>NC_058416.1:83850111-83926289 GCF_002201575.2 Neomonachus schauinslandi | reverse complement strand
CTTTGCCTCTTTGGTTAGATTTATTCCTAGGTATCTTATGGTTTTGGGTGCAATTGTAAATGGGATCGACTCCTTAATTTCTCTTTCTTCTGTCTTGTTGTTGGTGTATAGGAATGCCACTGATTTCTGTGCATTGATTTTATATCCTGCCACTTTACTGAATTCCTGTATGAGTTCTAGCAGTTTTGGGGTGGAGTCTTTTGGGTTTTCCACATAAAGTATCATATCATCTGCAAAGAGTGAGAGTTTGACTTCTTCTTTGCCGATTCAAATGCCTTTTATTTCTTTTTGTTGTCTGATTGCTGTGGCTAGGACTTCTAATACTATGTTGAATAGCAGTGGTGATAGTGGACATACCTGCCATGTTCCTGACCTTAGGGGGAAAGCTCTCAGTTTTTCCCCATTGAGAATGATATTCGCTGTGGGTTTTTCATAGATGGCTTTTATGATATTGAGGTATGTACCCTCTATCCCTACACTCTGAAGAGTTTTAATCAAGAAAGGATGCTGTACTTTGTCAAATGCTTTTTCTGCATCTATTGAGAGGATCATATGGTTCTTGTTCTTTCTTTTATTAATGTATTGTATCACATTGATTGATTTGTGGATGTTGAACCAAACCTGCAGCCCAGTAATAAGTCCCACTTGGTCGCGGTGAATAATACTTTTAATGTACTGTTGGATCCTATTGGCTAGTATTTTGATGAGAATTTTTGCATCCATGTTCATCAGGGATATTGGTCTGTAATTCTCCTTTTTGATGGGGTCTTTGTCTGATTTTGGATCAAGATAATGCTGGCCTCATAAAATGAGTTTGGAAGTTTTCCTTCCATTTCTATTTTTTGAAACAGTTTCAGAAGAATAGGTATTAACTCTTCTTTAAATGTTTGGTAGAACTCCCCTGGGAAGCCATCTGGCCCTGGGCTCTTGTCTGTTGGGAGATTTTTGATTACTGCTTCAATTTCCTTCGTGGTTATGGGTCTGTTCAGGTTTTCTATTTCTTCCTGGTTCAGTTTTGGTAGTTTATGCATCTCTAGGAATGCATCCATTTCTTCCAGATTATCTAATTATGCATATAGTTGCTCATAATATATTCTTATAATTGTTTGTATTTCTTTGGTGTTGGTTGTGATCTCTCCTCTTTCATTCATGATTTTATTTATTTGGGTCATTTCTCTTTTCTTTTTGATAAGTCTGGCCAGGGGTTTATCAATCTTATTAATTCTTTCAAAGAACCAGCCCCTAGTTTCATTGATCTGTTCTACTGTTCTTTTGGTTTCTATTTCATTGATTTCTGCTCTGATCTTTATTATTTCTCTTCTCCTGCTGGGTTTAGGCTTTATTTGCTGTTCTTTCTCCAGCTCCTTTAGGTGTAGGGTTAGGTTGTGTATTTGAGACCTTTCTTGTTTCTTGAGAAAGGCTTGTATTGCTATATACTTTCCTCTTTGGACTGCCTTTGCAGCATCCCAAGGATTTTGAACAGTTGTGTTTTCATTTCCATTTGTTTCCATGAATTTTTAAAAATCTTCTTTAATTTCCTGGTTGACCTCTTCATTCTTCCGAGACCAGACGAGATGCGCTGCCATCAGGCTGGTAGGGCCATAGGCTGACCCCTTCATTCTTTAGTAGGATGCTCTTTAGCCTCTATGTATTTGAGTTCTTTCTGACTTTCCTCTTGTGATTGAGTTCTAGTTTCAAAGCATTGTGGTCTAAAAATATGCAGGGAATGATCTCAATCTTTTGGTACCAGCTGAGACCTGATTTGTGACCTAGGATGTGATCTATTCTGGAGAATGTTCCATGGGCACTAGAGAAGAATGTATATTCTGTTGCTTTGGGATGGAATGTTCTAAATATATCTGTGAAGTCCATTTGGTCCAGTGTGTCATATAAAGTCTTTATTTCCTTGTTGATCTTTTGCTTAGATGATCTGTCCATTTCAGTGCGGTGGGTGTTAAAGTCCCCCACTATTATTGTATTGTTGTTGATGTGTTTCTTTGCTTTTGTTATTAATTGGCTTATATAATTGGCTGCTCCCATGTTGGGGCATAGATATTTACAATTGTTAGATCTTCTTGTTGGATAGGCCCTTTAAGTAGGATATAGTGTCTTTCCTCATCTCTTATTACAGTCTTTGGTTTAAAATCTAATTTGTCTGAAATAAGGATTGCCACCCCAGCTTTCTTTTGGTGTCCATTAGCATGGTAAATGGTTTCCACCCCCTCACTTTCAATCTGGGGGTGTCTTTGGGTCTAAAATGAGTCTCTTGCAGACAGCATATTGATGGGTCTTGTTTTTTTATCCAATCTGATAGCCTGTGTCTTTTGATTGGGGCATTTAGCCCATTTACATTCAGGGTAACTATTGAAAGACAGGAATTTAGTGCCATTGTATTTCCTGTAGGTGACTGTTACTGTGTATTGTCTCTGTTCCTTTCTGGCCTATGTTACTATTAGGCTCTCTCTTTGCTTAGAGGACCCCTTTCAATATTTCTTGTAGGGCTGGTTTCGTGTTTGCAAATTAATTTTTGTTTGTCCTGGAAGCTTTTTATCTCTCCTTCTATTTTCAATGACAGCCTAGCTGGTTATAGTATTCTTGGCTGTATATTTTTCTCGTTTAGTGCTCTGAATATATCATGCCAGTCCTTTCTGCCGTGCCAGGTCTCTGTGGTTAGGTCTGTTGTCAATCTAATGTTTCTACCATTGTAGGTTACAGACCTCTTGTCCCGAGCTGCTTTCAGGATTTTCTCTTGTCTCTGAGACTTGTTTTACTATTAGATGTCGGGGTGTTGACCTATTTTTATTGATTGTGAGGGGGATTCTCTGTGCCTCCTGGATTTTGATGCCTGCTTCCTTCCCCAAATTAGGGAAGTTCTCTGCTATAATTTGCTCCAATATGCCTTCTGCCCCTCTCTCTCTCTTCTTCTTCTGAGATCCCAATTATTCTAATATTGTTTCGTCTTATGGTATCACTTATCTCTCAAATTCTGCCCTTGTGATCCAGTAGTTGTTTATCTCTCTTTTTCTCAGCTTCTTGATTCTCCATCATTTGGTCTTCTATATCACTAATTCTCCCTTCTGTCTCATTTATCTGAGCAGTTAGACCCTCCATTTTTTATTGCACCTCATTAATAGCCTTTTTGATTTCAACTTGGTTAGATTTTAGTTTTTTTATTTCTCCAGAAAGGGTTTCTCTAGTATAATCCATGCTTTTTTCAAGCCCAGCTAGTATCTTTATAATCGTCATTCTGAACTCTAGTTCTGACATCTTACTAATGTCCGTATTGATTAGGTCCACGGCAGTCAGTACTGCCTCTTGTTCTTTTTTTTTTTGAGTTTTTCCGTCTTGTCATTTTGTCCAGTGGAGAATAGATGAATGAGAGAACAAATTGCTAACAGGGTAATAACGACCCCAGAAAAATATACACTAAACAAATCAGAAGAGACCTGAAACTGGGGGAAAAGAAAGGGAAAGAAAGAAAAAAGAAAAAAAAAGATCAAATATGATCAGGCTGGCACGTAGATCAGTGCCACACTAGATTTTGGTCTTTTAGAAGAAACTGTCTCCCAAAATTTTAAAGAAAGAAAAACATGTATATACAAAAATTAGGGTAAATACGATGAAGGGATGGAATGTGACTGTAAAGATGAAAATTATAAAAGATTTTATAAAAGGAATTGATAAGAAGTTGGTTGAAAAAAGAAAGAAGAGAAATTTTTTAAAAAGGTGGGGGGAGAGAATGTGATCAGGCAGGAGACTAGAACAAAACCATACACTAGAGATTTAGGGTATATTTTGGCCTGTTAGAAGAAACTGTATCCCAAAATTTTAAAGAGAGAACAACTTATATATATACCAAAAATAAGGTTAACTACAATGAAGGGATAGAATATGACTCTAAAAATGAAAAATAAAAAATATTTTTAAAAAAGGGATTGATAAGATGTTGGTTGAAAAAGAGAAAAAGAAACATTCAAAAAAATAGAAAAAGAAAAAAAAGAAAATTAAAAAAATTAACTTTGAAAGACTAAAGAATCATGATAACAAAGCCATGGATTCTATGTGCAGTATTCCCCTAGCGCTGGAGTTCTGCCGTTCTCATTGATCGGTAAACTTGGTCTTGGCTGGCTGTTCTTGCTGATCTTCTGGGGAGGGGCCTGTTGCCGTGGTTTCCAAATGTCTTTGCCGGAGGCGGAATTGCCCTGCCCTTGCCCGGTCTGGGCTAAGTCATCTGCTTGGGTTTGCTCTCAGGAGCTTTTGTTCCCTGCAAGCTTTCCGTACAGCTTTGGAGGCCGAGAGTGAAAATGGCGGCCTCCCAATCTCCGCCCCGGAGGAGCCGAGAACTCGGGGCCCCGCTCCTCAGTTCGCCCCCCAGAGAAAAGCCGTCAGTCACTCCCGTCTCCCCGGTCTCCGCCGCACTCCGTGCTCACCCGGCCTGTGACCGAGAGTTTCTATCTCTGGCACCCAACCCCGTGTGGAGTCTCCAAACCCAGCAGATCCCTGTGGTGAGCTCCCGCACCGCTCCTCCTGGGGGAGGAAGGAGAGTCCTCCCGGATCTGCCGCTTGTTGGGTCCCCCGGATCCCGGTTTATGGCAACCCTGAGCTGAGGGCCCACTCCTAGGCTCACTCTTTGCAGCCGGTTTCCCCGCTCCGATACCTGGGAGCTCTGCTGCACTCAGGCGCCCCCGGTCTTCCTGTGACCCCAAGGGTCCTGAGACCACACTGTCCCGGAGGGTTCCACCCCCCGCTTAGCCACCGGAGCAACATCCCTCAGCAGAGCCGACTTCTAAAAGTTCCGATTTTGTGCTCCGGGGCTCTATCACTTGCCAGAAGTGGTGGACGGAGGCCCCCTCCCCCACTGTCTATCCTCCCCAATATTGCCTCGGATTCACTTCTCCGCACGTCCTACCTTCCAGAAAGTGGTTGCTTTTCTGTTCAGAGAGTTGCTGCTATTCTTTTCTTTGATCTGTTGAGTTCATAGGTGTTCAGAATGGTTTGATCCCTATCCAGCTGAATTCCTGGAACCAGACGAAATTTAGGTCTCCTACTCCTCTGCCATCTTGCTCCCGGACTATGTTTCTGGTGTCTTAACCAAGGAACTTACAGTTCCAGCCTGGAGATATTATTTTGTCGGAGGCTCTTCTTCTTTCCATCTTCTCTCTTTCCTTCCTTCCTTCCTTTTCTTCAGTCCTTTTTTTTTTTTTTTTTTACTACATCTCTTCCCTCTCCTTTTACTAAGTCAAATTTATCGAGGCATACCTTATCCACCCTTTTCTAGGGGTACAGTTGTATAAGTTCTAATAAATGCATAAAAGTGTGTAACTACCATTACAATTTAAGTATGGGGCATTTCTATCACCCTAACATGTTCTGTTACACCCCTGGAGTCACTTCCATTACCCACCCCAGCCCTGAAATCCCTCTTTTCTTTCTTTGTTTTTGTTTTTTTTAAGATTTTTGCTTTTAGGTAATCTCTACACCCAACGTGGGGCTCAAACTCATAACCCCGAGATCAAGAGTTGCATGGTCTACCAACCGAGCCAACCAGACAGCCCATCCCTCTTTTGTTTTCTGTCCCTCTAATTCTGCCTTTTCCAGAATGCCGTATGAAGAGAATCATGTGGTATGTGGGTGAGTAGGATTCCTTTATTCATTCACCTGTGGATGGATAATTGGCTATTACAAAAAAGTTGATCCGGCATTGGTACACAAGGTTTTGTATGGATACGTGTTTTCATGTTGGTTTACTATAGTTGCTTTAACAAATTACCACAAATGTAGTGGCTTAAAACAACACATATTTATTATTTTATAGTCCTAGGGGTCAGAAATTCAAAATGGGTTTCACTAGGTTAAAATCAAGGTGTCAGCAAGTCTGCATTCCTTCTGGAGGCTCAGGGGAGAACCTGTTCCCTTGCTTTTTCCAGCTTCTAGGAGCCACCTGAATTTTTTTTCCAGCTCACTGGCCCCTTCCTCCATCTTCAAAGGCAGTAACGGCCAGTCAAGTCTTCTCACCTGGCGTCACTCTGATACTTACTCTTCTGCTTTGCTCTTTCACTTACAGTGACCCTTAAGATTACATTGGGCCCACCTGGATAATCCATGCCTAGCTCCCTGTCTCAAGATCCTTAACTTGATCATACCTGCAAAGTCCCTTTCAATATGTAATGTAAAATGCTTATAGATTCTGAGGATTTGGGTATGGACATCTTTGGGAGGAGCATTATTCTGCCTCCCACAGCGTTCTTTTTTTTCTCTTGGGTAAATACCTAGGAGCAGAATGGCTGGATCATATGGTAGGCATATATTTAACTTTTTAAGAAACTGTCCAACTGTTTTCCAAAGTGGTTGTACTATTCTACACTCCCATCAGCACTGTGTGAGAGTTCTGGTTCCCTCCACATCCTTGCCACCATTTGGAATGGTCAATAAATTAGATTCCAAGGGCCACTGTAACAAATTGTCACAAACTGGGTGGCTTAAAACAACAGAAATGTATTCTCTCACAGACCTGGAAGCTAGAATTCTGGAATCAAGGTGTCTTCACATGGCCTCCTTAAGGACACCAGTCATTGGATTTAGGGACTACCCTAATCCAGTATGACCTTGCTTTAACTAATTATATCTGCAAACATCCTATTCCCAAATAAGGTCACATTCTGAGGTTTCAGTTGACATGCATTTTTGAGGGACACTACTCAACCCACTACAGTCAGTCTTTTGAATTTAGCCATTCTAATAGGTGCGTAGTCGTGTCTCACTGCGTTTTAATCTGCATTTCCCTAACAATTAGTGATGCTGAGCATCTGTTCATGTGCTTATTTGCCATCTCTATGTTTCTTTGGTGAAGTGTCTATTCAAATCTTTTGCCCAGTTAAAAAATTGCATGGTTTATTTTCTTATCATTTAATTTTGAAAGTTCTTTATATATTGTGTATACAAGTTCTTTTTCAGATATGTGACTTCCAACTATGTTCTCCTAGTCTATGACTTGTGTTTTCATTTTTTGAATAGTGTTATTCAAAGAGAAGAAATTTAAAAATTTCATAAAGTCTAATTTACCAAGTTTTTAATGGTTCACGCTATTTTGATGTTATATTTAAGTAATCTTTGCTTAATCCAAAGTCACAAAAATATCTTTTTTCAGGAAGTTCTGTAGTTTTATATTAGGCCTATGAACCATTTTGAGTTATATATGGATGAGGTATAGAATGCCTTCTATCACCTCCCCATTTCTATTCAACTTTGTACGGAGGTTATACTTTGATAAGGCAAAGATGAGAAATAAAAGACATTATATTGGAGAAGTAAAATTTGCAGATGACATGATCACCAACATAGAAAAATCTGATGGAAGCTACCAAAAAAGCTACTAAAACAAGTAAGTTTAGCAAGGTTGCAGGATACAAGATCATTATACAAAAATCAATTGCATTTCTTTATACAGGCAATAAACAGTTGGAAATTGGAATTTTAAAAAACAATGCCATTTACAGTATCATCAAAAGTAAGAATGGGTGCCTGGGTGGCTCAGATGGTTAAGCGTCTGCCTTTGGCTCAGGTCATGATCCCAGGGTGTGGGATCGAGTCCCGCATCGGGCTCCCTGCTCAGCAGGGAGCCTGCTTCTCCCTCTGCCTCTCTCTCTCTCTGTCTCTTATGAATAAATAAATAAAATCTTTAAAAAAAAAGGTAAGAAATATTTAGGGATAAATCTGACAAAAGATGAATAAGATTCATACTGAAAACTGCAAAATACTGCCAAAAAAAATTTTAAGAGACCTAAATAAATGGAGAGATAATAGCTTGTTTCCATGAAGACTCAATATTGTTGAGATGTCAATTCTCCTCAAATTGAACTATAAATTTAATACAATCCTGATCAAAATCCTAGCAGGCTTTTTGTAGAAACTGACAAGTTGATTCTAAAATCCATGCTAATTCTAAATGCAAAGGACCTAGTATAGTCAAATTAAGGGTTGAAAAGTAATAACAAAGTTGGAGAACTAACATTACCTGATTTCAAGACTTATAAAACTACGGTATTGAAGACAGTGTGGTATTGGTGCAAAGATAGACACATAGATCAATGAAACAGAATAGAGTCAGAAATAGACCCACATATAAATGGACAAATGATTTTTAACAAAGGTGCAAAAGCAATTCAGTAGAGAACAGATAGTCTTTCGCCCATTCTAAATTGGGTTGTTTGTTTTATAATAAAATTGAATTTTTTTTTAAATTGAGTTTTGAGAATTTTTTTAATCTACTTATCCTGGTTACCAATCCCTCTTAAGATATGTGTTTTGCAAATACTTTCTCCTTGTGTGTAGCTCCTTGGCTTTTCATTTTCCTAACACTGCCTTTGAAAGAGCAGAAAGTTTTAAATTTTGATGACATCCAGTTTACCAGTTTTCTCTTTATGATTTGTGTCCTATACAAGAAATCTTAAGTCACAAAGATTTTCTCTGATGTCTCGAAGTTTTATACCTTTAGGTTTTCCATTTAGGTCTATGATTTGTTTCAAGTTAATTTTTGTATAGAGATGTGCTTTTTTTTTTCTTTGCGTATGGATGTCCAGTTGTTCTAGCACTATTTGTTGAAAAGACTATCCTTTCTCTATTGAATTGCCTTTGCACATTGGTTGAAAATCAATTGACCGCATATGAGTGGGTCTATTTCTGGGCTCTCTATTCTGCTCCATTGATCTATGTGTCTGGCCTTTCACCAGTACCACACTGTCTTGATTACTGTAGCTTTATAGTAAGTCTTGAAATCAGGTAATAAAAGCCTGAGGTCTTTTCTCAGTTGGAGAATATTTTTTTTGCCATCTGGAGAGGCTGGGGTTGAGAAACGCTTTGTTTGGGGGCCCAGCAGGCCCTGGCTCCTTTATATTTAATAGATTGTTCTTTGGACATCTTTCTCCTTTTGCATTTATCATAAGTAGCAAGAAAAAGCCAGATGACACTTTCAGTGTTCTGCTCTATCATGGAGTTCATTACGTACGTTTTCTCTTTTCCACATTACTGCAGGTGACAATCTTTCTGCCAACCATAAGGTTTCCCTTTCTTTGTTTCAAACAACATTTTCCTTAAGTCTTCACCAACATCCTCCACAAAGCTTTATAGGCTTTTAGTACCTCCAAGGCCCTGGGAAGATCTCAGATGTGTGTTTGGGCTCAGGGTCTCTTGTGCAGTTGAAGTCAAATGGAGCTGGAGCTAGACCAGCAGGGGACATCTCTCTCCCTCATCATGGAGTCCCAGGGCCTCTCCGTGTGGACTCTCTACATAGGCTAGTTGGGACTTCCTCAGAGCATGGCTGTCTCAGAGCAGCCAGACTCCCTGGCTCGGGGCTGAACACTCAAGCGTGAGTGTTCCAGCTCACAAGGAAGGAACTGCACCATCTTTTATGACCTTGGAAATGATATGTGGATAGAAGCCACTTCCACCATGCTATATGGATCCAAACAATCACAAGCTCACCCAAGTTCAAGGGGAGAGGACATTGACTCCACCTCTTGATGGAGCAGTGGCAAGCTTCTAGAAGAGAATTTGACAATAAGAGATATTTTTGTGGCCATCTTTGCAAAATACAATCTGACATAGTAAGGAAACCCCTCATTTATGAAAATTTCTGTTTGCCAAATTAAAGGAAAAAACCCTCCCATATCTGATAATTATTTAAGGCATTTCCTCATTTTGTCTTTCTTGAGACTTCGTCTGGGGATTTAGGTATCAAAACCAGTGGGATGTTGGAAGTAGCTCACACTGGCTCCTGAAAGCTGATTGTAAAATTTTCAGGAATTCGGCATGCTGGTTATTAAACACAGCAATTATTTTAAATTACATTGTATAATCTCACACTGGAATAGATTAAATTAAAAACAGGTAAAAAATATGCAACACTCATTACTTTCTAATTATTTTATAAATTTTGCTATTACCTATGCTCTTGAGGTGAAGTAGTCTCTTGTGTCTATGTGGCTCAGAACCACTGTTCAGTGGTATGCCACCGCGTGTCCTTCCCAAGTCCACGTTCAGTGACTCTGCACTGGTAGCTTTGCCTTTGGCCACAGTGGGAGCATTTCCACCATGGAAACTGGCAGTTGCTACCAGTCAGGGCTTTGTGTGGCTGCTTGCCTAGCCCTAAAAAAGAGACAGAGAACATGTTAATAATGCAGGTGAGGATTTAGAGTGTGTTGTGTTGTATGCACCAAAAACTGGGGGAATGTTCTCCCCGTATTAAAAAACTGTCATCCAGTGTGGTCGCTCAAGTCATCGATGGATGAGTGAAGTTCCATTTGTGTTCCTCATTCCACTGTCTCCTTCTCCATTAATGTAAATGGAAAATCAAGGAACGTTCATCTCAGAACTACACTCATGGCTGGAGTACACCCCACTCCATCTGTCAGATCATGACGGACTTGCAGCCTCAGGTGCACAATGGATACAGAGTTTGGCAAAAATCGATGAAATGTTATCATGTATGACAAAATTTAGTGTGTATTACAAATATTATAAGTAACTTTTGTGCTCTACATCCTTTATATTCCTAAAATTTATGATTAAACAATGCATGTATGTACATGCTTGCATACATTTTTTTAGGAGAGTTAGGGTCCACTACTGATCAAATCCTAACACCGAAAGAGGAACTTTCAGTAACAGAGAAGTTAGTGGGTGTCAGATATTGTAATAGGTCATGTTCATTGGATGCTAGCTCCGTGCCAGGTGCTAGTCTAAGTCCTTCATGTGTCTTCTTTCATTTCTTCCTCACACCCGCCCTGTCAGGTGGGTACCATTTTCAAGATCAAACAACTAAGGCAGAGAGAGGTAGAGTGACTTGCCCAATGTCACACAGCTGAGAAATGACAGAGGCAGGACTTAAAGCCATGGGGACTGGATCCAGAGCCTGTGTTCTTAGTTTCAGCTCTTCGCTGCTTTTCCAGGGGCAGGGTGCTAAGTGTCCTGGAGAGTCATCAAATAATTGTAATGATTCCAATGACAATAACAACAGTAGACTTCTACAAAATCAAATACTTTGTACTAGGCTCTATGCTAAGTGATTTCCAGGTCTTGGCATGTAATTCCCAAACATCATCCAGTTTCTGCTGTTATCCCCATGTTATAAGGGAGGAAACTGAGACACAGAGATTAAGGTCACTTGACCAGGAATTGGTGGGCTGGGACTGGAACCCTGGATCTGTCTGAATTTAGGGCCTGGGCTCTTTACCACCTTCTAGCTGAGACTCAGGCTGTCCAAAAATGATACACCCCCATGTAGGAAGCTGGAGGAAATGGATCCTCAGAGAGAGCTCAGAACCCCATTTCAACCTTGACCCCGTTCTGGGACTGCAATTCTTTTTGGAACGTCTGCCTGTTGGGGTTAATCTGGAGTAGAGGCCAGGCTTGGCACAGGGCTTCACAAAATTGAGATTCAGCAACACAGAGGCCTCATTTTAAGGGCTGCACAAATCCATCTGGGCCCTTCTGTCCACTGTCTCTGTCTCCAACTGCCTCCATGCAAGGAGCAACTACAGAGGCAGAGAGAAAACAGCAGGGCTGGGCCACAGGGAGGAAAGGCGAATCTCAGCGGAGGTGGGGAGGCCTGGAAGCAGTGAGGCAGAGAGAGGCACGGGGCTTTATTAATTAATTAAGGGAGGGATGTAAAGTAGGACGAAATCCACAGAGGAAGCCAGCACTCCGTCTTGAATTTATGGGTCACTTTTCTGGTGGCAGTTCAGGTTGCCCGAAGAGAATAGTACCTCGGTCCATCGCCTCCTGACAAGCAAAAGCAGCCTCCAAGGCAAAGTGGGATGTGCCCCGTCCTGGCTTATAATCGAAAGAACTCCCTCCCTGGATTCCAGGGACCAGCCTTGGCCATGTGGAGTGGTGATGGGGGGCTGCTCTGGAGCCACACTTGCTGGTTCCAATCTTGACTGTGCTGGTACCTGCTGTGTGACCTCAAGTGAGTGAGTTGACCTCTCTGTGCCTCAATAGCCTCCCCTGTGAAATGTATTAATAGTACCTTCCTCATAGGTTGCAATAAGGATTAAGTGCTTGAAATGATGCCAGATGCATAGTAAGCATTCAGCAGCTGATAGTTATTATGTATTAATAAAGGATGGGGGTCTTGGAGCTGAGGAGAAGAAAGGTGCCTCAGTTTACCATGGATTCCACATTTGACCCAAAAGCCAGTGGGTGGTGGTGGTGGTAGTATCAGGTGCCACTAATAAGAGAAATGTAGTGGGAAGGAGAGTTATGGCAGGCACTGTGGTTGCCCACTGGCAGCACACCCCTCTTTTCTTCCTTGCAAGAGGCAACTTCGGGGGGATTCTGGCAAGTTTATCTTCCCTAATAAGAGGGAAATATGTTATAGAAGAATCTCTCTGCTCTAAGACTTTGGTTATTTCCTCCTCTGAATGTAGTTGTGTGAGGATGTGATGCCTGGAGCTGTGGCAGCCATTTTGTGACCATGAGGGGAAGACCAAGAAAATAACACAGACACAGCCTAGGGCTCTGAGTATTTGCCATTCTTCAAACCAATCCTGGGAGACTTCTTTTCCAGATTTCTTGTTATATGAGAAAGATCAACCCCTGTTCATTTAGGCCAAGGTTTGGCAAATGTTTTCTACAAAGGACCACATAGTAGATTTTTTTTTTTTTTTAAGTAGGCTCCATGCCCAGTGTGGAGCCCAACACAGGGCTCAAACTCATGACCATGAGATCAAGACCTGAGGTGAGGGCGCCTGAGTGGCTCAGATGGTTAAGCGTCTGCCTTCGGCTCAGGTCATGATCCTGGAGTCCCGGGATCGAGTCCCACATCGGGCTCCTTGCTCAGCAGGGAGTCTGCTTCTCCCTCTCCTCCTCCTCCCTCTCATGCTCTTTATCTCTCATTCTTTCTCTCTCAAATAAATAAATAAAATCTTAAAAAAAAAAAAAAAAGACCTGAGGTGAGATCAAGAATCAGACACTTAATCGACTGAGCCACCCAGACACCCCAAACATAGTAGATATTTTAAGTATGAATTTGTGGGCCATATGGTCTCTGTTGCAATGATTCAAGTCTGTCATAGACAATATGTTAACAAAGGGATGTGATTGTGTTCCAATAAAACTTTATTTTCAAAATTTCATGGGGGCCACAAATTTGCCCTGTGAAGCCAACCCTTATTTTTGGCCCTGTTTCCTGAAATTACTGTTCCTTGAGCCCAAAGCATTTCTAACAGTATATATGGGCTGCCTTGGAGGGCAGTCTCTCACCCCAAATGCAGCTGTGTTCACAGGCCCTCGTTGCCATTAGTACTTACAAGTTTCTTGTAAACATATTAGTATATCTGTTAATTTTCTTCTACCAGTATTCCTTCCTTCCTTCCTTCCTTCCTTCCTTCCTTCCTTCCTTCCTTCCTTCCTTCCTTCCTTCCTCAAACATCTGTTAAGCACTTGCTTAACAGAAACTCTTCAAATGCTAGGGCTACAATAGGGAATGTTGGATCCTGCCTTTAGGGAGTGCTCATTATATAACAAAGGGAATCCAGAAAGGCTTCCTGGAGGAGGTGCTAAATTAGCTCCAAAGGATGAGTAGGCATTGAAAAGGTGAAAGGTAAAGAGAGCATGTGGGGTTGGGTAGGTAGAAGAACATTCCAGGCAAAAGTCCTAGGGTAGGAGGAGACCTGGCACACACATGGCTGGAATGGGGAGAATAAAGGAAAGAGTGGAGGAGAAGAGCCTAGAGAGGTCACGTGGGGCCAGATCACATGGGTCTGCAGGCCACCGGCTTTCACGTTGAGTGTGATGGAGCTCCTGGAGGCTTTTGAATACAAAAGGACATCAACTTATTGATGGCAGCTTAAATCAGGGAGGTAGCAGAGGAGGTGGAAAGGAGATGGCCTTGAGAGATCTGAGGAGAAGGTGGGATTTGAGAGAGTAGATGAGGGAGGCATCAAAGATGACAGGCAGGGCTTTGATTCTTGACTATTTGGTTTCATCTCTAAGGAAGAAGTGATAGGGCAGAGGGGAATTCAGAAAAGTGTTTTTGAGAACTTTATGCAAAGATCTTTATCAGAAAGAAAGAAGCAAGCAACGGAAAGGAACTCAGGATTCTGCTCTATAATCAAGCTTTGGCTTGTGTTTGTCCTGGAAAGTTAACTGAATTAATTGGACCTCAGCACAGTTATCTTAATTTACAGCATTAGGTAAAATCTATAAATGTCAAGATGTGCAGCACAAGAATGTAGTGGGGATTGTCAAAGAGGCTACTACATCTGCAATATGCTCCACTATCCATCAGAGAGGTGCTTGACTAAAGTTTCTGGGAGGACTTGGCCCAGGAGCTGTGGGGAAATGGAAGGGGATGGAAAAGTGACAGGAACCATGTGTGTGGCAGGCAATCCCTGCTGCCAGTTCCAAACGCTTTACCTATTTTTAAATATAATTTTAATGCTTATCAAAATATTACAAATACGTTGGGAATAGCCCTTATATCTGCTATGGATTGCACATGACTACAAATAACAGAAAATCCAAATGCTGGTAACATAAACTGGAAGAGTTGATTTAAATATTTTAGTTGTTCAAAATAGAGGTCCACAGGTGTGCAGTTGGTTAAGGTGCTCAACAGCATTAGGTCAGATGTTTCTTTCATTTCTTGGTCTTTCCTCCTGACCACAAGATGGCTGTGGCAGCTCCTCAGGTCATCAATCACATCCGTGTTCCAGGCAGAAGGATGGTGGCAAAGCCTTTCCCAGAAATCCCCAGCAGGTTTCTGATTATGTCATTGGCCAAAACTGTGTATTTTGATCCCTCCTAGCTGCAAAGGAGTCTGGGAGATGAGAGTTTCCCTTTTTTAGTTTTTTAGCCTCTACAGAAGAAAGGCAAGGAGAAGGAGATTGGGATGTGTGCTGGGTGAGTCAACCCTCAGTGTCTTCTGCTATAGTCCCTGTCCCACCCCTTCTCACTCTGAACTCTCATTTCCCTGAAGCAATTACTTTCAACTCTTTTAATGGTCTCTCCTTCGTCTATTTTTTATCTGCATTTTCCTAAATACATTAGTTACTCTGTTATTTCTAGATTTTTTTCCAATCAGACACCTATTGACTCTCAACTAGAGAAGGTAAGGATTTATTTTTCTTCAGCCCTACCCCTACCTACTCCACATGCCACAGACACATACAGACTTCCCTGCTTCATATTCTAAGTATAGTTATGGTACTACTTTATTTTTGAAATTATATTTTATATTTAATATTTTTAAAATAATCAACAGACTTATTTTTATCATATGATCAAGATCAATACGAGCAGTGATAAATCATGATGATAAGTATGTGCCCTTGACATGATATAATGAAAATAGCACTTTACCCCTGTGGTCTTCCTCCCAACATCTATAATCCAGTCTACTCATGAGGGAAGTATCAGACAAACCCCAGCTGAGGGACATTCTACAATATACTTGATCATACTGCTCAAAACAGTCAAAGTCATCAAGAACAAGGACTGTCTGAGAAATTGTCACAGCCAGGAGGAGCCTAAAGAGATAAAACAATCTAAGGCAATGTTGATTTCCCAGAACAGAAAAAGACATTAGATAAAACTAAGGAAATCTAAATAAACTATAGACTTTAGTTAATAATAATGTATCAATATTGGTCTATTAATTGTAACAAATTTACCAGCCTAATATAAGATGCTAGTGATAGGGGCAACTGGGTATGGGGTATATGGGGATTCTCTAAACTCTCTATACTATCAGTTTTCCTGTAAATCTAAGACTTTTCTAAAAAAAAGTTCTTTTAAAGTATTGAATTAATATTCAGTGTTTATATTATGATGATTGCTTACACTGTTCACAACTAGTCCTTATGTACTAAGACCACAACATTTTGTTTTCCCTAGAGTTAGTAATTGCCTCTCTCTTTTTTCTTTTTCTCTTTTTTCTTGGGAGGGGGTCTTTTTGTGTTCTTATCAATAACTTACCACAGACTCTACTATTAGTATAAATCTCTCAGTACAATCAAGCACTTCAAGTAATTCATTGGTTATTTTTTGGCTCCAAGCACTACTCGATTGTCCTTTAATCCTCCTTCTGTTAGAAGGTAGTGGTTTTTTCATTTTTTAATCTCTATTTTGCTGCTGAAGAATGACTTATAGAATTCATTAGAGAAGGAAAACAAATTGGACTCCCCTGTAACCGCTGGACAGCCCTTTCTTTCCAACACCTGGCTCTCCTCTGTAGGTTCCTTCGTGGCTGAAGTCAGGAAATTGATAGGGCATTGGACTTCCTTGGGACTTGGCAGTCTTTGGTTCAGGACGCCCTTTTATTTTTTATTTTATTTTTTTAAATTTTTATTTATTTTTTAAGTAATCTCTACACCCAACATGAGGCTTGAACTCACAACCCCGAGATTAAGAGTCACATGCTCTATGGACTGAGCCAGGCAGGTGCCCCCAGAACTCCCCTTTAGACTGAGGAACAACAACAATAATCATAGCTACCATTTGTTGAGCACGGTCTGGGTACCTGGCACTATGCCAAGCATTTACATATAGGATCTAATGGGATCTGTAAAGCAAGCCAGTGAATTTGTTACCTTGGGTGGGGCACATGCCCTCTCCAGTGGGGCACTACCCCCAGGATTCTTGTTTCACATCTGCTAACTTTATTCATTTACTTCCCTGTCTGGCTTCCTAAAAGCCATCTAAATTTGGGACCCCATAGATTCCCCACTCTAGGTAAGGCTCTGTCTCCATGTTCCAAGGGAGAGATGACCTGGCCTCAATCAGTCTCTGTGGCCTACTGCAGCAGCTAAAGCATTCACTCATCTTGTGGGACTCTGCCCTCAGCTCCTTTTCCCTCCTGCATGCTGGGGGTGATGACAGCTGTCAAGAGGGGTCAGGCATTTGAAGTGGGAAGTTTTCCTGGCCCAAAGAGGGGATTAGTACTTGCTGGCTGCAAGTTTCAGGACTTGCCTTGGGGCTGACTTCTCTTGTAATCATTTACTTTGAGATTCATGCTTCCCTTTAAGAACCACTTGGGTCGCCTACCCTGAATCTGGCACTTTGTCAGGCATCAAAGCATCTACCCCACAAGGTCATGTGCCTCTGGCATCTTCCCTCTCATGTGTTTCCATCCAGTTAAGGACCTGCTCCTGCGTCTAGGGCCAAATGCCATCTCATCTCAATCTGTCCACCTTTAGTGAACACCTACTATGTGCCAGCGTCAGGCATTATCTTGGTGTTTCTCCAACTACAGTCATTGAAATTCCCCTTCGTAGTTTTTGAAAGTTTCATCTGTACTATTTTCGACCTAGTCTTTTTCTTTAAATTGGCCCCCTTTTTTATTTCAATAAATTTTATCTGCAAAGGAACTTTAGATCATTGCCATCACTGAAAAACCAGTATCAGTTGCTAAAAGACAGTAGCATTAAAAATAAAAACAACTATTAAAATAAAAACCGTCAGGGTGCCTGGGTGGCACAGTTGGTTGAGCGTCTAACCCTTGTTTTCAGCTCAGGTCACAATCTCAGGGTCCCAAGATTGAGCCCCGCGTCAGGCTCCATACTCAGCACAGTCTCCTTGAGATTCTCTCTCCCCCTGCCCCTCCCACTCATGCTCACTCTTTCTCTAAAATAAAAATAAATAAATCTTTAAAATGGAAGAACTGTTAATGTCTGTCCAACTTATAATTACCTCTAATATCTGCCAATCATGTATATAGCCAGGGTGGGATTTTGTCTCCTTCATACCTCACCATGCCCCCATAGGGTGGGTTCCATCATCAGCCCCATTCTACAGAGGTGGAACTGAGGCTCACAGAGTGAGGGACTTGCCTAGGAAATAGGGCCAGGAGTAGTAGGACTGAAATTCAAATCCAGATTTCAACCATAAGGCTTGGGGTCCAAGGCCCACTCCTGGTTCTTGAGATGCCTACACGAGTCTGTTTCTGTTTTCTTGGCTTTCACTGTTGTAGGAACTGAACTCCCTCAGAGCTATGAGATCTACTTTTACACCCTTCAGGCATTTATCCACACATGTAAGAGGCAGAGGTCACTGAGAAAGCTTCCTGATGATGTGGGAGAGCCCTAAAGTTTCAGTCTCCCATCACATGACCCAGCCTGGTTCTCCACCCATACCCTCCAACCACCAACTGCACTGGTCTCTCCAGAGAATCCTCTATCTTGTGATTATTCCAAAAGCCTCCTTTTCTTCTTTAGCTTCAAGGAGGTGGTACTGGTTTGGGGTGTATAGAATGTTGCATCATTCATGACTCCTTTATGGCAGGTGACACTCAGTGGCTTACATACATAAGAGGATTTATTGACTCATGTAACTGAGAGGGCCCGGTGTGAAGGACTTCAGGCATAGATGGATCCAGGCTTTACACTATGTCATCTGGACTCAATCTATCTCTCTCTCTCTCCTGCTGTCATTCACTGCTCTTTCCACCTGCTTCCTGGCTCTCCTCCTTCCTTTCTTCTGTATTGGCTTATTCTCTTGCAATGGCAAAAGTGGCCATCAGCAGCTCCATGCCTACAATTTATCAGCTTGAAGACTCCTGTAGAAAGAGAGCACTTTTTTCCTAATAGCTCCAGGAAAAGTCCCAGGCCAAATCTCAGTAGCCCGTTAGATCGAAGACCCCTCCCTGAAACCATTACTGTAACTCTAATTGGCTGGGCCAGGGTCAAGAGGAGAAGATCACCAACCTAACTAAACCACATGCACTAAGAGTGGGAGGGGGTGGTCTCCCAGAGGAAAATCAGGGTGCTTTTACCAGAGGAGGGCAAGGAGATGTCTGGGAGGCTAGACAACAGATATCCCCTCTGGACTTAAAGTCGGTATTTGCAAAACAGCAGCAAGACCCAGATATTCCTATTACTGGAACAACAAAGAGCTGGATCACCTCATTTCTTTGGACTCCCGTGGTGTTTTGGGGAAGGTTACCAGGGCCCAGTAACTGCTACTTCAGCCCCTCTTCCTGATGCCCTGAAAGAGCTGACTTCTATCCTCTCCATCCCTTGCTTCTCCCACCTGGGAGGCAAGGAGATTCTGCGTAGGTACACCGCCTTTTAACTGATTAACCCAGACGTCTTGAACAGGTTGCTTCTCTCTCACCACAAACCTTCAGCCAATAAACAGCCTTGGGGCAAGAAGAATTTAGACGGAGGCCAGAGGGTAGCTCAGGACAGACAGAGACTAAGAAGTGATTGGCAAAGAAATGGTGATCCTCCCCCCCTTCCCCCTTTCCACTTCTTTCCCCTCCTCTTCCTTCCTCTTCTCCATCTTAATCTCTCTCACTATCTCTGCACCCCGACTCTCTCTCTCTCCATGCACAGGGCCCTACAAGGTTTTCCCCACTTCCCTAAGTTTCCTCTATTTAAGGTCTTAGCACAGCCTGAGTAGCTCCCCTAATTCTGATTTTTGGACGAGAGAATCTGATTGGCCCAGCCGCGACCAGGAAACCCCAGCCTGAGCCAATCAGCTCTGGTAGGGTCGGGTCATGTGATCTCAGGCCCTGGCGCGCGCGCGCGAGAGAAGACGAGGTCTCTTAAGGTGGTGGCAACAAGGAATTCGTCTCCAAAGTATCCATTAAAATCCACCATCCTGACACTTAAATCTAGTGACTTCTTACGTTTTATTTTAAAAGCAAGCCTTTTTTAGGGTATTCGTGAGGTGGAGGGTGTGAGGTTTGCCTTGCTGGTGATAGAAAAGAGACTTAAGAACATTGTCAAAATTTCAAAAAGAAAACCTCTACCAGCAAGCCCGCTTTTGCGAAGACAAGGCTGCGGGAGCCACGGCGCTCCTCTGCGCAGCGCTCCTGGGCCTGAGATAACATTTATTTGGGCGCTTGCATCACACATGTGCCACATGACGGATTGCTGGACGTTGACAGCATGGCTCCGATACTAAAAACATATGACTCCATATGGAACGCCGTGGTGTGGGGTGGAAATCCTGGACGGCTCGAGGCTGCAGATGGCCATGTATAATTCACGGGATTTGTAAGACTCTGCATCTGCTCCGTTGCTCATTCTTCAGTTGTCAGACAGACATAATCCCGAGCCTCTTATTTTATAACACGGATCTGCCAAAGGGAGTGGGGAGGGGAGGCGGGGGAGGCAGAGCCGCTGCCAGGAGAACTCAGAAATAATTTGGGGGAGAACATTCGGCGTGTCAGCGAGGACAGAAGCACGCACCGCAGGAAGCCCAGGCGAAGTTGGAAACCGGCTGCTGGTTCCCTGGTCCCTCACAGGAGGCCAGGTTCCTGAGGAGATTTCCGGAAGGAGGTATGTTTTGATCTTGTCTCTATGCTGGGGCCTCACTGTGTGATTTTGGTTCGACCTGGATTGGCCTTGCGGACAAGCCAGTAGGTCAGATGTCAAGATACGGAGGCGTTTTATTACATCAAGTCAGCCTCTCTTACACACTGCCTCGTGCTGTCAGATTGCAGCATTATGTGGCAAAAGGAGGACTGATTTTGCGTCACTCCCTTCGGAAGCCTCTTGAACCCTTCTTCACTAGATGAGGTCCCTGTGGCAGTCTTTGCTGGTGCATAGCTCCTCCACCCCACGCTGGGGTCATCTGCACCCAGATTCGGTGCAGGACAAGGGTTTCTTGTCTGGGGGCTTTATTTTAGATGTCGGATGCTTGGCCCATGAGTAGGACAGGCCAGAATGCCGGGGAGGTAACGCCCCCCCCCCCCCGCCCCCCTCCAGGAGCTGTTCTCAGCCAACAAGGGAAGAGAGGTGGTGAATAAATATTCCAGCTTCTCACCCCCCTAAGGCACTCTGAGCTGTGTTCTGCACAGTTCTCCAGAGGGCCCCTGAGCCCCAGGGCGGGGGAGGGGGAGGGGTGAGCCCGGGTTGCCCACTGTGTAAAACTCGCTTATTACCATGCCTTTGTTAGCACATATCCTGTTCCTGCTTTAACTTCACTTCTCTACCTGCACTTCCTGGAATCACCTCCCTCAAATCTGTTTGCTCTCAAATTCTCGCCTCAGGGTCTGCTTTTGGGGAACCGAAATTAAGACAGGGACCCTCTTTCATGTTTCCTCAGACTTCTAGATTTCCTCTATCATACTATTTTTCATATTTGGTTGCCAACACCTGGTTAAATGTTTGTCCTCCCTCTTACTCCAGGGGAGCAGAGACTGTTTCTGTATCTTATTCTCCATTGTATCTACAGTGCCTGGCACCTAGTAGGTGCTTAATAAACCTTTGTGACATTAACACTGTGAAATGCTCCTGGCTTCTCTACTCACCAGCTATGAGATCTTTAGCAAATAACTTAACACTTCTCAGCCCCATCCATTCCCTCATTTGTTGTAACAAGTGGACAATAATATCTGTCTCATCTGCTTCATGGAGTTGTAGTGAAGATCAAATTAAAGGACCATGGAGGAATTGTAGTAAATTCTGAAATGCTCAAAGCAATGACCCTACCAGGTCTCAATTTCTAAAAGTGTGACCCTCCTCTGGTTTATAGGGTCAGTTTCAGATGGTACTCGAAAGCAATTTTATTTGAATAACTGCATATTCACTTGAATTAAATTAGAAAAAAAAAAACAGTAGCAGGTCAAACATTTAAGTTTTACTTAATACATTTAAGTATTGATTGGGGATGCATTTGGTTTCAAATAACTGAAAACTCAACCAACAGTGGCTTAAACAAGTAAGGAGTTAAATTTTTTTCAGTTACCAGGATTTTTGGACATCAACAGTCCAAGGCTGGTGCAGCTATCCAAGGATGTTGTGAAAGATCCAGGCTCCTTCTAATTTTCTGCTTTCATCCTTGGCATGAGGCTTTTATCCTCATGGCCTCAAGATGGTTGCTCTCCTCCAGGCATTGCACCCTCATTCCAGGCAGGAAGAAGAGAAAGAGGGGGAGGGGAAAAGGCTGTACCAGCTGAGTCTGTCTACCACCACAACCACCATCATTATCATCATCATCAGTTGTCTTTTTTTTTTTAAGATTTTATGTATTTATTTGAGAGAGAGAGAGAGCACGAACAGAAGGCAGAGGGAGAAACAGGCTCCCTGCTGAGCAGGGAGCATGAGGTGGTGCTACATCCCAGGACCCTGGGATCATGATCTGAGTCAAAGGCAGATGCTTAACTGACTGAGCCACCCAGGCGTCCCTTTCATCATCAGGTTTTTAATTAGGAAAGCAAAGAGTTTTCTAGGAACTCCACCCAATGGACTTCTGCCTACATTTTATTGGCTAGAATTAAATTCTCCGACCAGTCCTACCTACAAGGAAGTCTGACAAGGCATTTTTAACCGGGCATATTGCTTTCCTGACAAAATTGGTAAGACTTCAGAAATAGCTTAGCAAAATAAAAGGAGTAGGTTTAAAGACAAATATTAAATAGACAATAATACTGCTAGAACCAAGTTTGAGAAACATCCACTCCCTTTGCTCCATTCCTCTGTACTTATCTTTATTACTCAGAATTATACTTTGTTTATGCTCATTCCTTTCCTTCTGGCTCTGGTACTTGTGGACTTCTTGAAGGCAGGGCTGGGTTTTATTCAACATTGTATCCCAAGCACCTAGCACACTGCCTGGCATGGAGCAGGTGGGGCACATATTCCTAGTCCTTGTTTCATGTATTTGTTATTTATTATTCATTGTTCTCAGCAAGGTGCTAAAACACTTTGAACCAAGTCTTATGGCTTTCTTAAAATAAAATCAATCAAAAATATTATATCAGGTGAAGCCTTCTACAAAAGGGTATATACCATATGATTCCATATCTCTGAAGTTCTAGAACAGGCTAAACTAACCTATATTGAGAAAAATCAGAACGGCAGTGTCCTCTTGGGCAAGCAGGTGTAGATATTGACTGGGAAGAACAGGAGGGAAATTTCCGGGCATGGTGATGGTCTCTGTACCTTGTAGGGGTTAGGGTTATGTGGTTTTGGTTTTACCAAAACTCATGAAAAATGACATACAAAAGATTTGTACATTTCACTGTATTTCAATTTCACCTAAAAAAAGGGAAAACAAATATTGAACTCTACAACCTGGGTTGTAGGCTGAAGTGTTGAAGAATGAAGTGTATGATGCCTGCAACTTACTTTGAAGAGAGGGAGAGAAAAGGATGAATGGCTAGATGGATAGAAGGATGGAGAAGTTAATAGCCATGTGAGACAAACATAACTTTATGTTAATTGTAGAACATGGGAGGTGGGTACCTGGGTGTTTACAACTCCTTCTACTTTTCTGTATGTTTGGAGCTTTTCATAATAAAATATTGGGGAGAAAAAGGCCAAAAAAAACCTCTGACAACACCAAAATAAGATTGAAGAAGGGTGCCGTATTAGTCTGTTAGGGTTGCCTTAACAAAGTACCACAAACTGGGGATGTTCTTATGAGGTAGCTCAGGCCTCCAAGCATGTGGATTCCAGGGAATAAGGTGATGATCTTTTATGACCCAGCCTCAGAAGTCACAGAGCGCATCGCTTCCTCCAGACTCCATTGGGCAGAGCAGTCACAAGCCCATCCAGATTTCAGTGGAGAGGACAGAGGGACACCACATCTCAATGGGAGAACCATCTAAGAATTTGAGGTCTCGGTTTAAAACTACCACCCATCTAGAGAGGCATTATCTGCCACCCAGCCTGTTTCTCTCAGGAGAAGGAGAGAGGAGAAAGAAGTTTCTCATCTCTGCAAAGAGAAAAATGAAGTTGGGCCGTTACTCAGTAAACACATTGCTCCGTGACTTGCTTTTGCTCGGGCGGTGAGGGCTTCCTTTGGCCAAGCCGCAGCTGGGAGAGCCAGCGGACACCAGATCACAGCGCTGGACATTGCGACAGCTGATTTTCCCCCTTCTGCCCCATCTCAGTCCCTGACCTTTTGACTTTGAGTGCACCACCCACCTTCCGTGCGGTTCCTCCCCTCCCTGCTCCGCGCAAACCTCCCGCCCTCGGTCTCCAGCCTGAACAAACTCTCTTACTTGGGAACAATGGAAGCCTTCGTCATCCTTCCCTTCCTCGGGTGGGCCACCATCTGTATGAGAATCCAGATTACCCTTGCAGGCAGCGCTGGCGATTACCTCTGAGAATCTCTTCATACCAACCTCTCCTGGCAGGCTGGGGGTAAATCAGGGCAGCACAAAGGGAAGAATGTTATCACGGTAAACCAGGACGGGCCCGGCTTGGCTCCGTTGCAGAAAACACACTTCACTCATGCAGAACACACCAAATTGAAAAGATTGTGGGTTAATCAAATCCTTTTCTCCTCTGTTTTTATCAAACTCAAGAGGGGCTGGCCTATTAATTAGAAACGCTTTTTCATGTAAAACACGGGCACTTTGGAGATAAGGAGGGAAGACCCTTGATTCTACAGTCACAATGACGTTTTAGTTATTTCATTACAAGACGCCTCATTCACCGCCGGCCCCATGGACGTGGTGCAGGCCTCCCATGGCTCTCCTGGAAACACTCCCTGAGACTCAGAAAGTTTCCCTGCCAGCAGACAAGGGCAAGAGTTTCTTTTCCTGAAGCCAGGAAGCATTGAAGACTTCGCATTTCTATACAGTGCTAATAGAAAAATGTAGCAGGCTTTTATGGTAGCCACTAGCCTCCTGTGGCTATTTAAATTAAAATTAATTAAAATTTAAAATCTGCTCTCATTTCAAGTGCTCAATAGCAACATTGTGGCTAGCGGCTCCTATACTGGACGGCGCAGATAGAAAATATTCCCATCATTACAGAACGCTCTATCAGACAGCAGCGCTTCTTTCAGTGAGCTCACAAACCTCCTATTTGTCACTTGGGAGCAATAAGAAAATATGGCTCAGTATGAGCCATCTCTTCTCCTGGAAAAAGACAAGACCCTACTATATTTCTGTAGTGACACTTGTTTGTGCTTCTTGCCCAGCACTATTCCCCTTCTTTTGGCAAAAGCACCCTGATTTTTTTTTCTGGGAGACACCCCTCTCCTACCTGCTATTCACCCGCTCTTGTGTGGTTCAGGTGGGGCTGACCTCCCTGCCTAGCTTCAGTGGAAGGCCCAGGACATAAGCCTGAACAATTGGAATATTCCTTTCCCTTGTCCTTGGTGATCAGTTTAATCATATTGGCCTGTTAGGAGTCAACTCTGGGATTTTAGCTGGAATCAGTGGGAAGGGGTGCTCTCTTCCTGTTGGGATTGCCAAGGCGGTGGGATATAAGCCAGGAACTGCAGGTGGCCGTCATCCCTTATCCTAGAGAGTCAGCTCATAAGTGACTCCCCTGCAGAAGAAGACAGAACAGAGAAAGATAGGGAAAGAGAGGGTCTTGGTGACACCTGTAGACCTTTTGGATCCAGCTGCATTTGGCAACAGATCTAGCCCTGAACTCCCCAGTCACATAAAGCTATCACTGTTAATACCTTGGTGCTACAGATTCTTCCAAACTCTCTTCCACATCCTTGTGCTTCGGCCTGTTTAAAGGGGGTTTCTGTCACTCACAACCAAAAGAATTCTGGCTAATCTGTGCTCTGAGAATGCAGATCCATTTACAAAGGAAAGGGAGGCTATTTTTTTTCTCTACTGACACATTTCTAGTCTCAAGCTATTATTAAGATCCACTTCATGTGATAGGAGTGTATTAGTTCCAGATGGGTCTCCCTGCACCTACCTGGTTTCAGGGGGCCCTAGCTCGACCATGAAGCTCCCTGACCCAGGGGAGCCAGTTCCTTAGGCTGAGGCAACACCGACCAGATTCCCTCTTTGTTAAGAATTTGGATAAAGTTGAAATGAAAACTGACTGAGTTGGTGGTGGGGCCATGTCAGTGGGAGTGCTAGACTGAATGGCCACATACTTCACACTTTGGCTGCTGGAAACCTTTGGGAACTTTGTTCTCCCCTGTGCCTGAGGCACGTGTCCTTTTCATAACCCAACTTGAACTTGAGCTAGTTAAAGCAGGTGTCTTGTTCCCAGCAACCAAATATGCCTGGTTAAGAGAATATAAAAAACTTGAAAGGTATTGTATTTGGACCAAGCGATTCCACTTCTAGGAATTTATTTCCAGAAGGAGCCAAAGTATATGTCCAGAGATTTAGCTATGAGGATATTTAGGGCAGTGCTCTTTATCCTAGCAAGAAGCTGGGAAGAACCTATTTTCAATAAGAGAGGCTCCGCTAAATGCTTTCTGAGACACAGTTTTATTTATTTATTTATTTATAAGACACAGTTTTAGGCACTCAATGAATGCTTGCTGAGGGAATGAATGAAATACAGGTAAACACACACACACACACACAAAGAAAAAGAAATACTAGGTAACCATAAATTTCTGTTGGAGAGAGGGACCGCTTAACATGGAATATAGTTGTGATGTATTAAATGAAAAAATGTTAAGAAATGGTACATATACTCTGTATGATCTCATTATAAAAGAAAATCACCATATGTTTGCATAGGTGTAGAAGAAGGTTTGGAAGAATCATTAGCACCAAGGTGTGAATAGTAATAGCTTCTGAGTAGGTGCAAATGTAGTTTTCGTTGTCGTTGTTTCTAATGTATTCCTGCTTGTTTGCTTCATTTTCATTTTGATTTTTGATAACGAGTATTGCTCTCACTGCACTGGTACTGATAGTACCAGCCTTCTCTTACATAAAATTGTCAAATGGTAATATTTCTATCAAAACGGGATTAAACGTTCAAATGAATTTAAGTTCTGGGACTACCAACCAAGGATTCGTACTTGCTCTTGATAATCACTGGGTGAACAGCACTCTCAGAAAGGGGGTCTCAAAAAAAAAAAAAAAGGAAAGAAAGGGGGTCTCACCCAGCTGCCTCCCATCTCCCCTTCTCACCACCGCTCTGTGTGATTTGGGAGGAAGACTGCCTATGGTGGTCAAGAGCAGAGACTCTAGAGTTCAAACCCTTGCTCCACTATTTAGTGGGTATGTAATTTGGGGCAAGTTGCAGAACCTACCTAGACCTCAGTTTCCCCACCTGGAAAATGGGGGTATTCTATATAATATATGGAGAGCAGAAAGTTGCCAAAGGCTCTGATGAGGTGATGCAGATAAAGGTCCCAGCCCAGAGCCAGGGCTTCACAAGTAGTACTACTGTCACTTGAAAATCAGGAGATGGGAAACTAGAATTCCTGGATGATCTGCAATTCCGAGATACATACCCAAAGGAATTGAAAACGGATGCTTGTGGGCCGGTGTTCACTGCAGCATTATTCACTGTAGCCAAAGGGCGGAAACAACTCAGATGTCCATAAACTGATGAGCAGATAAACAAAACGTGGCATAGCCGTACAATGGAATAATCTTCAGTCATAAAAAGGGATGAAAGCACTGAAACCTGCTACAGCCTGGCTAAACCCTGCAAATGGGATGCTCCATGAAAAAAGCCAGACACGAAAGGCCACGTGCTGTATGATTCCACTTAGGTGAAATGTCTAAAATAGGCAAATCCGTAGAGACAGAAAGTAGGTTAGAGGTGATCAGGGGTTGGGGGCAGGGGGAGGGAGGAATTATGGCTTCATGGGTACAGAATTTTTATTTAGGGTAATGAAAAAGTTTTGGAAATAAATAGTGGTGATAGTTGCATCACATTGTGAATATACTTAATGCCACTTAAAAATGGCTAAAATGGCAAATTTCATGTTATATATTTTACGACAAAACATATTCCTTTGTTTTTCTTTTTTTAATATTTATTCATTTATTTTAATAAATAGAGAATATGGGGGGCAGAGGGAGAGGGAGAGAATCTCCAGCAGACTCCCCGCTAAGCAGGGAGCCCCATGTGGGGCTTGATCTTACGACCCTGAGATCACCTCCTGAACCAAAGTCAAGAGTCGGACACCCAACCAACTGAGCCACGCAGGCGCCCTCACAATAAAATATTTTTCAAAAATCGTGGGGTGAGGGTGAGTTCTGATTGCTGAATGCCTGCTTCAGACAACTCACGTCTTGTCTTTGAATTCAACATCCCATTTGGTGACCAAACCAACACAGATTGCCAGATGCAATCAGCCACATTAATTTACCCCCATATCAGGCCCTAGGGCCCTGCCCAGGGTTGGAATGGGATAGAAATGCATGTTTTAGTCTCTCTATTCAGTGCAGTGTTTGTTGAACATCTACTGTGTGCCAAACACTGAGCCAATTAATGGAAATGCAGTGACTCACACCCTTTCTGCCCTCCTAGAGTTTATGTATTAGGTAAAAACTGCATAGGGGCACCTGGGTGGTTCAGTCAGTTATGTATCTGCCTTCGGCTCAGGTCATGATCCTGGAGTCCTGGGATTGAGCCCCGCATCAGGCTCCCTGCTTAGTGTAGAGCCTGCTTCTTCCTCTCTCTCTGCCCCTCCCCCTGCTTGTGCTCTCTCTCTCTCTCTCAAATAAATAAATAAAATCTTAAAAAAAAAAACCCAAAAACCTACTGCATGATCACTTTGGCCTTAGAGGAAGTATCAAGAGCTCTGGTAACCTAGAAGAAAGTTACTAACCTTGTTGGATGCAGGGCGTAGTCCCAGGAGGTTTCCTGGGGGAAGTTGCATTTACTCTAAAACCTGAAGAATAAAGAAAACCACCCGGAGACAGAGCCAGAAACCATGTCAGGTTAAGACCTTTACCTCAGACCTAAGCATGGAAGAGATTATGAGGGGGCCCTATGTGGGGCTCAAAAGAAAAATCATACTAAACAGCAAAATAGGTACAAGGGAACTCTAAAAAATGTGATTTCCCCTGTGTTCAGTGCTTTTTCAGAGAAAGATAAACATTTAAATTATTTTGAACACTTGGAGCATCTGCTTTACTGGTGCCCCATGCATGAACTGAATTTTTTCACGACGATCAGAAAAATATTCCAGACAGAGGGAAGAGTAAGTGCAAAGTCTCAGAGGCAAAGTGGGCAGGGCTTTTCCTGAGAATTTCCAGTCCTTGAGTGGTGGGATCATAGCATGGGAGGGGAGAGCAGCCAGGTGTGAAACTGGACAGGAAAATAGGGCCCAGGCATGAAGATTCCTTGTGCGTCATTTGAAGAGTTTCAACTTGATCTTCAAGGCCAGGGGAAGTCACTTGAGTTTAAGCTGGGAAATGACATGGCACAGTGTTTTTAAAAGATCTTCTTTCAAAGTTAACAAAATGAGATATTATTAGCCGAAGTGGTTAGAGAAATTGCTTAAAAAAAAAAACCCTGCAGGCACAATTTTTAACTTGACAGTGTTTCATAGACATTCTGGAGTGGGTTGTTTTTTTTTTTTTTAATTCATTATGCTGACACTAACTATCAAACCCCATTCCCCTGAGCTCAGCTGTGTTGTAGCTGAAAACTTGTTCAGTATGTTTACTCCACACACCACCCAATTTAACAAATCTCTGCAAATTTGCCCTTAACAGTAAAATACTGGGTACAGAGCATCTTTCCACTCCACCCAAATTACCCCCCTTGGCGTGTGCTAACAGTCTGATACTATGATAGTTGTTATGATGGAAGAGATTGGAAGCCCTGTCTTATTTGTAAGCCTTTCTGGAGGAATTTGTGGGAGTTTCCTGCTGCAACTTTGTTGATATCACAGCATGGGGCATTGGCGATTCATTGGTCCCCTGTAACAGGAGAGACGGAATATGCTGCCGTAACAAACATCTCCTGTCTTCACAGCCTACAACAACACAGGTTTATTTCTCGCTCATGTTATGTGTTGATCATGGGCAGGTTGTGTCTCTGTTCCATTTCTCCTTGTGGGAGTCCAGGCTGATGGAGTGGCCTCTATCTGGGACATCCCTGGGCTTGTGGCAGAAGAGGAAAAAAACATGGCGAACCATGTTTGCTCTTAAAGCTTCTGCTAAAAAGAAAGGTGGACTCATCATCTCCCCATCCTTTCACTCTCCCTCCATTGGCTGTCTTTTAGCCATTGTTAATATTATCCTGAATAATTATAATGATAATGAAAATAATTAGACTAAGTCTCATTTACTGAGGACCTAATGAGTCCCAGACGTTATGATAGTGCCTTCTGGGCCTCATCTCATTTAATCCTATGCAACAGGTGCTCTTATTATCAGCAATTCAAAGATAAGAAGACTGGAAAGCTTTGTGAAGTTAAGAGACTTGCCTAAAATCAATAGCTAGTGGGGTGCTTGGGTGGCTCAGTTGGTTAAGCAGGCTGGCTCGGGTCATGATCTCAGGGTTCTGGTTGAGCCCTGCTGGAGGGCTCTGCGCTCAGCAGGCAGTCTGCTTCTCCCTCTCCCTTTGCTCCTCCCCACCACTCGTACTCTCTCTCTCCTTCTCTCTCTCTCAAATAAATAAAACAATAAAATAATAAAATAAAATCCATAGCTAGTATGCGGTGAGAATTTGTGTTCAAGCCTGGGAAGTCTCACTCCAGACCTGGTGTTTCCAGCTGCCATGTCTTTGCTTCCTCCTTTTCATCAACTCCTCTCTCCTCTTTGACCTCTACACCCATTGGTCATATTATTTACGGCCCATATCACCTAATGTTTTTACGATTGCAAGCCCTATTACTTGTTGCCTAGACTATTGCAGTGTCCTCTTAACTGCTTTCTCAGCGTTAAGGCTTTGCCTTATCTTGGTCACACTGCCATATTTCTCTTAGGGAAGCATGGGTTTGATCATGCTCCTCTTCTGCTCAAAAGTCCTAGTGGCTCCCCATTGTCTGCTAAAACAAGCTATAGCTTGGCATCCAAGGCTTCCATGTCTGACTTCAGCCTCGTGGAATCCCAGTTTGTTCTTCTTCTGTTCCAGCTAGATTGGATTGATTGTGCTGAGAACATTATTTGCACTCTTACATTCATTCTTAGAGATTCTCACCACCACCACTCCCCAGTTCCCACTGAAATTTTCCATTACTATTACTTGAGTATGAATCTCAGCTTCCCCTCTGGATCTTGAGCTCTAATGGGGAATCATATCATGATGGGGGAGGGCAAGCTATAAAAGTAACTTAACAGTGCTCCATAAAAATAAGTTGACATGGGCGCCTGGGTGGCTCAGTTGGTTGAGCGACTGCCTTCGGCTCAGGTCATGGTCCTGGAGTCCCGGGATCGAGTCCCACATCGGGCTCCCTGCTCAGCAGGGAGTCTGCTTCTCCCTCTGACCCTCCCCCCTCTCATGTGCTCTCTCTCTCTCTCAAATAAATAAATAAAATCTTTAAAAAGAAAAAATAAGTTGACAGAAGTAAAGAACAACACTTCTCTGCCAATAAAGCAAAGCCAATGGGACAAAAGGCAGCAGGAAATAGAGAAGTTTTATACTAACTTGCATTAGAAAGAGCCTAGCCATCATGTATTTTTTTAATTAAGGTATAATCGTGTAAAGAGCACATATCTTGAGTGTCCAGTTCAATGAATGTTGGCAAATGTATACCCTCTATAACCACCACTCAGCTCAACGTACAGAACATGCCCAGCATCCCATAAGGTTCCATCACCTCACTTGCCCATTAATACCCATCCCTACCTCACCAGAGGGAATTGTTATTTTAACCTTGATTCATTTTGCCTGTTCTTATCCTTCACATAAATGAATTCATACAGTGTCTGGCTTCTTTCACTCAACATAATTTCTGTCTCTCATAGTTTTGATTACTGCATAAAGCATACAATGATTTGCACAAACTTAAGAGAAAAAGTTAACATTGAAATGATGGTTTTCACCAAGAAAGGACATGGAGAACGGAAACCAGTTTAGGACAATGAATCCCATCCCTGTAGCAAGATGATGCAATGATGGAAGGAACCAGAAGTTTGGCCCTAATTTAACCCCGGGGCAAAGAGCACATTCCCACATCAAAATTTTTCCCAGGAGGTTAAGGGTGGCAACTGGGTGGAGGAAAGAAAGGGGACAGAAGAAGGAGAGGTTTGTAGTTCTGTGTTGTAAAGCATGCATGTTTGGGGTATTTTAAACATTACAGACCTGTGACTTTCCTCCCTGGCTCTAGGTGGGTCAGCACTTGTATAAATCAAGTTGCCCAAGTGTCTGCAGGATCTAGGATTGGCCTCCTGGCCACTGTCATCATCCTGGACAGCCGGGGGAGGTGGGCAGGAGAAGGGGCCGACAAGCTTCCTGGGGATGTGGAAATTCTCCCCCACCTTGGTGGCACCCTCCCTAGCACACGGCCCCAGAGGGAGGAGCCTGAGTATTTATACTCCCATGTCATCAGTTGTTGGTTAAGAGCTGGATTTGGGATGGGGCGTGGAGGAGAGAGGAGAGGCCATATAGTAAATTCCCAAGCACTTGAGGCTCTTCATATACTCAAGCTGATTGATTTCTGGAAGCCTGAGGGCAGTCCTTGGACCGAGAGAACAGATGCAGGCTGATAGGAGTGAAAGCACACGGTGAGACTGTATGCATAAAAATGGAGAAGGGCTATGAAGGTATACAGCGGAGCCCTGACAGTGTCTGCTCCGTCAGGAAAATGAGAACACACCAGCACCTGCCTCACGTGGTTGCCTTGAGGGTCATGCGAGAACCTGCTTATAAAGCATTTAGCCAAGGTCCCAGCATACAGTTAATGCTCAGTACGGGACAGCGGCTACTCTTTGCGCCATACGCTGAACTGGCGATTTGCAGGAGTGGCACCCCCCCCCCCCCCCAGTTGGGCCCAGTGAAGGAAGTGGACAGGAGGCATGGACTGGAAAGGAAAGCCTGTAATCCCCAAGTCCCCTGTGCCAAGCAATGGCTGAAACACGGTGGGGCACTTGGTGCCTTCTCCATAGTGCATTATTCGGATGCAGTGATGGAAGGAACCAGAAGTGTGGGCCTAATTTAATCCCAGAGCAAATAACACAGGAAGACTTTGCCAAAGGAGGCTAAGGATGGGAACAGGGTAGAGGGAAGAAAGGAGATAGAGGAAGAGGGATGGATTAGTCAGGGTTCTGCAGAGCAACAGAACCAGTAGATACATAACAGGAGATTTGTCATGACACATTGGCTCACAAAATAATGGAGGCTGAGAAGTCCCACCATCTGCCATCCGCACACCCCAGGAAAACTGGTGGTATCGTTCGGCCCAAGTCCCAAGGCTGGAGAATCCAGGGAGCTGATGATTTAAACCCCAGTTGGAAAGCCTGAGAAGATGGACGAGATGTCCCAACTCTTAGAACCAGGCAGGAAGCACAAGAAGGGGTGAATTCCTCCTCCCTCTGCCTTTTGCTCGGTTCGGGCCCTCAAAGGATGGGATGGTGCTCACCCACATGGGGGAGGACCATCTGCTTTTACTGAGCTCACCGAGTCAATTGATACTCTCATCAGGAAACATCCTTACAGATTTACCCTGAAGTCACGCTTCCCCAGCTCTCGGAGTGGCTCTCAGCCCAGTGAGGTTGACACATAAAATTAACCATCACAGAGGAGTTTGTAGTCTTATGTAAGGCATAAGTTTGAGCCTGACTCTAGGTCCTGAAATGGAGCATTTCCTTTACCTGAGCCCCCAGCTTGTGAGCCTCAGTGGAGGAAAGAAACCGCCTTTGGAGCTATGATCTGGGATGAGCACCGGGGCCAAGATGAGCAGGCCATGCAAAGAGATGCCCAGCCCTGCCTCCCCTGAGGTCACCTACTTACAGGCTCATCGGAAGGCCATGTCTCTTGTTCACCGGCTCTTTCTCAAGTGTAAATGACAGTATTTCAGAGTCAAAATTACTGAGGAGGGACAAAGGTCAAAGACTGGGTTAGTTTTCCAGCTAATTTTGTGGGATTGTTTCTGGAGGGTAATTATCATTAGGCTTGCAGGAACTCATTGTATTTCTTTACTGTAAAACCCTCTGCAGATCTGGAAGCTGCAATGGGAGATGGATGACCCAGCATCCAGATGAGTGAATTGTCACACTCAGGGCCGAGCCCGGTGATGTGCACACAGTAGGCGCTCACTACAAGCTTCTTGATTGGAAGAGAGAGCACAGATGGGAGAGAGAGAGAGAGACATGGAAATGAGAGAGGGAGAGAATATGGAAGAACAGACACGAGGAAGGAGTGAGGCAGAGAGGGCTGCTGGGCCCCACAGAGGGACGGGGGTCTCTCCTTGCCTAGGTTGAGTGATAGCAGACCAGGGAGCCCAGGAACAGAGCCATGAGCCCCAGGCCAATGGCTGCTCCCACCTCCACTCCTCAGAAGCACAGACCTCTCCTGCCTCCTGATAGGGCTGGCAATTCTGTCAGTTTCCTTTGAGGAAGCTTCCAGAATGAAGAAGAAGCTGCCCTGATCCAAACTATTTTGAGACTGGGGCACGTCAGTATCCTCTCTGAGCCTTTGTTTCCTCCTCTGTAAAATGGACATCGAGGGGCCCAGTCCCCCAGTTCTCCTCAAGTCCCTGTCTTACACTTGACCCACTTTATCCACTAACAATTCTGCTGGCCCCTAAAGGCATTCTGGCCTGGGACCCCTGATCCAGAGACTTCTTAGTGTTTTTGTTCTCTCCTGAGCGTCCAGGTGTTATTTCTGAATCCCATAGAGATACGCACGTGATTGCTGACAATCCAAACTGTGTCTTGAGATGCATGCAAATAGTAGGAGCAGTCCTGCAGATTCTATAGAAGTTTCTTAGTCCCCCATTTATTTATTAGATCATCAGCAAATCTCAAGCAGCTTTGTTATGTGGAAATATTGCCATGAAACAGAGAACAATTCCAATTCCAATTCAGGCATCCTTTGATTGGGATTGACTTCGTGGTTGACTGGAGTGTATCTTCAAGTAGCTTTCTCAAAAAGATCACATGAGCATTATATTCTTTGAGGCTTTAATTCTCTTAGAATGTCTTTTTTTTTTTTTTAAGATTTTATTTATTTATTTGACAGAGAAAGACACAGCGAGAGAGGGAACACAAGCAGGGGGAGTGGGAGAGGGAGAAGCAGACTCCCTGCCGAGCAGGGAGCCCGATGCGGGACTCGATCCAGGGACTCCAGGATCATGACCTGAGCCGAAGGCAGTCGCTTAACCAACTGAGCCACCCAGGCGCCCTTAGAATGTCTTTTTGCTGCCTTTTAACACAAGTGATAATTTGAGTGTAAAATTACTGGGTCACACACGTATTATTTTCTCCATGATTCTGAGAACGTTATTTTAGCATTTCGGGTTGCATGTGAGGAATCTGATTTTTATTTTTCTCAGGTAACCTGTATTTTGCAACCTGGATCCTCGTAGGTTTTTTCCTTCAAATATCGTCAAGGGTATGTCAATGTGTACAGGAGCTTGTTTTTAAGATGGGCACTATCAATTCCTTCCTTCCTTGTATGCACGTCTTTCTCAGATTGAGAAGGGGAATCTTCCTTCCTCCACTCCCTTGATATGGCCAATAGAGCAAAGTGGAAAAGACTTTGTGACGTCTGAGGTTAGGTCATAAGAAGTCTTGAAGCTTAATTCGGAACCTTTCAGAATGTTCCGTCTGGAGGAAGCCAGCCACCATGTGAGGAAGTTTAGTAACGGATCAAATCCATTCCTTGCCATAATGAGCTGCGGGAGAACATTAAAAACGGCAACCCCCAGGCACACCCTGTCTCCGTGCCTCCCTCACCTACAACACTCCTGGAAGCTGTTCCTCTCAGGATACAAAATGCTTTTGACACTCTTCCCTCCATTCCCACCCCACCCCACCCTGAATTTTTGCCTTCTGGAAATTTCAGTCTCTAAATGGTGGCAGCATGGAAGAGTACTTTGCCTACAGAATTGTCCCCCATACAGTGGAGAAAACTCTCTCCCCTCCTCGCTACCCTGATTTTCTGGTTGGTACAGACTCTGGCTCTCAGAGTCTGGGGTTGCAAGTGGGGAAGGAGTTGAGTATTTTCCTCCCTCCTTTTGTCCTGGAGGGGTGCCCTGTTTCAGACGATAAAACTTGAATAGGTTCCCGATTGTTTATCTCAACCCAGCTCCATCTGCCTTATATTTATGGAAATTCCTCCCAGATTCTGGCAACAGGCGCCTGTCAGTCTTGGGTGTCAGCACTGTGAGCTTTCAATTCTTGCTGTCTTCTTAGGTATTTTAGTAGAAAGCTGGGAAAATATGTCTCAGGGGCTGCTACTCCGGTGCCAGTTTAAATCAACGACATCCAACCTCTTCCTTTTACAGTTTCACCTACTTTTTCACTCATTGACTCATTCAATCAACAAACGTGCATAGAGCGCCTAAAATGTACTGGGTACTATGCCATGTACTGGGAATAGAAGGTGAATTGAAGCTTCACCTTGCTCTTGAAAGGGACTGTCTTTTGGAGGAAACAGATTCATAATTAACAGCATTAGTCCCAGGGTGGTGTGTGATTGCTGAGACCTGTATAAACCAGAGAGGTTTGGTGACCTATGCAAGGCTGCACGGTAAATCAGAGCAAGATCCAGAGAAGAGGCTGATTCTCCTGGTTCTCCAGTCCACATTCCTGCCACTATGCCTCCCAGGCTCCTCCTTTCCCAAGTTTTTTCCCCCCAGCTTTCCTACTGACAGGATAACCCATAACCATTGCTCTCTACCTCACGGATATTTCTATGTGGAGCTCTGTGTTCTCCCCAGCTCTCACCCAGTCCCTGATCTCCCTCACCCTAGAGCACTTTCCAGGCCATAAACATCTTGTTCTACCAATTAGAGAAGGTATCCATAAAATCTCTGCTATCCCCTCCCAGTTTGGTGGCTTAACTCCTTTGCTTTTCTGCTTTGACTGGAGAGTCCTTAGAGCACACAGCCTGAAGTCTGTGGTTTCAGGATCCAGAGAATCTGACTCAGAGCCCTGCTCTGCCACCTCTTTGCTGTGTGGCCTTAGCCAGGTTGCTTACTGTCTCTGAACCTCCCATCTTCACCTGTAAAATGTGAATAATAACACTAGTGTCCCAACTGAGATGTTTAAATGAGCTTGTTTAAATAAGCCATTTAGCATAGTATCTGGCATACAGTAAGGGCTCAATAAATGATACTTGCTATTACTGGTGGTGTTATTACCGCAAGTGTTCTCCCTGTTAGACTGTGTTCTCCTGGAGGGCAGGGACTACGCCTTTTCCGGGCAGTCTCTCCAGCACCAACAAGTAAGTCATTCATAAATAGTTCATTCAGTGTTTTAATTGACATATTTAAGTCCAATCAAGGTGATCAGACTGCACTCGCAATTGTAAGAAAGTAAACTTGAAAAGGAAGTTGTAACCTAGCAGTTCCCAAAGTAAGATCCCTGAAGCCCCAGTTCTGTAGATTGCTCTGGGGGAAAACAGTTCCTTGTACAAATCAATTTGGGAAACACTGACCCCTCTATCTCTGGAAAAGTCAAATGAACCTTAGGATTTTAAAGGCTCTGACAATTCCTGCATGAAAGAAACCTATGGAATTTGTTGTTCCCCCTGTTGCCCAAACTTAATTGACCCAGAAACTCTTTTCTCATGAAACATCTATTATCATTTGAGCCCCTGATGCACACCATTCCTGAGTCCCATCCTGTAACTGCCACCCTGGAGGAATATACCACCAATCTGATTGCCTTTAGGAATATTTGATAGGGGCTAAGTGCACATTCGATACATCCTCCATGGGGCACTACTACAAAAAGCTCTGCTAACATCTCTCATGAAGCCAGGAATCTATCGGAAAACCAAAGCCACTGTGACTTCTATTTTAAAAACAGAGTAGTCACCAATGTGTATTTTTTTTTTAAATCCTCCATCTATTGTACAGACCACAAGGCATAACTGGTTTTCTATAAAGACAGAATGGAGATAGTTCATGGGCACTTACCAGAGGTTACTTGGAACAATGGGACATTTGCAAGTGACCTGAAACTTTGCTCTTGTCATAGTCCCTTTCAAAACATCACACACATTCAAGTTCCTGGCAGAACGGCTGTTTTCCTTGTCTGGTAAGAAATATGACACGGAAACTACATATTTATTCTTTGCAACAAATGTTATGGTCAAGGGGCGCCTGGGTGGCTCAGTCGGTTAAGCATCTGCCTTCGGCTCAGGTCATGATCCCGGGGTCCTGGGATCGAGCCCCGCATCGGGCTCCCTGCTCAGCGGGGAGCCTGCTTCTCCCTCTCCCTCTGCCCTTCCCCCTGCTGGTTCTCTCTCTCTCTCTCATTCTTTCTCTCTCAAATAAATAAATAAAATCTTTTAAAAAATGTTATGGTCAAATGAGATCTGAGGACTCCCAGAATTCCCCCCCCAGCATGTTAAGTTGGAACAAGAGAGAGGCTCATTTCTCCCTCCTCCCCCTCTGCATCCCCACAGGCATCTCCAGCCCAACCAGTCACTTTTCAGTTCACAGCCTGTGCCGTATCTCCACCTAACTCTCTGCCTTTGCCATCACTGTTCCCCTTGCCTTGAACACCTTTCCCCTCACCAGCAGTAAGAACCACCACCATACATTTATCACCTACTATGGGCCAGGCTCTGCTAAGAACTTTACAGCTATGACCTGATTTAATGGAAGTTTAGGACCCCCAGTTAAAAGCTGGGGAAACTGAGGCATCAAGAGGCTACACAACATGCCCCTCTTCACACAGCTAGGCAGGGGTGGAACTGGGATTTGAACCCAAGAAGTCAGGGTCCAGCCTCCTTACATTTGCCCCTAAGTGTTCCCAGTTGATTTTTGTTTTTATTGAGGTGAAATTCAGACAACATAAAATCAACCATTATGAAGTGCATGATTCAGTGGCATTGAACACATTCATAGTGTCCTGCAACCACCACCTCTGTCTAGTCCCAGGATGTTCTCAGCACCCCAAAAGGAGCCCCTGTACCCACTAAGCAGTCACTCCCCACTCTCCCCTCCCCCTGCCCCTGGCACCCACCCACCTGCATTCTCCTAGTTATTTTGCCTGTCCTGTCGAGCATCCAATTCCTCTTTCTGGAACAATGCCTCATTTTCCTGTGGGGGAATCATTCTTTGCTCACACACAAAACTGCCAGGACTTGGGTTCCTGCGGGACAGTGGCTGGGTCTTGCTTACTTCTATGTCCCGAGTGATCAGCCCTGAGCACAATGCTTGTTGAGACAACACAAGCTGGGAGTCCCACCCACCTCTTTCCAGTTGTTCTTTGCCACCAGTTGAATTTATCGAGGCCCTACTATGTGCCACTGAGGGAATCCTCAGAATACCTCTATGAGGACACAGGAAAGATTACCCCTATCATACAGATGAGGAAAAAGAGGCTCGAAAGTGAAAACCATTTTTTCTCTTTCTTCTGTGCCTTTGTAACTGCTGTTCCCCTTGCCTTGAAAACCCTTCCACCAGAATTTTCTGCTCCCAGTGCTCTTGCCATCTCTGCCCTGCTTTTTTGGGGTCTGGGTTTGCTCCTGTGTTAAAAAAGCAGAAACCCAACACACAAAGGAAATTCACACATTCGTCTTCTTATAAAGCCACCCAGGCTCCTTCGGACCCCCAGCTTCTCTGCTTTTGGCTGAGATTCTCCGGCTTCAGGAGCCTCCTGCTAATCGGAAGCCCTGGTCTACAGTCTGTGTGTCTTTGATAAATAAAAAATGGAGACACAAATTAATTATTACTTAATAAATTCAGTTTGGTTGACAAAAATCTTTCAAAACATAAGGCCCCCAAGTTGGAGCCAGCCCAGATGTCCATCAACGGGTGGCTGGTGGAGTAGGTGATGGCATGGTGGCATGCCAGGGAGGGAGATCTACGGGCACGGACATGGAAACATGGCCAGGATGTGGTGTTAGAAGGGAAAAGAAAATTGCAGAAGAATTTGGACTGCACAAACTCATTCTCGTGGATAGAAGAGAAATACACATGTGTGAGAATGTAGATAGAGATGTATATATAGATAGAGATTCACGGAAGCAATTCTAAAAGAACACTATTTTTTAAAAAAGATATATTCATTTATTTGAGACAGAGAGAGAAAGAGAGAGAGCACCATGTGCGTGTGAGTGGGGGGAGGGGCAGAGGGAGAGAGAAAATCTCAAGCGGACTCCCCGCCAAGCACAGAGCCTGATGCGGGGCTCCATCTCACGACCGCAAGATCACGATCTGAGCTGAAACCAAGAGTTGGATGCTCAACCAACTGAGCCACTTAGGCGTCCCAAGAACACCATTTTTTAACTGTGGTAAAATACACATAAAATTTGCCATCTTGACCATTTTTAGGTGTGCAGCTCAGTGGTATTAAATACATTCGCGATGTTGTGCAACCATCTCCACCATCCATCCTCAAAACTATTTCATCTGTAAAACTGAAACTCTGTACCCATTACACACCAACTCCCCATTACCTCCCCTACCATCTGCCACCCACTGTTCTATTTTCTGTCTCTATGATTGTGACTACTCTTGAGTACCTTGTCTAAGTAGAATCATACAGTATATCTTTTTGTGTCTGGCTCATTTAATGTAGCATAATGTCATCAAGGGTCATCCATGTTATAGCATGTGTCAATTTTCTTCCTTTTTTAAGGCTGAATAATGTCCCATTATATGGACATGCTCATTTTTCTTATCCCTTCAGCCACTGATGACCTCTGCATTGCATCAGCATTTTAGCTATTGTGAATAATTTTGCTAGAAACAGGGAAGAACACCAAATTTTTAACAAAACTAATCTTTGGGTAGGAGGAGAGAATTATGGGGAAATTTTACTTCCTTTCCCTCACTGCAAATAATTTAATTACCAAATGTACAAAAATATCTAAAATCTAGAGAAATCCCTGACTCCCACAAACATCTTCAGAAGTATAGCCTCCGTTTGGGGTATATTCTTTCACATGTTTTTCTTTGCACATGTGAACATATAATATGCATATAAATAGTTTCAGAAAGTGAAAACCGAACTGTAGAATTACACAGCTTACTCTGTCCATGGACATCGTATCGTGGGCATCTTTCCAAGTCAGTTCATATAGATTTACTTCATTCCGTTCAATTGCTTAATATTCCATTACTTATATACTCCAAGTATATTTAACCAGTCCTTTATTGTGTAAACTTAGCATTTAAGTTGTTTCCAGTTTTTTGCTGTTATAAACTATGTTGTCATGAATATCCTTGAACAGTTATCTTTGCACAGGGGAGTATAACTGTTGCAAGACAAGAACCCAGAAGCAGAATTGTTGCTCCAAAGGGCATACACTTTCAAAATGTGGATGGGTATTGCCCAATTGTCTTCCTAAAGAGTTTGTTCTGATTTACCCCCATCGTCAGCATGGATGGGGAGTACCTTTCCACACATTCTCAACCAACACCAGATAATCTCCCACTTTTTAATTTAATACAGAATTATTATTCTTTGTTATGGTTTCAATCTGCTGTCTTCAATTATGAGTGCAGTTGGATTCAAGTTTACTGGCCAGTGGTTTTTCTTCTGAGAATTTTCCTATGCTTTGCCTACTTTTTGTTTAAGGGGGAGGCTTTTCTGTTTCCTTAAGGCTTTCCCTTTCTACATGATATCATTTGATTTTTTTATTACAACTAGCAAGTTCAAGTCTACAATCCCTTATCTAAAGCCCTTGGGAAAGATGTGTTTCAGAATTCAGGATCTGTTTGGCTCTTGGAAAGGCATCAGGGTCCATGTGGCTTATCTAACACTCCCAGGAAGTCTGGGGCAACCCCCTTATACTCAAACACATTAATATTTCTGCAGTGAAAAGTATAAACGTTCCCACAAAGTGGGATGAATAAGGAATATAAATAGCCTCACATCCTTTCAATTCAGGTTTTGCCACCAAATGTGTTAGCAATAAAAACTCACAGTTTTCAGAGTTTTTTGGACTTTAGAATTTTGGCTAACAGATTGTAGACCTGTTTCTGTCACTTTTTTTTGCAGGAAAAAAATAGTAAAGATTACTTCTAAATTAAATAAATAAAGGCTCACGCAGGGAAATTAACGGCAAGCGACAAGATCAGGATTCCTTCTTCCATCTGCAGGCTTTGAGAGGATGTGGGCAGGTGGGACGAGGCGTGGATGTTTACACTTGGCCTGAGCTCTTAGAGACAGGAGCACCTATGTCCCTGTCACTGGCAACTTTACCTAGCTAGCTTCTGCCTTCTTCCTTGCACACTTTTTCCTTTTCCAGCCCAGCAGCCCTAACCCCACCACGCATCCCATATCCCTCATGTCTGTTTCCTGTGCCCAGCCCAGCCAGGACCACTTTCCCAGCAGCCCCTTCCTTTGCCCCACACCCGAATGCAGATGAAATTAATTCAGTCCCACGGAGTAGCCCAGCTGGAGGTGCTCTCCCCTTCCCGCTGTCCAAGGGCGGAAGTCAGTGATTTCCATAAGGAGGCCCTGATGCTAATTCTTCCCCCAATATATAAAACCAGGTGCTTCCAGGAACTGTAAATATGAATCTACTTTAGGCTTTTAGAGCTACTGTGGAATTGAATAATCATAAAAGATACCTCTTCCATGGAGATTTATGCCCTCCACACACCCCCATCCCCAGTTCCCAACCGATAAAAAAAAAAACATATTTTACCAAAATATATCTCCCATCAGCAGTCCTGGAACACCTCACTAACTGACTATATTTATTGGGAAATGATTCACATTAATTTCAGGCGTCATCCTAATATTATATTTATGACAGACTGTGTGAGCTCCAGCAAGAGCCCTTGCCTCGTTCCTGGCATACATTCTCTGTTTCTGCAAATACATATTGTAAACACTGCCTGGAGAGATAAAATCATAAAACCAAAATAGGTTATCTTTGGAAAATCTGTTAATCCTAATCAAATAAGACAACCGCTTGCCTGATTTGAGAAGCTGAGAGGCCATGCCCAGGGTCTGTGGGAGTATTTATCTTGGAACTTTCTTATTCCCAATCTCACTGCCCACCCCCACCCCCGACCCCTGCCAAGATGTGATGTGACTTTTTCATGTTGGGGGGACCCTCATAGAGAAAGAGGTTTGACTTGTAAATCCTGCCAATGAATAGTTGCTCAATGCACAGAAAGAGAAACCAGAGGGAGAGAGGAGCCCTGAAGTGGGATAAAATGGTAGCCAGTTTGTCCAGTGAATCCATCTTATGTGGCCAGATGCAGGCAAGTGTGGGTATGGACCCAGATAGAGAAAATGCAAACTGCCTGCCCCTAAGGATACTATTACTTTGGACAAACCAGAGAAAGAGAGGAACAGGGGGGCCATTCTCTAATGCCAGGAGAGAAAGACTCAAGGGTTTATAAGAATAAATACCTAATAATTATCTGTGCAGCCTGATGTACACACACACACACACCACTGCAGCTGTCATGTCCAGTAAAAGCCACCATCCAGGACAATCTCCAGTGGTGATATTTTGGGGGAAAGGGACAAAGGGCTTTGTTCCACTTTGGGGTTGTTGTAGTCTGATGCAGCTGTTTCTGCCTGTCTTCCATACATTCCTGTATCTGAGAATAGCACCCCTCACCCCTCCCTCATCACAATCCCAGCACTTGGTTGAATCCGCCTCAACCCTTGGGGCCAAGGATGATCACATGACTTAGACCTGGCCAATCAGAGCTTGCTATCCTTCTGGCTATAGCAGTTGCCTCCGGGGGAGATACATGACCCAGGACTGGCTAATAAGAACAGCTCAGATACCTGGCCCCAGATACTGGTACAGGAAAGGGCAGAGCTTAAAGCCAGGTTGAACAAAGCCACTCCAGAATTTCTGCTGGAGCTTTAGGGAAGAAAAAGACAAACTCTCCTTAGGCTGGGACTTTTGAGGGGTTGGATATAACCTTGCGTGCCTGGCAGCCATTTTGCCACCATGTGGGAGAACCTGCCTGAGAATAAAGACCAGAGAGGAAAACAGAGTGGAGTGTTGGAAATCCAGATTCCTAGTGATGATAAAGATGATGACAATAATCCTAATACTAATAATGGCTAACTCTAGTATTGTGCTTACCATTGTGGAACTCTTCTCTAGAAACTGCACCTATGGTGATTCATTTGGTCCTTCTAAGCATTCTAGGAGATAGGCACTTTTATTACTTCCATTTCACAGGTGAGGTCACTCAGTAAGTGGTAGAGCCAGATTTGAACCCAAGTCATCTGGCTCCAAGTCTGTGTTCATAACTACTAGGCAACACTCCACAAACACGTAATGCACACCTACTATGTGCCAGGCTGTGCGGGGTATGGAGAAGATTCAGCCCTGATCCCTAGTCTCCACGAGCTCAGGGCCCAGGAGGGGCATCAGGAAAGCCGGCAGCCTGGCCCATTGGCTGTGACCAAGTGTGACTGTGGTAGCTGTCCTCGGCTTGTGACTGCTGCACCACCTGCTTCGAATTTTAGAGAAACTCGTTCTCTTCAGGAGAGCAGCTCCAGCCCTAACAGGCCTTCAAAAATGTCAGGGGTATTTTTAATCCAGAGAGTTGGTAAGTCCAGTGGCAGACTGGAGAAATGAGACTGTGCTCTGGGGAGATGAAATGTGAAGCCACAAGAAACTCTATTTCAGGGGAGGCCTGGCAGCTTCAGGGAGACACAAGGAGAGAAGCCAGGCTGCTGGGCATCTGGAACTGGGGAGAAGGGTCACACTCAAAGGGCCTGGGCCTGGAAATTTCCCTGGTCCACTCCCAGGAGGGTATGAAGGTCCTCCAGAAAGTGCCACCTTAAAAGGTATACACAGGGAGTAACAATGAGATGGCCAAGTAGCACAAAACACGGGGAGGAGCCCTTTAGTCGTTCAACAGACTCATGTGCTAATGCCCCGGAGCCTGACATACCATCAGTGCTCAAACTTTATGCTGAATGAATGAGTACCCATTCCCTAAAGGAGCATCCGTGCTGGTTCAGGACCATGCTAGAAGCCGAGAATACAAAGGAGACAGCCCAGCCTCTGCCCTCTTATGGATGGAAGTGAGAAACTCTAGAGGGGTATGGTCAAGACTACTGCAGTTTAGTAGCCCCATGGGCTGTGGGAACTCCGTAGGGGGCCACTTAGACCATTTTCAGGGTCAGGGAAGGCTTCCTGGAAGAGGTGACCCTTGAATTAGAGGTTTGAAAAACAATTTGAAGTGAGCCAGGCAGAGAAGGGAGTTAAGTGCAAAGGTATAAAGGCGTATCACGAAGAAAAATAAAGTAAGAAATAACAAATTAGGGGTACCTGTCTGGCTCAGTTGGTAGAGCATGTGAGTCTTGAATTCACAGTTATGAGTTCAAGCCCCACATTGTGCATAGAGCTTACTTTTTTTTTTAATTTTGTTTATTTATTTGAGAGAGAGAGCACATGAGTAGGGTCAGAGGGAGAGGGAGAAGCAGACACCATGCTAAGTAGGGAGCCTCACATGGGGCTCGATCCCAGGACCCTGAGATCATGACATGAGCTGAAGGCAGACCCTTAACTGACTGAGCCACTCAGGCACCCCTAGAGCTTACTTAAAAAAAAAAAAGGCTAATAACAAATAACAACTCCCTTTTCTTGTGCCCTCCCTGAGGGCCAGACACTGTGGTAGGTATATAAAGGCCTGACCTCATTTAATCCTTCACACAACCATAGGAGGAAATAGCTATTATAACCTCTAACTTACAGAGAGAAAATCTGGTCCCAAAGAGTACAGGGCATGGACTCTGGAGCCAGGTTGACCAGATCTGAATCCTGACACTGACACTTACCAGCTATGTCTCTTGGGGCAGCGACTTCTCCTGGGCCTGGGGTTCCCTATATGTTCCATGGAGAGATAATAACAGCACCTACCTCCTTTAGGGTTGTTCTTGGAGTCCTATAAGTTGCTATAAGCAAAGGGCAGCATCGAGGCTTTATTCAGTAAGTGTTGAAAAAATGAATGGAGACATGAAGGAATGAAACTAGGGCTCAGAGAAGTATAATAACTTTCTTTTTTAAAAGATTTTATTTATTTTTTTGAGGCGGGGGCAAGTGGGGAGAGGGACAAGCAGACTCCCCACTGAGCACAGTGCCCAACAGCAACACGGGACTCAATCCCATGACCCTGAGATCATGACCTGAGCTGAAACCAAGAGTCCATGCTTAACTGACTGAGCCACCCACGTGCTCCAAGTATAACTTTCTAAGGCCACACAGAAATTAAAACCAAGGTCAGAATTTGAATCCAGGTTTGACTCTGGATTCTGAGCCTCTCTTCTTTATTGCCAACTCAGGGTTTAGTAAAATCAAACAACAAGGAAATTCATAACCCTTGAGGCTTGAACGGATGGATGGAGCGATTACCTTGTGCTGGGAACCAGGCTGAGTGCTTTCCACGCATAATCCCCTCCCTTAGGCCTCACACAACTCCACGGGGTAGACGAGAATACTTTCTTCATTTTACAGATGAAGAAACTGAGGGTCAGAGTGACTATGAGACTTGCCTGAGCTGCATACCTAGCAAGTGGCCACGCTGGGATTTGACTCCAGCTCTGTGTGGCCAATTCATGATCCGGGCACACACAGGCTGTGAAATTGATAAACGATTGTGCTGGAATGCACAGCTGGCTCGCACACACTCCTCGTTCTGTTCTCACCACAGCCTTATGAAATAGCTGGTGAGTTGTCAGTGTCATTTTTAAAGACAAGGAAACTGAGGCTGAGAGGCTAATTAATTTGCCTAAAGCCACACAGCTTGTTGGCTGCAGTGCCCTCATTCCAGCAAGCCTCAGTTACAGTTTGTCAGACCAGCAGCCTCCAGACCTGGGTAAACCGCAGACCCCAGCCCCCGGTTTTCACAAACAGCTTCACTGGACTCAGCTAGGTCCAGAGCCTCTCTCCCTCCTGTCTTCTCCCCTCCCCCTGGCCCCACCAGCCATGGGCTGTCTGTGTTCTCCAACCCTGAATGCACTTCCATCCCTACAGCCGCTGCAAATCATCTGTTTGCTGGTGCCCACCCCTTTGGTCTCAAGCCCACTGTCTCTTCATTCGAAGCGGATTCCCTGGTGCAGGGCCCACACTGAATACACTTCCATGCAGCAAGGAGCGGCTGTGGCAGTCAGCAAGGCCTCTGGGGCTCGAGTCAGTTGCAGGGCTCCACATCTTGTGGCCACAGCAGGCAGGCCTGGGAGAAGAAACCTCCTTGATCTTGTCCACCCTCCTCTTCCAAAACATGACCCTGCCCATCCTCTGCTTTTCATCTTGCTGACACTGTCACGGTCCTGGATGGCATCCCTCCGGTGTCCTGCTGTGATGCCTCCTTTCTCCTACCCCCTCGGCGCAGAGTCCCTTCTCCCCTGGCAGCCACCCCTGAGCTCTGCTTAAAACCCGCTGGTGCCACATAGACCCAAGAGAATTGAAAAACAGGGACTCAAACAAGCATGTGCACACTAGGAACACCAGCCAAAAGGTGGAAACAACCCAAATGCCCCTCAGCACATGACTGGCGAAACCAGGTGTAGTCTAGCTACACAATGGAACATGATTCAGCCATAAGAAGGAACGAGAGAGGCTACACCATGGGTGAACCTGGACATTATGTCGAGTGACAGAAGCCAGACGCAAAAGGCCACCTATTATATGATTCCCTGTGTATGAGATACCCAGAATAGATAAACTCACAGAGGCAGAAATCAGATTGGTGGGTGCCAGGGACTTGGGGAGAGGAGGAAATGGGGAGTAACTAATGGGTGTGGGGTTTCCATCTGAGGTGGTGAAAATGTTCTGGAACTGGATAGAAGTGGTCACACAACATTGTGAATCTACTAAATGAGACTGATGTTCATTTTTAAGTGGTTAATTTTGTGTGTGTGTGTGTGTGTGTGTGCGCATGTGCGCTCTCCACTTAGAAAATTTTGTTTTTACTGTGGTAAAATATATATAAAATTTATCATTTTAACACATTTTCACCATTTCCATCACCCCAAAAAGAAATTCTATTCCCATGAAACAGTCACTCTCCCGTCCCCCTCCCTCCAGCCCTGACAACCACTAATGTACTTTCTGTCTATGGATTTGCCTGTTCTGGACATTTCATATAAATAGAATCACAACATATGATATTTTGTGTCTGGCTTCTTTCACTTAGCATCATATTTTCAAGGTTGATCCATGTTGTAGCATGAATCAGTGCTTCATTCTTTTTTATGGCTGAATATTAGTCCATTGTATGGATAGACCACATTTTATTTACTCATTCATCAATTGATGGACATTTCGGCTGTTCCCACCTTTTGGCTATTGTGAATAGTACTGCTGTGAACATTCATATACGTTTATTTGTTTGAATATCTTTTTCCAGTTCTCTGGCATAGACACCCAGGAATGGAGTTGCTGGTCTTATGGGTACCTTTATGTTTAACCTCGAGCCCGCCAAATGGTTTTCCACAGTGGCTGCACCATTTTACATTTCCCACCAGCCGTGTATGAGGGCGTAGGGTGGCTCTGAGGTTTCGATGCAGTAATACATGTGGAGGGCTTAGCCAGGACTTGAAACACAGTAAGTGCCTCAAAAATATGAGCAATTGTGATTATTTTTGTGAACAATCATTACTATGCACCTCCTCTAGGCCAGGCCCTGGTAGGTGCTGGGGGAACGAAGATGAATACAAAATTATTCCTTTCAAGGAGCTCCTGTTCACCTGAATGACTTCTCTTTGGGCTATTCCGAGTAACTGGTTTGATGAACAAAAACAACAATGATAATAATAATAATAATAGCTACAAATCTAATGCCTACTTATAACATGTCTAGCGTTGTACCAGTTTCTTTATTCATTCCCCTGATGTGGTCCTCACAACAACCCCAGGTGTAGGCAATATTATCATCCCCCTTTTACAGATGAGAAGACTGAGCCTCCAGCGGGGTGAGTGGGCCTGAGCCTCACGGCTGGCATGGAGCCAGGGCTTGAAGGTGAGACTGGTGCCTTACCAACTGCCCTCTCTGGAATTGAGGGGTGGATCTGTTTACTCTTGATTCTTCCCAAATCTTGGGATTAACTCAATTTTGGGCTTTGCACAGACCACCTGGATTCTAGCTGTCGATTACAGCCCACAGGGGCATCCAGTGGGCAACTTCTGGCACCAGTCTCAAGCCGTAGTCAGGGCCAGGCCCTGAAGGCTCAGTCTTTGTTGAGTTCAAGGGGCCACTTTTTAGGCCTGAATTCAGGAAGTGTCTGTGCCTCCAATACCCAAAGAACAGGTAGGTGCTACATTGCATTTGATTCTTCCTCTCAGGCTATAGGACTTGCCCTCCTCAGCCCCTCACGCCCTCCCCAGCTACCAGCCACCTCCTTGGTGGCCCTGCCTCTTGGTGCATTCATCCGTCTCTGCCAGACTCCACTATCCAGTTTGTGTTCAGAAGAACAACGCCCCGCCTGGTCTGCCTTCCATGTTGCCCACGCATCTGATTCTAAGAGGGGTTGGGAGGGGCTTTTTCTGCAGGGCCCCAGTCTATATGGACTGCTGGGTGGGTTTCCATGAACCAGGATTCACACTGAATTTCTGGAACCTTCCAGACCAGCTAGCTGGTGGCTTCCCTGGCAGTGCCAGCTGGGGGGACTGAAATAACCGTGCTCAAGGCCACCTCCTCAGGTCTACGGGCCAAACAGACACCAGGCACGGGGTCTGTGGGCCTAGGGGAACACTTCACACCACAGAAAACACCCTGAGGCTCTGAAGACCCCAGGAACGAGCCCTCTCCGGCCCTGCAGCTTAGCTCCAGTTCCCTACATTGGCAATCTCCACACTTGTCCTGCATCCCTACAAGAGCCATTTGGGTACCACACTTCATCATATTTTGCCGTATCCATGAACCACCTATACTTTTCTTTGAATTGACTCACTTTCCTTTTTTTCCCCACTTTCAGTTTGTGTTTTGGAGAGGGAAACTATGTTGCTACTGTAAGTGAAGTAGTAATTTTCCTTTGCAGGAACAGAAGTTAACATGAAAATATATAAATATTAAATTTTAAAATGTCTTAGTGTTCAACTTGGCATGGTTTTATCTATAGTATCTCCCCCGCAGATTTCTTATTAATAACAAAGGGAAAAAATTATAGTGGGGAAACCTGGAAGACAACCCCCCCATTCCAAAAGGTAAGAGTTTGCAACACCAGAAATGGGACAAATTGCCATCAGGTACCTCCAGAAACAGTGCACCCAGAGGAACACGGCGTCACTTTGATGGTGTTCTTGCCAAAAGTGCATAACTTGAATCTAATCACAAGGAAACATCAGACAAACCCAAACTGAGGGTCAGCTTCCAAAATGGACTCTTCAAAAATGTCAAGGTCAAGAAAGACAAAGGAAGGGGCACCTGGGTGGCTCAGTCGTTAAGCGTCTGCCTTCGGCTCAGGTCATGATCCCAGGGTCCTGGGATCGAGCCCCGCATCTGGCTCTCCCTGCTCGGCGGGAAGCCTGCTTCTCCCTCTCCCACTCTCCCTGCTTGTGTTCCCTCTCTCGCTGTGTCTCTCTCTGTCAAATAAATAAATAAAAATATTAAAAAAAAAAAAGACAAAGGAAGGTTGAGACACTGTTCTAGATTAAAGGAGATTAAAGAAACATGACAAATCAGTGTGTGATCCCGGATGAGATCCTAGACTAGAAAAATAATTGCTACCAAATACAGTTCAATTTTAGGTCAACTGGTGAAATTTGAACATAGAACCTAAAATTCAGATTCTAGAACTGTATTAATGTTAAGTTCCCTGAATGTGATAATTGTACAGTAATTACATAAGAGGATGACTTGTTCTCAGGAGATACATACTGGACTATGTGTGTAAAGGATTGGGTAGTGACTGCATTAACTCACAAATGGTTCAGGGGGGAAAGTGTACACACACCCACGTACATGCACGCACACACACACAGAAATGAAGCAAATGTGGCAAAATGTCAGTTTTTGGCAAATTTGGAAAAGTTCAGAGAGTTCATTGCACTCTTCTTGCAACTCTTCTGTTACAATTTTTTTTCCAAATAAAAGTTGTGAAAAATGTCTGCTTGAGGAGAGCAAAAGCAGCTCACACATCACAAGGGGGAGGGTCCACACTTTGGGAAACATTACTCAGTTGGTGCAATTTCTCCATCTCTAATTCTCTTTTCCCTTTTGTAGTTCTTACCTTCACAGCCCAGCCTCCTCCAGAGTAGGTTCTGCCTCTTCACGTCAGAGAGATTTAGGGCCCACGTTAGCATATCAAAGGCTCTGAAGAGTCTGCAGCCACAAAAATGCGTGGAATGCTTTTTTTGGGGTGAGGGGCCCTTATCATGTCTCTGGTATGCTGACAGCCCTAGGAGAGGATGCTGTTCATTCTACCCATTTTACAGATGAAGGAACTGAGGCTCAGAGGCACTTATCCAAAGGTTCCTAGGAAGCCACAGAGCAGGGATTGGGATACCTTCCTTAATTGCCATGATACGCCTGCTTTGGGAGCCACAAAACAGTTACTGGAGGCAATCTAGTGGCTGAGAACAGGGACTCTGGATTCAAATCTCTGCTACTTGGTAGTTGTGTAATCTGGAACAAGTTACTTACCTGTACCACAGGGTTGTGGTGACGAATCAGTACCTGGACAGCACTTAGAGCAGTGTCTGACACAATGCCTGGGAGCAATGGAGACTCGGAGAGGTTAAGTCACTTGGCCAAGGACACACAGGAAGTATCAGGCTGAAGGTTTGAATGCCTGGTAGACCCCAGAACCCTAACTATGATCCTGTGTCCTGCTGACCCTGAGCTAGCTCACCGGGTTCTGGCCTCCATTTGCTCCCAGATCACAGGCTCCTTTCTAGCTCCTCTTGCCCTAGTAAAGGCCAACAACGATTTTCCTGGTCTAGGGTGGCTCCGGTCAGTCCTTATGAGGACAGGATATATTACTTCTGGGCCCTTTGCTTGGATCTCCAGCTCATATCCCACACCCAGCCTCAGTGGGGATGATGAGTGCACCTTATCTGCCACCAAGGGAGTTTTAACTGCTGTTGAAGTCAGCAAATCCAACTCATCGAAAAACCCATGAGTTACCAGAATATTCCTCAAGCTCAGCCACCTGCATTCCTTCAAGCAAACTGGGCCACAGTAAAGCCAGTGTGGGAGATATTTATTCAGTGAAAGAGAATAAAACAACAACAACAACGACGACAAACAACAGGGTCAGAATCTATTTCAGCCTAACCGATATTTTACACAATTGGATACGTTTGACTAAACCAATACATATGTATGGAGACTGGTGCATTTCCATTCAAACCAATGTAAATTACCTTTGACCAATATATTTTCCTGGAAATCAATGCATTTTAACACGGGATAATATTTATGAAATTGAATTTTTTATTGAAGCTAATGCAATTCTATTCTATTTTATGCATTTTTATTAAACTAATGCATTTTAAATTAATCCATTGTATATTAAGTACAACAGACATTGGTACTTACAGTAAAATAATATATGCCCACTGAAATCAATACAGTTTCAAAACCTGGTGTTTTCCATTTAATGAAGGATGTCAAGAATACGCAACTATAAGTTCAGGGCATGTGAATGTGAAATTATGTCTTGTCTTTTTTTTTTTTCAAAATCATTATCACTTAAAAGATATTGTGCCTCAGGATATGGCCAGAGGCCCACGGATTTAGAATTAATTCATGATTCTAACCGCCAACTCAATTGAACGTCCCACTTGACCGACTTTTTGACCAAGTGGACTGGTGATTCTTAATCATGAGGTGTGACATAAGTCACTTGTCACTCCTAATAAAATCCTGAAGTTTGCAAACAATTTACTTTGGAAGAAAAGCTAATGCTTTGAATCAGTCTGGGTCCTGGCAGGAAAAGACGGTACACTCAAACTGGTACTTGGAGAAGAGTTTAATAAAGAGACTATTAAGGTGAGAGCAGGTTTAAGAAAAGCAATGGTGCAATCCCCTGGGGCTAGTAACCTGGGGAGCTGTTACCATCTGGGCATTACTGGGACCTGGAGGGAGCAGCTAGCAGAGAGAGGGAGAGAGAGAAGCTGTAGCTTTCAGTAGAGAAACTCAGCCTCCTTTGGCATCCGACAGAGAGGAAGCTATAAAAATAAATAGCTGACCTCTCTCTACTCCCCCCTCATCTCCTGTTGATACTTTCCATTGACCAAATCAACCAGAAGCCAGAGGATAAGGGAGACTGTTGTTGCAGTCCTGCAGCAGCACAGAATAAGAAGGAGAAAGGTAAAGGAGGGTGAATCTGGACAGACAAAAAGAAGATACCCACATACCTACTGGGTGTTTATTATATACGACATGCTTTCTCTTCTAATTCTCACAACACCCTATGAGGAAAGTACAATTATTCCCATTTCCATGATGGAGAAACTGAAGCTGAGATTGAGTGGGAGAGCTAGGGTTTGAACAGAAGTCCACCCAACTTTGTGGATGCAGGGAACAGTTTCTGGGAAGGAAAATAAAATTTAATAAAAGAAGATAAGGTTCTTTTTAGCCCCATCATACCCCTTTCCTTACTACTTGAGACTGTGACGTGAGAATCTGATGTCTGGAGCTATGGCCGCCATCTTGTGACCATGAAGGGAGACATCACCAATACACTGAATACAGCAGGGCAGAAAGAACAAAGGAATCTGAGTTCTTGTTAATATTGTTGAGTCCCTAAACCAAGCTCAGAATCACCTACCTTCAGGCTTCCTTCTAATTAACAATACACTCTTGTCTTTCAAGCTGAGTTTACTGTTACTTAACCTAGAAGCATTCCTAACTGATACACCATTACTTATAAACATTACTTGAATTTTTAATAATGAATATGTATTATCTTTGTGAAAAAACACAAAATCAGATAATAACTGTTTAATCACTCCCCTCATCCAACTTCATCAAACTGGTCATGAAATTTTTTTTTGTCTTCAGGACAAAATCCAGATGCACATGATTTTTTAAGGCTGAATTCACAGACCTATTTTATTACATTTTATACAAGTTTTTTTCATTATGCACATTTAGATGGCAGAACAGCTCAAGCATATGCATTTCTGTATTCCCTCTTGCTGAGGACCCCATTTGCAGCTCTCACAGGGCATAGCACTGCTATTGTTGCATTTTCTGTGAGAGTCCCTTAAAAACTGGCTCTCTCCCACCCTCATCAGCTCTTTCAGGGAAACTTCCAGGATTTTCAGATCCAGCTACAGTCCGTGGGGGTATGGGGGGAGTGCATGACATTTCCTGAGAACTCTCAGTTGACAATCAGCATCTTCCGTCTATGAGAGGAGAATTTTTTCTAAATTTCCATCTTGCCCCTTTCTCTTTGAATACAGCTCAGAAGATTCTAGCACCTCAAGGTTTTTGGAAAAAACCTTTGGCTTTGGAAAATTTAATTCCTCGAAGATTTGTGGTTGTGAGATTCCCTAATTTTATTCACTTACCCAATGCTTTAGCCTCACTGAGCCTCAGTTTTCTCATCTGGAAAAGGCAGGGTGGGGGGGGTTGATGCTAGGACTTAGCTCACAGGATTGTGAGGGGAAGAAAGTTAAAACATGGAATGACTGGCCCAGAGTGAAGCTCAATAACTGTAAGCTCATATGAATAGCAAAAGTGATATCATTACTAACTCTTTGAAAGTCAATAAAAAGTCTTAATGCATCCATTCATATCACAGCCAGCTTCCTCAGTGTTGGCTGTCCTTATCATGGAGAAATCTAGGTCATCATAATCTCTCAACTTTGGATGAGTATCTCTTTTGTGAATCCGTCCATAGCACTGATTAGCCAAGGAGATTCAATGGGAATTAAGAATTTGGATATTAAAATCAGAGAGATCTAGGTTCAAATCCTACCTCTGCTTCCCAGCTATGTGATCTTGGGCAAGTCACTTTTTCTCTCTGAGCCTCTCAGCTTCCTCATTTGGAAAACAATGGCTGCCTCACGAACTAGCTTGAAGATTAAATGAGGTTATACATGGAAAATCTGAACACAGGGCACTTAAGAGCATCTGCCATCTCTTTATAGCTGTCTTTTTTTTTTTTCTCTTGGCATGCACGGAAATAAGTATGGAGAGATGGATGCAAAGTTCTGTGGTCTACATGCTATTCTGTCTCTAGAGACAGATGGTGAGGAAGAAAGTGCAAGGAGGTTATTGGTTGAGTTGGAAATTTCTTTTCTTAAATAAAAGTAATCTCAAAGTTTATAGAAAAGATAGAAGGGATTCATTATTAATATTTTAACATTGTTTTTAGATTCCAAACTCTCTGTGGGTGAAGACCCAGCTAATGAACCTTAGTATCCTGCACAGGACCTGGCACTCAGCAGGTACCCAATCAATGCTTGTTGCTCTAAACCCATCCCTATATTAGCTTGGGCTGCCATAATAAAATACCATATATTTAAAACCAGGCATTTATTTTCTCACAGTTCCAGAGGCTGGATGTCCAAGATCAGGGTGTCAACATGGTCAGAATCTGGTGAAAGCCCTCTTCCTGGCTTAAAGACAGCTGCCTTCTTGCTGTGTCCTCACATGGCAGAGAGGGAAAGAGAAGGAAAGAGAGGGCATTAACCCCATCATGTGGGCCCTACCCTCATGACTTCATTTAAACCTAATTATCTCCCAAAGGCACCATTCTAAATACCATGATATTAGGAGTTAAGGCTTCAACATTGAATGGGGGAGGGCACAGTTCAGCCCATAGCAATCCCCTAACATTTTGTAGTTCAGCTGCAAGGTAGACCAAACCTCAAAGTGAGAAAAGTAGGCGAGACTCATTGGAGAAGGAGGATGGGGAGTGAAAGAGAGTTGGGGTGGGCATTATTAGGAAACCGCAGGCCCACCCACCCTCCTGGCACGCCCTGACTGTTGGTGTAATGGCTAGACGTTCAGGAACTGGAGTTCATGGCCTGGATCCACTGCTGTAACACCTAGTGTCTTACCCTCTCTGGGTGTAAGTTTCTCTATCAGTAAAATTAGGACTCTAGAAAATAATGCTGCTTATGCCCACATGCCATTCCCCTCTCTTGTGAAAGCAGCCTTTTGGTTTTCTTTTGGCCAGCTTATGTCCTTGTGGCTTTACCCTACACCACCACCCTGCCCCAGCTTGGGAATTGGGTGTGTCATCTGGGCCCAATCTAGCAGAGTCAGGGTGATTGGATCAGGCATAGGCATGTGATCTGACCTCGACTAATGAGAGTCTTCCCCAGCATTTCTTTTTTTTTTTTTTTTAAGATTTTATTTATTTGCAAGAGAGAGAATGAGAGACAGAGAGCATGAGAGGGAGGAGGGTCAGAGGGAGAAGCAGACTCCCTGCCGAGCAAGGAGCCCGATGCGGGACTCGATCCCAGGACTCCGGGATCATGACCTGAGCCGAAGGCAGTTGCTTAACCAACTGAGCCACCCAGGCGCCTCTTCCCCAGCATTTCTGATGGAACCTTTGGGAAGAGGCTTTCTCTTTTCTCTGGGGACAAGAACCTGGGAGGTTGGAAACCTGGCTAATGGCAGCTATCTTTGCCACCTGAGGGAATATGTCTGAGGATGAAGCCAACACAGAAGAAATCAGAGCCCAGAGAAGGAGAATGACAGTGTCTGAAACTGAACCTCCAGGCTGTGCCAGGAGCCTACTGCACTGTTAAACTTTCCAGTTAAATAAGCTAATAAATTATTTTCGGTGTTTTTTCACCTGTGCCCATGTCACCTTATTGTCTCAGGTTTGGGAAAATGTGCACCACGCTCCCTTGCAATGTCGAAGAGAATTGCAATGTGCCCAAAATCTCATAGGTGTCAGGAACGGATACCCTCCTTGACCCTCACAAGACCCCTGTGAGGTAGCCGAGCACCTGTTCTCCCGGGTTGTAGGCACTGTGGGTGCCCCGCCCCCACCTGCAAATGAGGCGGTCCCGCCCGTCTCCTCAGCTACTGAATCAGGGGTGGGCACGTGACCCAATTCTGACCAATGAGATGTGAGGAGAAACCTGCTGGGCGGGGCTTCTGAGCGATGTCTCCGGAGCCCTCGAAGAAAACTTCCTGTGAACCTGGTGTAATCGCCACCACCGTCTTGCTTCGCCCTGAGGAGGAAACCCTGACGCAACGCGGAGCAAAGAGGTGGAAAGTTGCCAGCCTGGGGTTGAGCCGCTAAATCAGCCACCTTATGATATGCTCCACGTCAAGACTCTCCAAGATGTGAGATAATAGTCGTCTCTTCCAACCAATTTGGAGTCAAGATTTCCATCACACAACCATCGTGAGTAATGCACTCCCATTTTATAGATGAGATGGGTAATTTCTGAGAGGGGAAGTGGCTTTCTCCCGTTATATTATCAAGATCATTTCGGTTGGGTGCCGGTGACAGAAACCCAACTCCAACAGCTTAAGAGAAAGGAATGTGTAGACTCAGGTAAATTCCGAGTACAGGAGTAGACCAATGTCCCGCAGCTGGAGAAGGTAAACTGAGGTAGAGTCGCGCAATGTTTTATTATTACTTAGCAATATAAAGTAACAAATTACTGATGTACCAACGACGTGGATGAACATCAGATGCATTATGCTAAGTGCAGGAAGTCAGACTCACAAGGCCACATACTGTGCGATTTCATTTATATGCCATTCTGGAAAAGACAACTTTACGCACAGTAAACAGATCCGTGGTTGCCAGGTGGTTGAGGTGGGGGGGAGAGCAGGGAGCAGACTACCAGGAAAATGTGGGATTGGGGAGCTGAGGTTAGAACTGTTCTACATCTCGTTGTGGTGCTGGTTAAATGTATGTGTCAGTACTCACAGAACCACAGTGAAAAGGGAGAATTTTACTGTATGCATATTATACTCTAAAAACATTAAGAGTCCTGGGGTAGGATGGGGAGTTACTACTTAATGGGTACAGAATTTCTGTTTGGGGTGGTGACAATTTTTGGAAATAGATAGTGATGATGGTTGCATAACATTGTGAATGTAATTAATGCCACTGAATTGTATGCTTAGAAATGGTTAAGGAGCACCTGGGTGGCTCAGTCGTTAAGCGTCTGCCTTCGGCTCAGGTCATGATCCCAGGGTCCTGGGATGGAGCCCTGCATTGCATCGGGCTCCCTGCTCAGCGGGGGAGTCTGCTTCTCCCTCTCCCTTCCCCCACTTGTGCTCTCTCTCTCTTAAATAAATAAATAAATAATCTTTAAAACACACACACACACACACACAAACCATAAAAAAAGACATTTTAACCATTTCTTTTTCTTTTTTCTTTTTTTTTTTAAAGATTTTATTTATTTATTTGACAGAGAGAGACACAGCGAGAGCAGAAACACAAGCAGGGGGAGTGGGAGAGGGAGAAGCAGACTTCCCGCTGAGCAGGGAGCCTGATGTGGGGCTCGATCCCAGGACCCTGGGATCATGACCTGAGCCGAAGGCAGACGCTTAACCAACTGAGCCACCCAGGCGCCCCTAAAATGGCATTTTATGTTAAGTATATTTTACCACAAGTTTTTTCTGTATAGTTGACATATTTTATTAGTTTCAGGTGTGCAAAGAATGATTTGACAGTTATATACATTACAAAATGCTCATCACAGCAAGTGTAGTTACCATCTCTCACCACACAGAGTTGTTATTGACTATATTGCCTATGCTGTACTTTACATCCCCATGACTTACTTAATAACTGGAGGTTTGTTTCTCTTAATCATCTTCACCTTTTTCTCCTATCCTCTCCACCCTCCTCCTCTGACAATCACTACAATTTTTTTTTTTAAGTGAATAAAAAAAGGGGCCAGGTATAGGTTTCAGGCGTGGCTGGATCCAGGATTCTCTCCATCTCTCAGGCTTTCTTTTCCACTACCTTGATTTTATTCCCCGCAGGCTCTCCTCAGGTGGTGACAGAGATGGCCTTGGGAAGTTCCCAGTATACTTCCTCTCAGCTTAGCAGCATGAGCAGGAGGGAAGTGCTTCTTTCCCAGTAGTTCTTAAAAGTTCCGTGGTTGAGTCTCATTGGCTTGCCTTGGGACATGAGCTTGCCCCTCAACCAACCACTGGGGTTGGAGTGATCCATTGGCCAGCCCTGGGTTATATGTCTACTCCTAGAGCTGGGGTGAATACTCCCACTGAGACCCCTTGGAGAGAGAGTGGGGAGGGATGGATCTCAAAGAAAACCAAGGAGCTTTGCCAACAGCCCCTGCACCCAAGTTAAATGCTGAATGGCCCAGCCCCAATTCTCGGCCCGACATTTATGCAGGCTTTGCCATTCTGTCCTTACATTCTCTCCAGCAAAGCCCACGTAGGTACAACATACACTCATCATTCCATCCCTGGGTTTGCATAAAAACCCACGTCCACGAAGTAGCAACTGCAATGTTTTTCAATCACACAGCAAAGATATTTAAAAATATCACCCATATGTGTTTTAAATACAGGCAAATAGCTGGCAAGGCAGTCAGCTTCACACCCGCGTGCCATTCTGAGTTATAATCTTCTCGTTTCCAACTCTCAAAATCACACGTTGAAGGCCAGACAAGCCCAGAACACTGCTAAAGCTGTGCGTCTACCCAGAATCTTCCCAAACTGCGCAGCCCAGCTTTCTTTCCTGGTAAAGGAACATCTATGATCCTGGGAAGGAATTTAAGGGCTCTTAGGCTTGAGCTGAATCATATGCCCTCCACTGAGAATACAGAAATGGAACCAGGAAGTTTTTAGTGAAGTTTGAGGAAGTTTTCTAACTCCTTAATGAAACCATCTCCTTACCAGTCCAGCCCACACCAGCTTTCTCACTGCCCCCCACCCCCCGCCTGCCTGCCTTGCCTGCCTATCATGCTATTTGGTATTAAAGTCTTTAAAATTTGGCAATTTTTATAATCTTATATACAATCTTATAATTTGAGACTCCCCACATTTTCTCATCTTCTAGCTTTATACTTTCTCTTAATAACCAAAATAATACCCTTCCACTGTAAGTAACAGATAATTCCAACTCTAACTGGCTAAACTTATAATAGGTATTCTTTATTGTATACAAGAAGTACAGAGGTAGCTGATGTGGTGTGATTTGGTGTGATCAGTAGCTACATGACATCAATTCTCTATCCTGCCATCCTCTGTGTGGCCCTTACCCTCAGCCCGCTTCCCATCATGGCCCCAATATGGCTTCCCCTGCGCCAGACATCACATCCAGGGACAGAAATGTCCATAGAAACCTTTCCTAGAAGCACTTCAGCAGATCTCCCTTCACATTTCATTGGCTATAACTTAGTCACATATCCACTCTGAGGCCAGACACCAGCAAGAGAAATGGGTGGAGCAGCACCAGGAAGAGAAGGAGGAGGAAGAGGAGAAGGAATGGAGGGGGTTGGGTCACGGGGAAGGAGAAATCAAAGAAATCTTGCGGAACTTGTGTAATCTTCTCTTTATAATCTCTCCTGAGATTGATGCACATTTTGCCGATTGCCTCTCTTCGTAAATACTCCCTCCTGGCCCCTGGCTGCTCCTTGATCCTTCTGCCACCTCATTGCATGGGCTTGACTAAGGCACTTCAAGTTTCACTAGTCTTGTCGACTCCCTGCCCACTTCATATGAAGCTGGTCCATGCTCATAGCCCTTATGTGCAATCCGTAACTCCCCAAAACTCTGGAATATGGGAAGTTTTTATTTTCAAGTTTGTGGCAAACATTTGGCCACAAAAATCTGCCCAGGACTGGTATAATGTGTAGACTTAAAAAAAAAAAAAACAAAAACATTTAATGTGAACAGTCATATATTTTGCTATAGAAATATTACTGTGCTGAGCCACATAGTGCTGCCCAGACCCTGCACATAATATACAGTATATGGTATTCTGAAAATCTGAGGGATTCTGAATTCCAAAGTACATCTGGTCCCAAGGAGTTTGGATAAAGTGGATTATGAAGTTTGATGATGAGTATCATCGTTCCCATTTTACAGATGAGGAACTGAGACTCAGCTAAGTTCAATAACTTGCCTAAGTTTGTTTACATAGTGAGTGTGGCCTAGATTTAAATTTGGGATGTCTAATGTCAAAGCCAAGGCCATCACCCAGCTCAACCCTTTAATCTTTCACATCCTCATGCTCAATTTTTCCTGTATCTATGTGCCATTTATTATCATTTACTTAATATTTTTCTTAAACCTAGCTCACTTTTTACTTAAATAAATGTCTTTATAAAAGGAAACTTCCTATCACCATTCTAAATGGAAATCTGGCGTCTCTTGCCATAAATAGAAAACAGCTACATGTAAATAAATACATTGAGAGTAAAGTGATGAAATAAATTCTTGCCTGCCAGAAGAGCCGAGCCTGAGACCTGTTCTCTGTTTAAAAGGGAGATTTTTTTCCCAGAGACAGAGGTGTTATAGATGTGCTAACACCACCTTGGGCTTTGGAGTGATCAGAAAGACAGAGAGACTGAGAAGATAGCCATCTTCCTCCGCATGGGATTTGAGGTTATAGAATGTCCTGTGAATGCTCTAGAAATATCTGAAGGTCATAGACCACACTTTGGGAAATACAGAGCTATGCCCACGTGAGCAGCTGCCAGCTCACAACCACCCCATGGTGTCCATGCATTTGCTATCCACCTACTGCCCTTGGATGACAGGTCTTATCGTCCATGACCCAGGCTTGTCTGATCAGCCCTTCCCTTTCATTTTTGGCCATGACCCTGTAAGGATGTGCATCCAGAACTACTAGGGGCCTTGGTGTCAGACTCGTGGACAGAGTAGAACGAGCAAAATTAAACTGACATCTAGACAAAAGCAGAGGGGGGCGGGCAGCTTAACTGAAAAAGCCTTGACACAATGACAACATGTGCTGATCATCAAGCTGTGCCAAACTTGAGGGTGCTACGAAAAACATACAGGGGAGGTGTGTGATGGTCAGTTTGACGTGTCAGCCTGGCTACATGAAAGTGCCCAATTATTCACGCACTAATCTGGGTGTTGGTGTAAGGGTGTTTTGTAGATGTGATTGAAGTTTATAATCAGTTGACTTTAAGAGAGATTATTCTCTGTCATCTGGGTGGGTCCAATTCAATTGAAAGGCCCGAAGAGCAGAACTGAGACTTCCCTAAAGAAAAGAAACTTCCTCCTGTGGACAGCAGCTTCACCCTAGACTTTCAGTCTGTTCTTCCTGATGGAAATCCTAAGGATTTCAGACTTGACTATTCATCCCCACAACTGCATAAACCAATTCCTTGCAATAAATCCTTACTATGTATATCTCCTACTGGTTCAGTCTCTGGAGATTCCTGACTGATACAGTAGCAAAGGAGAATTTATGTGGAAGAATATGCCTGTTTAGACCATTTTAATAAGTAAATGTAACTGTTTTATGTTTCTTTCATTCTTTGTTACACTAGAAGGGTTTAATAGTTAAGCCCTTCCTGCCCTAAAGGAAAAACAACTAGTTTTTGGTGGATTTGACCATCCCAGTCTGTTGTGGAAGAAGAAGGGAGAAGGGAAGATTGTAGAGGGTATCAAAGGCCTTAGTCTAGAGCATGCTGTGGGCAGGGACTGCATCTCTTTTCAGCATAAGTACTAACCATTTGCATGTGGGCTGACTACAAAACTGAGCACTCACCAGGACAATAGCTGCTTCTTTCTTGCCCTCCTCAACACTCACATTTTTGGGGACCCAAGGCACCTTGCTTTAAGAAAACTGACATTTGGAAATTGGAACTTACCCAAATAATCAGACCATCATCTTCAACAATTACTGTGTACTCCCTGTGCACCAAGTGTATTCACTACATGATTTCAGACCCTCACAGTGGCCCTGCAAGGAAACCGAAGTTCAGAAAAATGAAATGTTCCCAGGGCCACATGCTAAGTGGCATACAGCAAGTTTAGCCCTGGCTTTTTTCATGAGGCCAAACAATGCATCCATAAACAATATACAGTATAGGGTTGCCTGCTTTTAAATTTTACATAAATAATATTGTACTGTTTGTATTCTGCAACTTGTTTTCTTTACTAAGCGTTACTATTTGTGAGAATTGTCCATGTTGAATAGCATGGTTCTGAATCATTCCCCCATTTATAGATTTCCATTGTGTGAATACAGTACAATTTATCCAGTCTACTATTGATGGGCATTACTTTTTTCCTTTGTTTTTGTTTGTTTTGTTCTTTTACTATTATGAGTGATCTTTTGTAAACAATCTTATGGAAAGATACAAATCATTTATAGCCTGCTGGATGCACTTGGACAAGAGCTCCTGGTGATTTATCCCTAGAAATAGATTGCTGGGGCATGTGGCATGTGGCATGCATGGCTTCTACTTTGCTAGATTATGCCTGATTATTTTCTAAAGTAGTTGTACCAATTGCACCCCGACCAGCAGTACAGGAGGGTTCCAGTTGCTCTACATTTTTGACAACACTTAGTATTATCTGGCTTTAAAATTTTGGTCAATCTGATGAGTGCAAAATGGTATCACATTTTGGTATTAATTTGAATTTTTCCTAACAACTAATGAGGCTGAGCTTTTCGGGTATTTATTGGCAATTTGAGTGTCCTTTTCTGTGAAATACCTGTCTGGGGCTGTCACATGGAGCTCTAGAAAGAAATCTCTTTAAGCAAGGCCATCTTGGGATATTTAAGTCTTTGTTTCTTTTGAAGCACCAACTTGCCAAAGCAGTTGACATTTAAAACCTTAACAGAGAAGAGAAATAGGGTGAGGGCTAAGGGGAGGCTGAGGCAAAAGAAGTAGGATTCTTCTCTGTTTCTCTCAGTGATGCCCCTTAAGAGTCAGCATTGACTGACTCCAGTCAGTCATTCCAGCACTTTCTACAGGACTCACACTTCTCAGTTTGGATCTTCATGCCACCACTCTTGAGTCAGGAGGAGAGCAGCACTCCCCTTTCTCAGATGTGAAAAATGAGGTTTTGGAGGTACTAGGTGGGTTGCCCAAGGCCACATGGCATTGGGACTGATTGGCTGGGGTGCAAAACTTGCTGGGATCCCAGAACCAGTGGTGGAGACCACCATGAACACTGAGGAGAGCACCAGGGAACCCCACTTGTGGGCCAGGGTGGATCCTGTCAGGGCAGTTGGATGGCCTAATGGGGGAATTCATCAGATTTCAGGGAGCTCACAGTCTTAGGTCAGGCTGAAAGCACAAAGCCACATGGCATCCAGGTTGGGTGAAATCACAGAACTGGCTTAGGAATGGGTGCAGGGTCTGGTCTGTCAGTGGTATAGCACTAGGTCCACTTGCTGCAGTGATAATTAGGCCCCAGTGGCCCAGCATGAGAGGTGTGTTTTGTAGCCATGGGATAATCCTTGGCAGGTATTCCCGGGTGAGGGGTGCTATCCTCCATGTGTAATCCAGGAAGCCAAGCTCCTCCCTACCATTGAGTCTTGCATCCTCCTCCTGGGACCAGTGGGCCAGCCCAGGCATATTCTTTCCATGGTAAAAGGCAAGAGGGCAGGTGGAAACATACAACATATCTTGAGATGGAAGCTCAAACTGGCATACCAAGACTTCTACTTCATTCCGTTAGCCAAAGCAGGTCATGTGGCCAAACTCAAGCTCCAGAGAGATTAAGTTTCTGGATCTAAGCCACACAGCCAGGGAGCTAGAGATTCAGGATTCAGACACAAGAGTCTTGAGTCAAGGGTTCTGCCGAACGCCATGCCACATCAAAAAGTGACTCCCTTGAACTGGCATCATCAGGCAGCCATTTCCCAGCGACTGACTTTTAAGTAAAATGTGGAGCGCACAATTTCCCATACCTAATCTCTCTTTTACATTTGTTTCTTGTCTGAGCCACCATCTGTCCCTCCACTCTGTGGTGATGCTTCAGCAGTGGGGCGAGGCCTCGCCAGCCAGGTTCCCTCCACCTTCATACCACTTAGCGACCTCCAGCAGATGCAAGTTTTCTGACACAGCCTCCCATGATTAGCAGATGCTCTTTTTTTTTTATTATTATGTTATGTTAATCACCATACATTACATCATTAGTTTTTGATGTAGTGTTCCATGATTCATTGTTTGCGTATAACACCCAGTGCTCCCTTCGGTACGTGCCCTCTTCAATACCCACCACCAGCCCAACCCATCCCCCCACCCCCTCCCCTCTAGAACCCTCAGTTTGTTTCTCAGAGTCCATAGTCTCTCATGGTTCGTCTCCCCCTCCAGTATCCCCCCTTCATTTTTCCCGTCCTGCTGTCTTCTTCTTCTTCTTCTTTTTTTTAACATATAATGTATTATTTGTTTCAGACGTACAGGTCTGTGATGCAACAGTCTTACACAATTCACAGTGCTTACCATAGCACATACCCTCCCCAATGTCTATCACCCAGCCACCCCATCCCTCCCACCCCCCACCACTCCAGCAAACCTCAGTTTGTTTCCTGAGATTAAGAATTCCTTTCTCTGATTGATTTATTTCGCTCAGCTAATACCCTCTAGTTCCATCCACGTCGTTGCAAATGGCAAGATTTCATTCCTTTTGATGGCTGCATAATATTCCGTTGTATATATATACCACATCTTCTTTATCCATTCATCTGTTGATGGACATCTTGGCTCTTTCCATAGTTTGGCTATTGTGGACATTAGCAGATGCTCTTTAATTAGCTTTATTTCCATTGCATTTATTGCCTCCCTGAGATTATCTTAATTCCATAGCCCTCCAGGATACACATCTCGTACATGGCCATTTGCCTTCCTGGATATTGGGAGGAAGAGCAGAACAGTGGGGGACTTGCTGGGGAGCACTTGCCCTCTAAAACCAGGCTTTAGCCCCTGGGGAAGTTTCCATCTCTTAGGAGAGGCTGGAAGGTCAGAGCTGATAGGACAGCTCTGTAGGATTAGGGAATGGGAGAAATCCAGAGGACTCTGTCTGGATTTTAATCCACTCTCTGGCTCTGTGACCCTGGGCAAGTTACATCATTTCTGTGCCTCGCTGTCCTCATCTGTAAAATGGGAAGAATAATAATGCCTACTTCATGGGGTTGTTGTGACATTAAATCATTTAATTCCTAGAGAAGGCTTAGAACAGCACCTGGCACATGGTGATTAAATTATAGTTAGTTATAATTATGTACCTATTATATGGAGCACCTGAGGATCATCTATCATCCACCCCTCTAGATATCACTTGTTTTCCCCCAAACCTCACTGCTGACAGTGGCAGTCTGCATTTATGGGGCACTTACTCATGTCAGGCTCTTTGCATGCATTATCTCATTAATTCTCACCACAACTCTAAGAGGTCCCCACTGTACAGATGGGGAAACAGGTTGGACAGGGGAATGACTTGCTCAAGGTCACATCTCAAAAGTGGCAGAACCAGGATTTGAATCAGAATTTTTTTTTTAAAGATTTTATTTATTTATTTGAGAGAGAGAATGAGATAGAGAGCATGAGAGGGGGGAGGGTCAGAGAGAGAGGCAGACGCCCTGCTGAGCAGGGAGCCCGACACGGGACTCAATCCCGGGACTCCAGGATCATGACCTGAGCCGAAGGCAGTCGCTTAACCAACTGAGCCACCCAGGCGCCTCTTGAATCAGAATTTTAACCAGGGTCCCTCTGATTCCAGCCCTGCTTCTGTCACCCCTGAACTATTCTTGTCTTTTGTCTGAGAAAAATGGAGAGAGTAACGGATTTCACTTCCATGACATTGTTTCCTTCTTCCAACCACCTCGTTGGGGACTTTCCTCCACTTTGCAGTTAATGAAACCTGCTCAAGGGGTGGAGTGACTTGCCCAGGGGCACACACCCAGGAAGGAGAGAGCCAGGAGTTGCATCTCCATTTAAACCCAGGTCTGGGGCGCCTGGGTGGTTCAGTTGGTTAAGCATCTGCCTTCGGTTGGGTCATGATCCTGGGGTGCTGGGATCGAGCCCCACGTCGGGCCCCCTGCTCAGTGGGGAGTCTGCTTCTCCCTCTCCCTCTGCCCCTCCCCCTGCTTGTGCTCTCTCTTGCTCATTCTCTCTCTCTCAAATAAGTAAATAAAATCTTTTTTTTCCCCAAAGGTTTTATTTATTTATTTGACAGAGACAGCAAGAGAGGGAACACAAGCAGGGGGAGTGTGAGAGGGAGAAACAGGCTTCCCGCTGAGCAGGGACCCCGATGCGGGACTCCATCCCAGGATCCTGGGATCATGACCTGAGCCGAAGGCAGACACTTAAGGACTGAGCCACTCAGATGCCTCTAGATAAATAAAATCTTTAAAAAACCCCCAAAAAACCCAGGTCTGACTTCAGACTCACTCTAGGCTGTCCAATCCTGAGATACACAGCTGTTGATTTTGTGTCCATGATGTCATTTACTTCTTCCAAGTACCTGTTTGAGGACCCTCATTTTATAATTGAGCATAATGAGGCTTGGGAGAGAAGCCAGCAAGTGGCAGAGCAGTGATTTAAGCTCCTTCCCCTGGACCCAATGCTCTTTCCGGGCCTTTGGCCAGGGAAATTGTTGCCCAGGGAAGGGAATAGGAGGAGAGAAGGCAACTCTAAAGGGGTAGGGGTGCCCCAAAGTCTAGCTTTGGGTTCACTCTCTTACTGCCAGCCAGCCTGGGCAGTGACCAGAGCCTCACTGGTCCCAGGGGTGCTCCGGCTTGGAGGTGGGGTTCGTGTATACACCAAATGTCCACCAGGTGGGGCTTTTGCCAAAGGCCGAGCTCCAGGAGGCCCCAGCAGAGGCCTTGCTGCCCCACCCTGGAAGGTACCACCAGGTCCACACAATTGCATGTACTGCGCAGTGTGCTCACTCACATGCACACACAGGCTGTGTAGGTGTGTCCCAGAGAATCAGTTTCTGGCTTGTGTTCAAATGTGCATGAATGAATGTGTGGTGTGCATGCAGGTGTGTGTACATGAGTATGTAAATGTGTACGCATGAGAGAGTATGCATGCACAGGGGTGTATGCAAACAATGTGAGAGCAGGTGTGTATATGTGTGTGCACATAGGTGCAAATATGTGTATATGCATGTGCACAAAAGGGGGTGTGGTACATGGGTGGCAGGTTAGACCCTGGCCTGAGGTACTGAGGATCATTTTAGAGTCTCTTTCCTATGCTGTTTTCACAGGCAGGGGCTGGGACAGGGCCCCCAATGCCCGGCACATTTGCCAAAAACCCTACTGGACCCCCAGGATTTGGAGCAGGAGGGTTCATGCAGGAGGGTTAGATTTGCTTCCTGGGTCATGGAACATTTGAAGTGGAGCGGGAGGAGGCTTTGTTTCCCCAGGCACTGAAGGGTTCACAGAAGTTTCTGGGGTTGAAGGGATGGGGACCCAACCTTCAAAAGAGAGCTTCCAGAGTCTTCATCCTGTGCCCCCTGAGCTCTGGAGAGAGGCTGGAGACTGAGTGCAAGGAAGAGAGGGCTCTGGATTTCAACCCAGACTGAGCCCCTCACTAGCTGGGAAGTGAATTCAAAAATTCAAAGTGAATTCAAAGCCCCACAGAGATTTAGAAGCAGCTGAGAAAGGGAAGGGGGGTGGTATTCAGGGTTAAGAACTTTAACCTTGACATCAAACAGAATTTGACCCTCAGCGCAGTTGCTTATAGGCTGGATGACCTTGGGCAAGTCACTTACCATCTCTGAGTCCCTTATTTCCTCAGCTATTAAGGGGAGGAAATGGCAATACTTACCTGAAGTGCTGTTACAAGGAGGAAATTAGATAATGGGCAGAGTGAGCCCAGCTTGGGGAAAGCAGGCCATAAATGGCAGCATTATCATTATTTTCCTGTCCTTTGGGGACAAGTGGATCATCTTTTGTTTCGTGGAACCCAAGAGCTGAGAAATCAGAAGGTCTAAGGAGACTGAGAGAGTGGTAATTTAGGGACTGGCTCCTGGGGCGACAAAAACAGCCCCTGTTGGCTATGCTTTGTCTGAATAGCATCTTCTAGAAGTACCTACATTCCTTTCCCTCCTGCCCTGAGCAGGGGCAGCAGGAAAAGCTAAAGCTGAGGTCAGGGCTTCTGTAGTAGGGCTACAAAGTGCACAGTTTCTCACTCCGCTTCTAAACCATGCTCAGCCATTGTCCCGTTGAGTGAACTTGGACAAGCTATTCTGTCTTTCTGACCCTCAGTTTTCTCATTGGCAGAATGGATGCAGTGATGATGGATGTGAGTTTTGGAGAGAATGTTAGGTCCTTGGTGCATAGTAGGCACCACTATGACAGGGGCAAAATGAAAATTGTAAGGATTCACATCTCCCTGTCTCACCAAAGGAGCAAACGAATTCTTTCTTTTCTTTTCTTTTTTTTTTTTTGGTTTGGCTACCTATTTTGCTGACTAGTTGAAATGTGAGAACCTCAGATTTGAAGGAGCAATGAGAAAGGGAGGGGGCAGAAATGGAGGAAGAGGGAGAAGGCACCAGGGAAGACAGAGAGCAAATAAGAGCCATGAGTGAGAGAAGATGGATGAGCAGTTTGAGGGAGAGAAATTAAAAATAGAGACTAGAGCGGCTGCTTTAATGAAGGGAACTTCAGGGAAAGAAAGAAGCAAAAAGAATTGTGAAGATGTTAAGTGCTTTATATCCTGCCCCTTAAGAAAACCTGCAGTAACAATCTACAGTCTTCATCAAGCTTTAGGGGTACAGTTTGTGGAGTTTTATTTGGGTGGGTGGGTGGGAGTGCTGGTGGGGGTGCTCAGTTCTTCTCAGGGCACAGGAAAGACCTATGGCTGTCCTTGGGAGCTCATAGTCTTGCCCTAGTGGGCATGAAGCCAAATGGGGACACCCGTGCCAGAGATGTGGGACCTGGGAGAGATAGCCAAATGGGTTCCCTCAGGTCCATGGTGGTGGTTTTGGAGGTTTTAGGTCACTGTCTGGTTTGCGCACTCCACTGGTAAAATGGGATGCAGAATTGGAAGTCGGGTTCCTGCCCAGGGGCCAGCTTCTCAGGGGCTCAGCAAAGCTGTGTGCATGAAGAGGAGCCTGTGCCGGTGCAGAGCAGAGTCCTAGAAACTCTAATTAGCTAGTGTTTCTAAATCTCCTGGAAGCTGCCAAGTGCCAAGTGGTGTTTCATTCCGGGGATGCTCAAAGAAAATTCAGTCTTGGTTCTGGCTACAGCTACAGCTCTGAAAGGGACCCTGGGCTATTACATGAGCAGAGCTATTTGGATGCTTAAACGAACAACCAGGCGTGGCAGAGTCAGGTCATCTTAATAAGGATATAGTTTTCAGTTAAAAAGAGGAGGAAGACATTTCCACGCCAGATCTGAAGGGGCGTGGGGAGGGAGAAAGCCTGCTGAGAGCAGAAGGACAACTTGACCAGGACCGTGTCCGTAAAAGGACCCAATCACTGTCAGAACTGCAGTGAAGTAGGGAAGGAGCTGTTGGTAAAAAAGGAACATACTGTTTTTTTTTTTCTTTAAATCCATAGCATGCAGGCACCTCCACCTGGTGTATGGTGTGAGGTAGGGATCTAATTCTATATTTTTCCCTATATGAGTAGTCAGTTGGCTCAGCACCGTATTGAAAATGAAGTCTGTCTTTTACCCACTAGTTTATAATGCCAGCTCTGCCATGTATTTGTGTAAGTCCATTCTATATTTGTGTGAATCTATTTCTAGGCTTTTAATTTTGTCCCCTGAGTCTATTTGTCTTTCTGCCTCACTGTCTTTATTATTATAGTTTTATAATTAGTCTTAGTATCTGATAGGAAAAGTTCCCACACCTTATTATTCTTTAAATGTCCTGACTATTTTTGGCCCTTGCATCTCCGTAAGAATTTTAAGATGGGCTTGTCCTGTTCTGCGAAAAACTTTATTGGGATTTTGATTGGAATGGTCTTAAATTTATTGATTAATTTGGACAGAAATAACATCTTCACCATATTAAATCTTCCAGCCCATGAACATGGACTGTCTCTCTCTTTAGTCAAATCTTCTTTCATGGACATCTCCATGTGATGGATGTGGCATTCTATGGTGTGTGTATTAGTCAGGGTCCAAGGAGAAAACAGATTCTCTCCCACCCCAAAAGAATGAAGATTCCTGATGATAAAGTAATTGGTGATCATAAAAAAATTGAAGATAATGATGTGCAAATTATAAGTGGCCTCTAAACCCATTTTCCAGAACTAATTCTGTTAACTATATGATATCGAATTTTCTTTAACTTTTTCCTAAGTATCACATTTTAAGCAGAGATGGGATCATTTCGTAATATTCTGTAGCCTATATTTATGTTCACTTTGCCTTATATCCTAGAGATCACTTCAACACATATAAATAACATTTACATTTCTTAATAATTGAATAGCGTTCTGTGGTAGGTCAGGGTCCCAGAAGGTACACTCAGCCAAGATTTGTAAATGAGACTATTTACAGAACTGTGGGAAGGAAAGTATTGAGGAACCCAGATGCTTACAAGAGGAGGAAGACATTTCCACGCCAGATCTGAAGGGGTGTGGGGAGGGAGAAAGCCTGGTGAGAGCAGAAGAGGAGCCTGTGCCGGTGCAGAGCAGAGTCCTAGAAACAACAACTTGACCAGGACTGTGTCTGTAAAAGGACCCAATCACTGTCAGAACTGCAGTGAAGTAGGGAAGGAGCTGGGGAATAAGGACCCCAAACTTCCTCTCCTCCCAGCTTCTTACCACTAAGCAGGTCCCCCATTGGCCAAATCCAACTGGGTGCCAGAGAACAAGGGAGCCTGGGAGATAGAGTCCACAGAGGTCGGCTTCCTGGGGCACTGAGCTGGGGAAGAGTGAATGGGGAAGGGAAGCAAAAAGGAGAGTAATCAGCACATTATGAATACACTGTTGTTTAACTAGTCTCTGACAGGAGTCAGGCAAAGGGAGCCTGTCCCTCTTGTGTTGTTCCTCTCCAGTTTGATTGGTCAATGAGGGTTGGCACGTGGGAAAGACTGCAGCTCTTGCTTTCTGGGCATCTGCTTTTCCACCCATTTTTCCTCCCCATAAGAGACAGGGCAAGCTCAAGAGCCCCAGGCCTGATGTGAGTGAACCTAGGTATCGGGCCTGGTTCTGCTCCTTCACAATCATTTGACCATTTCTCTCTCAGGACCTCAGTCTTTTCACCTGCAGTTTGGGAATGCAGATCACTGTCCCATCCATTGTGAGACCAAGAACAATGATAGCTACTAGATATGGCACATTTACATAGTGCTTCACATAAATTAACTTCTTTAATCCTCATCATTTTGTACAATTATGAGCACCATTGTACACCTGAGCAAAATGAGGCACAAAGAGGTAAAATCACTTGCTCAAGGTCACAGAGCTTGTAAGTGGCAGAGCTGGAATTCATATCCAGACAGTCTGACTCCAGAATCTTGCTTCTAACATTATGCTAAAGATTTATTTATAAGCATCCAACAACCAGTAGGTGCTTAATAATTGTAAAGGTTGACAGCATTGTGTCAGGAGTTTTGCACATAAGGAATTGGTGGTTTGGTCCTTATAGTCAGTCACTCCAATCTCTGGATCTGGGACCTAACCTTGGGCCCACCTCCAGAAGTACATCCCTGCAGGTGTCTGCCAGACACTGCCACATCCCTTACTCTGCTCTGAGGGCTGTCTAATGCTTCCAGATAAATTTGGAGTCTCTAGTTGTCTTTCTTCCTGCCTGGCAGCTGTGGTGGGCAGTGCAGAGCTACCGAAGGACATTTTCTTTTGTTTCAGCTTTGATGCTGGGAATTTCGCATATCATTATGTTCATGGCTAAGGACCTGCCATTATCTTCCCTGGGATTCTTACACAGTTTATGAATTTCCTGAAGGATCCGGCTCTCTGTCTGCTTCTGCTTTCAGGATAGGCTATCCCAAACCACGCTCGGCTTCCTCTGGGGTGGGGAGAGGGTGTCGTCTTTTCCATTATAATTTTTATTTATTTTTTTCCATTATAATTTTTAAAATACTTATCTTGATAAGTGGATCTTTGAGATTCAGGAATCGACCAGGAACCTGCTTAAGTGTTTTTATACCTGCGCATGTGTGTGTGTTTGGGACAGGGAGTGTGTGCGAAGAACACGAAAAACTGCTTTTCACAAAAGTATTTAATATTTTAGTACTTTAGTTTTCAAATCCAAGGCTGATTGCTAAAAGAGTGTTTCCTGATTTACCATCTTTCATTAAGGACCACGCATAATAATATCATTTCCACAGCTAACTCTATTTAGGTGGTAAACACTTAACTGCTTAATTCATTGTTGCTGAGCTTGAGACGGTAACAGATGCCTTTGGAATATAAGCCCTCACATCTAATAAGGGACAGGCTCAAGATGCGCTTGGAATATGGTAGGAAGAGACGGCTGAAATTTATTTTGTGAATAAAGCAATAAGCCACTAAGCAAAGCTAATATGTTTCGGCCCAGGCAGAAAGACACGATCATTCAGTATTTATGTAGCAACCCGTTCCTCAGTGGGACTGCAAGTTTCTACCATTAAAATTGTCAGAATTCTTCAGAGACCCACTGCATTAAGTCATTTAAAAATATCACAGACTCAAAACAATCTGAATTATTGGATTTTCTCGCTGCTCTTCGGTAAGCATGTTTGCTGTGGCAATTTCCTGCTCGGTCAAAGCTGCAGCCTATGTCAGTCAGGAAAGTAGAAAAGTTCCATGCAGAATTTTTATTCCAAAGCCCAGTAGTCCTAACAGCTGAAACATAGTCAGACATAAATTTATTTTTTTCTTTTAGCTTTTTCTTTTGACATGTTAAATTCCCAGAAATGTTTCAAGGACAGTACAAATTTCTGTGTACACTTCATCTAGAGTCCTCAAGTGTAACATTTTGCAACATTTGCTATATCATTCTAGATAGATAGATATAAACAAATATATGCATATTATTTTTGCCTGAACTGTTTGAGAGTTAGTTGCAGACATGATGTTTGTCCCTTTACCCCTAAATACTTCACTGTGTTCTCTAAAAACTAGGCTCTTTTGTTATATAGCCACAGTACAATAATCAAAACCAGGAAATTAACATTGATATAATGCCATTATCTAATCTATTGACTTTATTCTAAATTTGTCATTGGCTCTAATTAATGCACTATATAGTAAAAGAAAATCCTGGGTCATATGTTTTAATCGGTTGTCAAGTCTCTTCTGCTTCTTTAATCTGGAACAGTTCCTTAGTCTTTCTGTGTGTTTAATGTGACATTGACATTTTTTAAAGAGAACAAGCTGTCTATTTTGTAGAATTCCCCTTCCACTTGGGTTTGTCAACTATTTCTTCACCATTAGATTCAGGTTATGTATTTTTGGCAGTAATATCACAGAAGTGATGTTGTGTCCTTCTCAGTACTTCATATCAGGAGGTACACAATGTCAATTTATTCCATGACTGCAAAGTCAGACATAAATTTAAAATAATCTTAATCAAAACCTTGGTTTGTTAAAAATTGCTTTGAAGGGTTTCACACTCCAGATTTTCTATTACAGGTCTTTAAAAAACAGACTCAAAGACAAGGAAGCTGCAAGCTTTACAGATGCTCAGGAGAAAATGTAGCCATTTAAAAAAAATTGCAATGTGATAGTTATGAAATTTCCCTAAATTCATTTTGCAGAATGAGAGCTGTAATTTAAACGTGAAGTTATCGAGAGCTGAGATAAACCACACATCACGTGCAATTTAATCTGGCAAGGAAACAGGCCACTCGGAATTGCTAACTAGGCCTAATTCATTACATCTTGGTGAATGCTGTACTTTTGGTCTTACGAGTCTTTCAAATTGTGCATTAATATATTTACCCAGGCCTCATGGAAAATGTATGGGGATGGTAACCGAAATACTGTATCCTTGTTTAAATCACATTACATTTTTTAAACAGCTCAAGTGATTGCTCAAAAAGATCACACCTTCTTCTGAAGCATTTATGAAACAATTATTTACATTACATTAAAAACTTTAATTGCCTTGAAGCACGTGCTATGAGACACAAATATTGGAAAATCATCAAAAATATCCATCACGATTCTCTCTGCTTTACAACTCTTCTAAACTTTATCTTTTTTACAACCTTCTGTATTGATCTATTGTCCCAGACCAAGAGTGATGTCAGAAGTCCAAGCTGGGTCATAAAAAGAGAATATAATTTCCATTTGCTGTCTATAAAAGCAAATCTTTTGACCAGAGAAGAAGGGAGGAAATGTCCTTTTGGGGGGAGTGGGGAGGAGGGGAGTGGGGAGGAGGGCAGTGGGATTCGGCAGGGGACTGCCAGAGAGGGAGAGTGACCCCAGGGTCAGGAGTGGGGGTGGGGTAAGTGGGTTAGTGATGGAGGGTTTTAGGGGGTCTGAGATCCTCCTGGGGTTGGGATGTTGGGAGGGGACTGGGAACGTCTAGCTTGCACAGAGGCAAAAAGAGGGGAAAATGTAAAGGAAGAAACTTAGTCATCCCTATTGTCCAAGGTCAGACATTGCAAAAGACCGTAACTTCCCTCTAGCTGGGCTAAAGACCCTCTCCCAAAAGACAATCATAATAAAGGAGACTCATACTGCAACGGACCTTGGGTCCCCAGCTAGAAGGGCCCTCGAATAATAATGATAACAATAGCAGAAATCTCTGTAGTTGTTGAGAATCCAAAGTCCCCACAGCAGGGCTACGGCCCCATCAACAGATCATAACAATAAAAGCTAACCCATTCTACGTAAATAATAAAAGCCAACTCACGGCGGAGGTTAAAGTGCTCCAGAGATTTGGCTAAGGATCCTTTCCAATAATCATCATAACAGTAAAAGGGCCTCCCATTCTAAAGTTATGAGGAGCCCGTATCATTAGACCCCCAAATAATAACAGTAATAAGAATTCCTATTGCGAAGGATCTGAAGCCCTCCTCCACCTCCTCGCCCCGCAAAGAACCCTGATCTCTGGCTCAGGCACCGCTCCCCAATAATAATCGTAACAATATAATGGCTTGGAAACTGCGCGCGGCAGTGGTGATATTTCCCACGACTCAGTGGCGCCCCCGGGCGGCTCCCACCCGCCCGCTGGCAGGCTACCACACGCCCGCCGGCCAGCGAGTCTACGCGGCCCTACCTGCTAGCTGCTACCCTGTGATCCGAAGCTTAGCTGGCGGAGGAGTGGTGGCAGCCCGAGGCACGTGTTATGTGTCCTCTGATTGCAAAAGAAAAAAAAAAAATGCATCGCAAACTATTAACTTTTTTTAAAGTATGCAATGCCGGGGGTGGGGGGGTAGACAGGTGCGAAGTGGGGGGTGTTGGCGCTCCGCTCAACGGCCTCCCGCAGCCCCCCCTCCCAAACTTCCCTTTGCATTGATCAGCACGTTACGTCAGTATTGATAAGTTTGCAAAAAGCCAAAGTCAAGTGCAATCGCGTGGCACACCGACCCCGGACTTGGGGGGGAGATGCAGCGAGCGCTCCGCGGGCCCGGGAGCCGGCTGCAGGCAGGGCAGCGGCGGCGCCGTCGCCTCTCGAAGAGGCTGCCTCCCCCACACCCTCCCCTCCCGCCCCATCCCCGGCCGCCTCCCCCGGGCGGGCGCCGAGCTCCCCGCCCGGCGCGCTCCGCCCGCGCCCTCCGGGGGTCGGGGGG
>NC_058416.1:83830123-83849711 GCF_002201575.2 Neomonachus schauinslandi | reverse complement strand
ATCGATGTTTCAATATTGGAAGCGATTTGATCTACGGCGACTCCAGGTTAGTGCGGGCAGCGCCGGCCGCGCGGCCGTGGGGAGCCCTGGGGCGCGCCCTGAGCGCATTGGGGAGGTCCCCGGGAGGGTGGGCGGGCGCCCCGGGGCGGCGGGCGGCGGCTGCTGGGGCTCGCTGGGGCTCGGCTGCCCGCTGCCCATCGATAGGTATTAGGAATTGATCTCGCCGCTGCTCTTTGTTCGGTTCAATCATCGATTAGCCGCCGCGACCATGGAGAAGCGCTAGTGAGCCCTCGGCCCGGGGAGCGAGCCGGCGGGAGAACGGCCGAGCGAGGCGCGGGGAAGGCAGGGGCTGCGGTCCTGGGTAGGGGGCTGCCGGCGGGACCCCCGGCAACCCCCCTTGCGCTGCACTTTGCGCGCCTCCCAACTTCGCGGCGCCCGGGGAGGCCGCGGAGCGCGCCGCGTGCCTGTCCGCGCCCGGCTGGGGCTTGGGCGAGGGAGGGAGGGAGCTGGTGGGTAGGGAGGTGGAGGAGGAGGAGGAGAAGGGAGGAGGAGGAGGCTGCTGGGGTTGGTGTGGAGGCGGCTCCGCGCCCCGCCGGCCGCCGGCACCTCCGCCGCCGCCTGCCTGGCTGCGCAGCCCGGACACGCCGCCACCCAGGGGCCGCCGCTGCTGCCGCCCCAGCTACCGCGGCCACCATCGCCGGACTGGCCGCCTGCGCCGGCAGACCTCTCCTCGGGCCGGGTTCTTGGGGTTCGTCTTTGCTTCTTGCCTTTACCCCCCCTTCTACCCTCTTTCCAGGTCCAAATGGGGACGGGCGGTGGAGATGGGCCCGGGGCGCGCGCAAGTTTGCGCTGCAGCCTCGCGGGCCGTGGAGAGCCTGGAGCTGCGCAGAGCAGGTGACTCCCGGCTCTCGGGCCCATGGGAACTTTTAAACTGGAGATTCCCTTGCTGTCTTCTGCCCCCTGCTTTCCCTCCTGCCACTCCCCTCTTTTCTTCTTTCTCTCTTCTCTTTCACTCTCTTTCCCCAGGGCTACTTCCTCCCAAACACCAGCACTTTATCCCCCACTCCACCTTTCTCTGGGAATCTGTATGTCTCTCCTAGATTTGGGGGTGTTCTCTGCTAATCCCCTAGGAAGTGGGACTGGGGGTGGAATCTCAGAGAACACCTGCTGGAGGTACAGCTCTAGGCTCTATACTTTCTGGGGTGCCCCAGGACGCTCCTGCCAAGTCCCCCCAAATCCTGGAGTCTTGCAAAGTCTCGGCAGGCAGTGGGAGCAGGGGCGGGGAAGTGTTGCTGAGAACCAGGCGATTAGAACATCCTGCCTTGGCCTTGACATTCGCAGAAGTGAGAGCATCAGTCTGGAGATAAAAAGGGACACACTTCTTTTTTGAAAATCCGCCTGCAGATCTCCTTAAGTTTCTTCTGATAAGTGGTTCCTATACCTTCCTCCTCCTGGCCACTTCCCAGCCCCCTCCTTCCTAACCCCCCATTCCCCACTCATCCCCTCCCCCAGCCATTGAACTGGAGAGAAAATCGGGGCACTCAGGCATGCAGTTAATAACTGCAAGTGCCTTGCAATTCCAGGTCCTCACTCGAGTTGGGGCTACAGTTTGGTGGCCAGCTGAGGCGGGCCAGGCTGTGAGCTGTGCTTGCCCATTTAAATGATGCTAAAGTGGCCTTTCTGGAAGAGTGGGGGGTGTGTGTGGGAGGGAGGGAGGGGGGAGAGAGAGAGAAATAGAGAAAGAGGGAGAGGGGGAAAGAGGGAGTTGGGCAGCCACATTGGGCTTGGCACAGAAGGCCAATGGTAATCGTATTCCCTGCTAATGTTTGTAAATGAGACCGGGGCACGGCTGGGGGACAGCGTCTTTATTTATGATTGATGTTCTGTAACATAAGGAATGACAAGAACGAGGCAGACAAGAGGAGAGGAACCAGAAGGGCTGGCGAAAGCCCTTTGCAGGGTCCTATTGTTATTCTGGGCTGGAGAAAATTTCCGCGTCGAGATTTACAGCGCTGGTATTTGCTCCCGGTTGGCCAGAATGTCAGTTAACACAATTTTCATTAGATAACTCGTTTTCAATCCAGGGAGCTCGGGCTGCAGCGGGGAGGGTTGGGTAGTGCTGGGGCTGGGTGCTGAGGGGTGGGTGCGGCTCCCAGGGGGCCGATTTCTGAGCTGGGGGAGGGGGTTTGAACCTCACTCGCTTCCTTCTCCAGCTCTGGGGTCTTTTGTGGAGCTGTTGAGGTCACCCAAATCTTGATTCCATTTGGACTCCCATTGATCTAGGAACCCTTTGTTAGGGTTTTAGAAGATGCTGAGGTGGCTGAGGTGGGAAAGCAAATTTGAACTGGAAACGATGAAGGTGGGAGGATGGAGAGTCTTGTTCAGGTGAAGGGGAAATGGGGCCAACACCCCCACCCCCACAGGGTGAGGGTGGTGGTGTTTATTAAGAAAATGGCTGGTGTGTCTGGCACAAAAGGAGAAGGCTCTCAGGGAAGGGGGTAAGCTCATTTACATGGATATTAAGTGTGGGGGGTGTCCCTGAGGGAGTTTGAAAGGCTGCACACTTCTAGAGAGCAGAAAAATAAACGTGGCAGCCGGAGCCGCATGCAAACATTGAGACCCTCACATCTGCCACAGTCCCCACCCTCATCCTGAAATGTTCAGTGGCTCCCCTGCCCAACAGGCCTGCAGCTTCGCTCCATATTCTCACTGATGGCATTTTTGTTGGGAACGGATTATGAGCCTAAGCACTTTCACCCGGGATCATCTCTTGTGCATAATGCTAATGACTCCTACGCCACACTTTTATTTTCATTTTTTTCCCTTCCCACTTTCCTCTTATAGGGGAGGTAACCAGAAAGGAAAACTTCTGCTGGCTTGTTCTGAGATCCCGGTAGGAGAGGCGGGCCCCCACCCCAGGCCCTGTGCAGGCCGAGAGCTTTGAGCCCACTCGTCACGCGGCCCAGCTGCCTGTGAGTGTGAGGAGGTGTGTGGCTTCAATTCTTGGTTGTTCAGGTTGAGTGGTTTCTCGAAGCCTGGTTGCTGAGTGTTAAAGTGGCCGAGGCAGCAAAGGCAGCCTGTGTCCCCAGGCCAGACCATGCTGCTGACGCCACCCCAATCCTGGCAAGAAAGGTGACCTTGTACCAGCCCAGCATAAAGCCCTCTGGAAGTATATATTTTTTCAAATATGGAAGCAGTCCAGTAATTTCTTCCAGCGCCGTCTCTGAACACAGCAGGGCCATTTTCCTAGGATGGAAGTCAGTCAGCAAGTCTTAACGACTTGTGGCTGATGGTAAAGATGTTCTGACATGTGGTACCCTATTCCAGGACCCCCAAAACTGCTTCTCCCTTTCTTTTCTCTTTTTTTCCCTCTGCTGCTAGCAGTCCAGGAACCGAGAAATAAAATTCCATCCTAAAGATAATGCTGGGCATATTTCATTTGGTTATAAGATTGCTTTATGGTGAACATTACTAAGGCAGTATTTTTTTATGGCTTTTCTGTGTATAATCATTGTAACTGGATTCATACCTTTATGATTTTCTTTTTCTGCTTTACTTTGCCACTTTTTTAATGATGCTCCAGGTCCAGTGTCCTGTGCTATCTTTTTAATTTTTTTTTCCTTTAAGAGAGCTAATCAAGCTAACCAAGCAAGAGTTGAGGGTATCTAGTTGAAATGAGGGTGCCCAGTCCAAATTCACATCTGTGTTTCTTGGGAGGAAAGAGGTTGGCTGGAGGGACCACATAGTACAAGTTTTGGAGGAAGAGGCAAATTCTGCTTAGGGTTTGAGTATTCAGGGAGGAAGAGCAACAGGGCAAGCAAGAGAGGCTAGACTTTTTAAAGGAGTTTGGAGAAACCTTTGGGAAGATGCACATGGGAGATGGTGCTTGATGGAATGTTTTTGCCTGCTCAAAGTTTAGAAAGAGCGTGGATGTGATTAAAATATTATAACCTTATGATATTCTGAAGTGCATAAATTTTACATATCAGCCACAGAGAGTTTAGACATCCATTAGAGCCTCTGACAGCTTGACTTATCTAAACGTGCTATCATTTAACAATGTGTCAAAATTCCTCTTTCTATAGATGACAGCAGTAAATAAGCTATCAGCCCTGTTGGCAGAATCCTAACTTTGGAAACTTCGCAGTAATAGAAATGCTGCTGGGGTGGGGAAACATGAGCAGACCAGACTTGCCATAGCTGGGGGCCATGAGAGAGGTAGGCATTAGGCAAGGGTTGTGGGTGGGTCCGAGGGGGGAGGACAAGGAGAGGTGGGGGGCACAGGGCGTGAGGGGAGATTTCAACAGCAGCTCTGTGAATAAGACCAAACAATTGGTTGGCCCCTTGGACCCTTACAAATCCAACCAGTGGGTGAGCCCATTCCATCTTCCTTTCCCATTCGTTGGAACCCACACCCTGTGGGCCTTTTTTTGCAGAAGGAGCTAGAAACAGGTGTTAGAGAATTTATTTAAAGAACCCAGCAGTCTTTTCTGGGCATCCCAAAATTCTGATTTCTCAACTCGACAGAAATTGCTTCCCCAAGATGGGCTCTCTCTTTGCTAGAAGAAAAACAAGCACTGTCTCATCTCTGACCACCTTTGCTATTGGAGATCTTGAAGTTTCTTTTATAAATACCTGGGTTCACTGTAGAAAATTGAGAAACCACCAACAAGCCTAAAGAAGTAAATAAGCATCTCAGAGGGTTATTTCAGATGAGCATGGTGCTATTCTGACCAGAGGGAATAGCTTGTCTAGTGGTGGTGGTGGTTTTTCTTTTATTCCTCCTTCCTTCCTTCCTCCCTCCCTCCCTCCCTCCCTCCCTCCCTCCCTCTTTTCCTTCCTTCCTCTTCTCTTCCTCCTCCTTCTCCTCTCTCCTGTTAAAAAGAGGATTCTGTCTTTAGACTGGACATTGTGTCATAATAATCTTTCTTCTGGTAGATGGGATAGTAAACATGAGCACCTTGGCTGGTGCTAAATTTAGTCCTGGATGTTGGTGGACATGGCTGTCCAGAAACTGGTTTTCTCTGCTGATTCCTGAAAGGCTGAATTTCTGGTGGCTTCCAGTTATCTAATTCAGAGGCCAAGCCTGGCAGAGGTTGAGTGTGGGAAGGGGACTCAGGTGGTGGCTTGCCTTTGTTCCTGGTTTTGGAATTCAGGATAAAACACTCTCCTGTTTGATTTTTCTCGCTGGGGTGTGCTCTTTACCTGTGACAGTGGTTTATATTGCATGTGTCAGGGAAGGTGGAGGTAGTTGGCAGAGGGAGAAGGCCCCAGGAGCTCTTGTCAGTGTAGGCTCTGGCACTCCTGGATGAATCATCCAACATCCTAAGTCTCCTGTTTCTTAATCCATCACATAGGCCAGTTATGCCCATCTGGTTTGCCATATCGGGTTGTTGTAAAGGTGAAGGAAGCTGACATACTTTGAGTGACAGTTAAATGTATTGTCTTCTAATGACCTTGGGGCCCACTGTGGTGGTGATCGGGGGGCTTTTGACCTTTTAAGCAGTTTTTGAGGCAAATTATGTCCAGGATGGAGTTCTTGGTTTCTAAGCCTTGATGAGCCATTCACAGAAATGGCTTGTAGTGTTTTGTAGGACCTGGACAATATTCCCATTATATGTAGATTAAAATTCTAAGTCCTTTACCCTGATTGCAAGGCTCCACAGTATCTGTCCCCCTCTTATCTCTCTGGCTTCATCTCCAGCCTCTCTCCCCCTACTCAACTCTGCTCCAGTCATAATGGCTTTCTTTTTGTCCCTTAACCACATTGAGCACATTCCTATCTCAGGGCCTTTGCACTTAGAGTTCCCTCCACCTGAGTGAGACCCTTTCCCCCCCCAGATCCTCCCCTGGCTGGCTGCTTCATTTCATTCAGTCTCAGGAGACCACTCAGCCTAAAGAGAGCTAAAGAAGTATGCAAATGTGCTTCTGTGTCTCTCAGGAAAGTGTTTCCCCAAGGGTTTTGACCTCAGAACCTTCTCCGGGTGTGGCATCTCTAGACACTCTAGGAAACCATCTAGATCTGCCATCAGCGGTAGCAAACGTTCTGTGAAAAGTCATTTAATGATATACTTTAGGCTTTGTGGGCCGTATGGTCTCTGTAAGTCCTCCATTCTGCCCCTGTAGCATGAACGTGGCCGTAGACAGTGAGAATGAACAGGCATGGCTGTCCTCCCGCCAGACTTTACAAAAAACATGCAAAGACCTAGATTTGGCCTGAGGGCCAGAGTCTGCTGACCCTGGTCCTCTGGTTTTATGTGACGGCTATCATACAGGCTGTGGCATGGCTGAAGTTTTTCACTTTTTTTTTTTAAAGATTTTATTTATTTATTTGATAGAGAGAGACAGTGAGAGAGGGAACACAAGCAGGGGGAGTGGGAGAGAGAGAAGCAGGCTTCCCGCCGAGCAGGGAGCCCGATGCGGGGCTGGATCCCAGGACCCTGGGATTATGACCTGAGCCGAAGGCAGACGCTCAACGACTGAGCCACCCAGGTGCCCCTGAAGTTTTTCACTTTTAAGGGCATTAAGGTGGATCAAAGCTAATTCCAGAAACTTGTTCTTCACTCTTTACCTCAAGAGGGAAGTACGAGGAGCCAGGATGGTGAGGGGCGTTTGCCTGGCTTCTAATGCTGGTACTATTACCTACTAGCTGTGTGACATTGGATGGGTCACTTAACCTTTCTGAGCCTTGCTGTCCTTGTTTTTAAATGGGACTAAAAATTTTTTTAAGATTTTATTTATTTATTTGACAGAGACACAGCGAGAGAGGGAACACAAGCAGGGGGAGTGGGAGAGGGAGAAGCAGGCTTCCCGCGGAGCAGGGAGCCCGATGCGGGGCTCGATCCCAGGACCCTGGGATCACGACCTGACCCGAAGGCAGATGCTTAACGACCGAGCCACCCAGGTGCCCCTAAATGGGACTAATAATAGTCTCCACCTTTTAGGTTGTTGTTGAAGATTAAAGAACTCTGAATATGAAGGTGCTTAACACAGTACTGGGCACACAGTTACTGTTCTGCAAGTGCCTTGCTGCTTATTGTTGGTAGTATTTTTAGCTTGTAAGACAGGGGTGAAAAACCAAATAAACAGCAGTTCCTAGAACTTGCTGGGCTTGCAAGCTGTTTCAGAGATTTCTGGGCAAGTTTTCTCTTCTTCCTTTCTCTACTGGGGACTCACTATATTAATACATTACTAATCTTGTATATAATGTCTTATATTTTGGAAACTGTGAGCACAGAGGTTGCAGACTAGGAGCTGTGTCTGACCCATGGATATGTCTGTTTAAATTAGTGCAATATTTAAAAACACTTTTGTGTAAGTTGTCAGCATTTAAAACACAGGAGATGTTACCTGTGAAATCCAGATGTCCAGTGTCCCTTACGAATGAAGAGCTCTGGCCACACTGGGCAGGGAGTGAAGACCTGGGGAGGGCATGCCAAGCAGAGGGAAGAGCCAGTGCAAAGGGCCTGGGCTGAAGGTCTCCAGTAGGTCAGGTCAGCTGTAGGGGTCATGAGGCAGGTCACGAGGAAGGTGGATGTCAAGGCCGCTGGCTGCCTTTCTCTAAGTGCCTAGTGTCAGAAGAGGCTGTACCTACAGAAAAAATGAAAGACCGTTGAACAGCTCCATGAAGATACAGGATTAGGAGGGCACAGAGCCTGCTGTCTCTGCTTCTTAGTGCCTCAGGCACCCCCAAAGGGGGCCTGTGGCTGCCCCTCCTTCCTTTCCAGTTCCTTTACTACCATTCCCTTCCCTCCTGCCCCCCCCCCCACCTCTGCCATCCTCCAGTTCAGCCAAATGAAACAGCAATTCCAGGATACGCGTTTGTCATTAAAGAGAAAGAAAGAAAGAGAAAATCAATCCTTTGGCCTCTTTGGCCTGAGCTGGTTGTCTGCCCGAGACGCCCGGAGCCAAGCAGAGCTTAAGACTCTCCAAGCCGCCGTTGCTCAAACTGGATGGGGTGAATGGCTCCCCGGGAACCATTATGGTCGATTGACTTGTTCAGCCCGCTGTTTGGAGCGTGGGTGCTGTGGGCGGGGAGACCACAGGGGTCACCAGGTGGCCTGGTCGGGAGCAGATTGCCCTGGGCAGGGCAGTCACTCAGAGGCCACTCTGCTGAGAGCATATAGTTGGGGTACCTGTTGTCTGTAATGAGCGCCCATGGGTCTGGGTATCTGAGGGGGTGTGGCATGGGCTGCAGAATCCAGCCTTACACCCTCCTTCTCCCAGAAACGTTTTGTGTGGACTCTGGAACCAGGTGGCCTGGGCTCAAGTCTCAGCTCTGCCACTTACCAGCTGTGTAACCTTGGTTAAGTCACTTAACTTCTCTGAGCCTTGGTTTTCTCAAATGTAAAATGGGGATAGTAGTAGTATCACTTCCTTAAGGATTGTTGTGAGGATTAAGTGAGTTAGTGCATGTGAAATGCTGAGATATCTGTGCCCAGCATGTAGAAGCTCCATTATAATGTTAATAATTGCTGTCGTCCTCCACCCTACAAGTGGTATATTTATCCATTCATGGTATAATTAAGAATTATAACTAATAATTATATAAATAATAATAATTAACAATAAATAGCATAAATATTATAACCAATAATTATATACTGGAGATGTCATGGTGAACAAAGAAGGCAAAGTGACAGCTCTCACTGAGCCCGTAGAGTGGGGAAGGTGGATGCATGGGACAGACAGCTGTGTAGTCACGTGCTGGGATTAAATTCTGAGATTCTGAGATTCTTCCTGGAAGCAGTGACCCTTCAGCTGAGATCTCAAGGACGAGGTCAGGGAAAAGCTTCCCAGCAGAGGGAATAACATGTGCTAAGACCCTGAGGTAGATGGAAGACTAGTGTGTGTGAGAAACTGCGGGAAGGCCTCGAGGCTAGGCTGCATGCAGATTCTGAGTGGGCTGGTGGACCCACCCCCATCCTTACTCTTGTCATATGTCAACTGGAGGGTAAGGATGGAGAATAAAACAAGATGTTGCTGAGCACATGTGTGGCTCAGAGTGAATGCTTTGTCAATGGACACTATGTAAATAGTCAAACACTGAAAGCTTTGGGTATTGCTTTTATTTTTTTTAACTAGATATTCAGCGCAATTCTTTGATCTGTTGCAAAATGCCTCCTCCCGGACCCGAATCTCTTGTTTCTATCTTGTGATTATTCACAGGGCAGCCAGGATTCAAATCCCAGCTCTGCTCCTCCTGAGCTGTGTGTTATGGAGCAAGTTATTTCCCCTGAGACTTGCTTCCCCTCTGTAAGATGTGTATGGTAACGGTACTTTCCAGTGGTGCCATGAGAGTGCACCTTGCAGATCCCTGACGGTAGGAAGTACGATCGGCTGGTTCCCTGGATGCTGTTCTTGGAGATCCAGCCCCAGCCAGGGACTGAGTGCAGGTCTAAAGCAGACCTGTTCTTGGGATACACAGGACTCCTCTGCTGGCTCCAGACTCCTCAGCAATCTAGGACACTTCCACCTTATCTCTCCCTCTCATCTCCTGCCACTCTCCTACTCTTTATTCAAGCCCCTCTGACCTCTTCACTGTTCTGTGCACATGTCAAGCACATTCCAGCTCCAGAGCCTTTGCACTTGTTCCCTCTGTGAGAAACACTTTCTTGGTTCTGTCTCTTTCGTTGAGCCCTCTGCTTAAATATCACTTCTTCAGAGAGGTCCTCCCTAACCTGTGCTTCCAAAATAGCCTTCCCCCATCTCCTTAACCCCATCTGCTTTATCTGATGTGATAATGTGTATTTATTTGTTGTTCCTTTACTATCTGCCTCCCTCCCTGGGGAGGACAGGGACAGAATAAGTTCTCAGTCAGTGTTTGAATGACTGAGTGGACGAATGCCACAGGAAGGGTGAGGTGGGGCAGATGCCTTGATTCCACCTTGGGGAGTGGCCCTGGGGGACCCAGCCCCTTCTAGAACCCCAGCTGCTTCACCCATCACTGGCTCTTGAAAGTCGCCCACTCCTCGCCTGGGAATTGAGCACAGGCCTCAGGCCCGCAGTGAACGAGGGTTTATCTTTAGCTCTGTCAGTCTCGCTTTAGAAACTGGTGACCCCAATTCCAGCCTGGGAGGCGGCTCCTATCCTAATTAATAAATCCATTAATTAATTGCCAGCAGGCTGTGGACCATTAGCAGTGGTTTGGTGGCCTTGGTCACAGCTCAAAGCAGGTCCCTGCAGCCTGTGGGACAACTGTTATGGGGGACACAAAACAGTCAGTTAACGTTTTAACCCAGAAGACTTAGCTCTCCCAATGCCTGGTTCATAAAGCCTACCTGATCAGCCCAGCAGGCATCAAAAAGGCACCAAGGTCTCTGAACATTGGCCCCAGAGTTGGTGGGGGGTTCGTTCTCAGCGTCTCCCAAGACCCCTACTTTATAATCAGGTAGGAGGCCAGGATTGAAGTCTCCGCTTTCCTTCTGTGGCCAAAGGACCCTGTCTGGGCCTCAGGTTCTCTGTGTAAAATGGAGCTTCCCTGGGTTGTGGAGACAGGTCGTTTGTTCATTCACTTCATGCACATCATCATGCAGCACCTGCCGTGTCGGGAGCAGCATGACGTGTTGGGGTGTGGCAGTGGCCAAAACAAGCCAGTCCTTGCCCTCATAAAACTCCTACTTTATAAATGGTTGGAGATAGAAGTACTTTTCTTTAAGGGTCTGAGAAGTAAAGAGGGACAACCCAGTACAAACACTTAGCCTAGGGCCGGGCACGCTGTAAGCCTTTCTGAAATGGTGACTGTTATTAACCATTATCTTTATTAACAACAACAATAATTATAATGTGAATTTCAAGTGCCCTGAGAGGAACCCCTGAAAGGATCTGAGCATGGACATGGGGCAGTCAGACCTCACTTTGGACCCTGGCCTTACTGTTTCCTAACTGGGAAGCCCTGGGCACCTCATAAGACTTCACAACTGTAGTTTGCTCATGTGTAAAATGGAAATTAAATATAGCTTCTACCTCATAGAGACATTGTGAGGGTTTGATGACATGACACATAAAGGCCCTTAGTACAGGGCCTGGAACATGGTCATTCCCAGGAAACAGCTATTATGATCTTTATTATTATTGTTGTCATCATTGTTGTTTGTTATTCACTTCCTGGGCCTCACTGGCCAGCAGCTAGGTAGAGTAGTTCCTTGTAGAGAAGCACTGGATAGGAGGTCAGGCCCCTCCAAATGCTGCCTGGCTGGCCTTAGCAAGACTAGGCTTGGCTTTTGCAGGCTTTGGAGCATCAGAATGGAGGCCTGGCAGTTCTTTAACAAGTATCTGCTGAACCTTTATTGCATGCTAGATAGTACTCAGAGCCCTTAACAAACAGTATCTCATTTAATTTTCACAATAATCCAGGAAGGGAAAACTACTACTGTCCCATTTTACAGCTGAGCAGACTGAGGCACAGAAGGTTAAGTCCAAGGCCACATTGCCAGGAAGCAGCAGAGTCTGGAATCAAACCCAGGACCCAGGTCTTTTGTCCATCTGTGTCCCAGCTCTTGACCTGCCACTGACCAGACGTACCTCTTCCAGAGCCCATCCCCCCAGTCCTGCCCCACCCCCCCACCCTGGGGTTCCCCATCTGTAGTCACTATGCTTGTAATTTTTCCTTTATTTTTTTAAAACCTCTTAGAACACCTTACCACTGTCAACTCATGGAAATGAATCCAGGTCCACAAGCCTGAGAGGCATGGGTGGGGTGGGGGGTGGGGATTTATTAACAACACAAGAAAGATTCCCTTCTCCTGGCCTGGAAAATGAGGGCCACTTGGCCATCCATCCCCGGCTCGCCCGCTGGAGTGCAAAGCCGCATGGCGCGCCCTGTCGTTGGGCCTGCGTTCCGCAAGATGGAATTCTCGGCCTGGGCTGATAATAAGCAGGTATTGATTGCTGCCTTGGTCATTATCAAGATTTATTTAGTCAATATGGCCTCCCCGGTCAATAAATTGTGTCATTGATAAAGAAGGAAGGGTATAGACTTGTAGGCTTTATTAAAAAAGTTTTTTAGATTTTTTTTTTTCTTTTAGCAGCTAAGTCCAGCCGGCATTTCTGTGACCATATCAGCCACACTCTACATTTCGTATTTGGCTCCATAAGCTCTCTGCTTTCCCCTGCCACTCTGGTTTCTGGAAGCCAAGACTCAAGGCCATGGCTGGGTCTGGAATGGCCTCTGGGAGACAGATGTGCCCTCAGTTTTTTGTCTGCCCCTCAGTGCAGGCTGAGAGTCCACTCCCTGGCTGGTCAGTGCTCCACTCCGTCTTTTCGTTCTCACAACAACCTCTTGGAGTTTCTGCTAGTGTTACCCTTGCTGCAGATGAGGAAACCAAGGCCCAGGGAGGTCCAGTCACTTGTCTGAGGTCACACAGGACTTAAATCCAGTCTGGCCAGTCTTTGCAGTGAACCCGACATGTATGCAGCAAACAGCAAATTTTTATTGAGCCCGTGCTTTGGGCCCAAGATGGTGCCAGGTGCTGGGTATAGAGGGGCAGGCTAAACAAATAAATGTGTGACTCCAGAGATAGAACAGAGAAAAGAACTGACCGGATGCTGAAATAAAGATGAAGGCGGCACCTGTTTATTTCAGGTGGTCATGGAGGGCCACAGAGAGTAGGTGACATTTAGGCTGAGACCTGAATGATGAGGAGCCAGTCAGGCAAAGGTGAGGCAGAAGAAACTGCCTGAGGTGGGCATCTGTTTGGCACATCTAGGAACTGAAGGAAGGCCAGTGTGGCGGGGACAAGGTGGGCAAGGAAGGGAGGTCTGGGAGGGGATGAGGTCAGAGCAGGAAGGAGGCCCTTGTGAACCATGGTAGGGGGGTGGATTCCGTTGGATTTTGTTCTCAGGGAGGCTGGAAGACACTGAAGGTTTGAAGCAGTGGAGAATTAGGATCCAGTGTATGTTTGGTTCCTACTGGGTTTAGCCTGATAGGGATCATTGGGGGAAGGGAGGGGATGTTTGGAAAACGGGTAAAAGAGTGCCTGTGACAAACTGATGTGTTATCTCTGCCCAGAGAGGGTCTTAGTGATGGGAAGGCTTTGGGCACACACGTGTTTAGAAGATCAGCACCATTCAGTGGTGGCGGATGGGAGAGGGTTGCATGGGGACCGGCCTGATGCCTCCCAGCACTGTGGCAGCCGCTCCTTCCCCTGTGCAAGTAGCCAGCTGGTGTGGGGTTTGGAGGCCTCTAAGTGGCAGATATGCAGTGGGCAAGGGGTGTTGTGTCCCCCTCCTCAGAAATAGAGTTGCTGCAAGGGGGGCCAGGGCTTGAGTTACGGTCTGAGAAGGGCTCTTTGCACCCTGGCCTTGTGGATCTGGTTTCTAGTGTTTCCCAAGTGTTGCTCATGAGGAAGGACCATGAAAAGGTGAGGTGACCCAGACCATATGAGGGTGCTCTATCCAGCCATGTCTTAGGCTTCATATATGGAGATGCTGTTGGGCAGAAGAGGGGTTGGATGTCTACTTGGGGGATTATGGACGATGTGGTCTGGAATATAGAATAAAGAGGACTTTTCTCACTCTAGTTTTGTCCAATCTGTGAGCACCCGTGTACTGGAAGTCTAGCAGGGACTGGGTGATCACCTGTCTACCATCCATCGAACATTCTTTGATCTCTTCATTCATAAGCCCACTCACCCATTTTTATCCATCCACTCGGCAGTTCATCCACCTACCTTTCTCTTCCTACTGACTCCATCCATCCATCCATCTTTTTGTCCCCATCAACCCACCCACCCATCTATCCATTCATCCACTTAGCCACCTAGCAACCCATTATGCCCCATTCACGTCTCCCCTGGACTTTGGTCTCCAGTTTGCTTCCCTGTACCCACTCCGGCCTCTCCCGCTCTTTTTTGGCACGTGGCAGCTAGTGAAATTATTAAAAACCTGTTACGAATCATGTACAGTGGCTCCCCATTGCCTTTGGGGCAAAGGCCCCAATGTAATCTTCCAGGCTCAGCACTGCTGACCCTGCCCACCATTCTTGGTTTATAGTATTACAAGTCTTCTCTTTTCTTGTTGATCTTCTGCCTAGTTGTTCTAACTACTGTTGAAAGTGAGATACTGAAGTTTCTATTATTGTTGAATTATTTATTTTTCCCTTCATTTCCATCAGTTTTGCTTCATGTTCCTGTTTTGGTGCTTTAATTAGCGTATGTATGTTTTTTTTTTTTTAATTTTTTTTAAAGATTTTATTTATTTATTTGAGAGAGAGAGAATGAAAGACAGAGAGCATGAGAGGGAGGAGGGTCAGAGGGAGAAGCAGACTCCCCGCTGAGCAGGGAGTCTGATGCGGGACTCGATCTCGGGACTCCAGGATCATGACCTGAGCCGGAGGCAGTCGCTTAACCAACTGAGCCACCCAGGCGCCCCTAGCGTATGTATGTTTTTAATTATTATATCTTCCTGATTAAATGACCCCTTTTGTCATTATAAATCTCTCTTTATCTCTAGTAACATTTTTGTTGTTGTTGTTTTAAAGTCTATTTTGTCTAATATCTATATAGCCACTCCTACTTTCTAATGATTGCTGTTTGCATGATATATCTTTCTTCATCCTTTAATTTTCAATCTGTTTGTGTCTCTGAATTTAAAGTGTCTCCTATGGGAAGCATATAGTTGGATCTTGGGTTTGTTTTTTTTTTTTTAGTCCAGTCTGGAAAATCTGTTTTTTGATTGGATTTTTTTTTTTAAAGATTTTATTTATTTATTTGACAGAGAGAGACACAGCGAGAGAGGGAACACAAGCAGGGGGAGTGGGAGAGGGAGAAGCAGACTCCCTGCCGAGCAGGGAGCCCGATGCGGGGCTCGATCCCAGGACCCTGGGATCATGACCTGAGCCGAAGGCAGATGCTTAATGACTGAGCCACCCAGGCGCCCCTTTTTGATTGGATTTTTAATCCACTCACATTTAATATTATTATTGAGAGTTAGACTTATGTCTACCATTTTGCTTTTTGTTTTTTATATGTCTCATGTCTTTTTTTCCCTCTGTTCCTCCTTTCTACCTTTTCTTGTGTTGAATGAATATTTTCTCATGTAGCACCTTTAATTTCATTAATGATTTTTAAACTGTTTTTTAACTATTGAGATTTTTTTTTAGCAGTTGCTCTAGGGTTTACCATATACATCTTATCAGAATCAGCTTCAGATTTATACTATCTTAATTCTAGTATGTTCTTTTTTTTTTTTTAAGTTTTAATTTTTATTTAGTGTGTCCTCTGTTCTTGACCTTGATCTTGAGCCACATTCCCAGTGCCTTCCATGTTCCAGATATGTCTTCCTTCATTTTCCTCTGCACCATACCCCCTTGTACATGACCTGCTCCCCTCTGCTTGGGACACTCTTCCCACATATCTGTCGGTCTTCCCCCTCTCCCACTTTCCCCATAAACTCCTCCTCTACCCTGGAAACCTGCTCAATGTCATTTCCCTGGGGCAACTTTCCTCCCCCCCACACCCCACTCCCTGAGATGGTAGACCAAATCTCTTCTGTACTTAACCATGGCAGGTATCAGATATAGCTCTGTGGATTATTAGTTATGCCTTTTCCTTGTGTGAACTCTAGGCTCCATGAAGGTACAGAGCAGCTTGTCTCCAGAACCTAGCAGCAGAGAGGTGAGCACATAGTTAGGCTCTCAAAAAGTATCAGTCAGATTAACAGAGATGGGTGTGAATGTAGTGCAATGATATTTATGCATTGACATGTGTACAACTGCATCTTTATGTGTCCATATTTTTGAGTATGTGTGTGGGTCTTTGCACATTTATGTGTGTCTCCGTCCTTGTGTGTGTATCTTAGCATGTTTCTGTATGTGTGTGTCTTTGAATGTGTGTGTCTGTATACACATGTAGGTGTCTCTGTGAGTGTGCTCATGAGTGTATCAGTGTGTGTCTATGTCCACAAATACACCTTATTGTGTATGTGCATACATTTGTGTGCTCATGCTCTCAGGCAAAACCTCCTTTCAACATCTCCTTGCCGTGCAATTATTTTTTGACTAGTTTGATGTAGCATTTAATGGTTTCCCCAAAGCTAAGCATGGCCCCCCAAGTATTGATCCTGCTGCAGTGGAGGTTACTTGGGGTATTGCAGGGCCAGCTGGTGGGTGCTGCCTCCTCAGAATTGGCTGCTGCACCTGCCATGTTTCTGCCAGCCCCAACTTGATCCCTTAAAGGGAAAAACCCCAGGTTGGTAGTTTGGTGCAGGGGCAGAGGGGGGCCCCCCGCCAGACAGATTGGCTCACCTCTCAGCACTGTGTGATGCAGCCAGAGGATCGCCCCTTTTCATGCCTCAGTTTCCTTATTGTGAAATGGAGGCAGCAATAACGGTATGGCCCAGCATGGAGTCTGGTATGTTTCAGGCCCTCCATAAATGTTCTGTCATCTGATGTCCTGCTTGCTCCCTGTTACCTCTTGCCTTGGCAGTGGGAGAGATGATTTCAGGCCATGGCATGGAGGCAAATGATGAAGGAACTCTACCAGGGTCCAGTCTCCTTCCAAGTAACTTCTCTGAGGCTATCCAAGGGCTGCTTACCTTCTCCAGGGAGAACAACATGCTAACCCACAGGTACTCAGAGTTCAGAGGCTTCCCCTAGACATTTGCATTTCCCCAGTAGAGATGGGATTTTGCCCCAGGAGTTTCTGGCTTCTAGAAATCTCTCAGCTTCTTCCATAGTCTCCAACCTCAGCTCTCTGTCTTGCTCCTGACACCTTTTCATCCTTCTTATCCCCAAACTGCAGTGTTCTTCACACTTCTCAGCCTCTGCATTTGCTGTTCCCTCTGCTTGGAACACTGTTCCCCTTTGCAGTTCCCTGACTCCTGCTAGGTGGGACACCATCCTCTATTCCCTGCCGGGCTGCCAGGTGATTCCCTGGTTCCTTGTTGGTCTCCTCCATCAGATGGTGAGCTCACTTCTCTACATCACAGCTGTAGTAACTGGTGTGGCACTTGGTGAACACTGCCTAGTGCCCTAATAGAGGTCACATTTTAAAACCTCAGATTCCTGGCCTTTGTTCAGCAGAAGAGCTGGCATCCCTGGGCCTGCATTTCATGCAGGGCAGCAGTTAGTTGAGCTGGATAGTGGGGGTGGGGGTGAGGGTGGGTTGAGCCCAGTTGTTCCATAGATGCTCCATGTGTGGCCCCCATGGGCATGTTGGGACCAGCCATGCCATCTTTGTGAATGGTGTGGAGGTGATTCTGCCTTTTCTGGCCTCAGTGTAGCCATTCCAGAGAATGGGCAGACTTTACATGACCATTCAGGGATGAGAGGAGCTGTGAGGTTTTTAAAATTATTACTAATTTTTATTTTATTTATTTTTAATTTAATAGACATTTATCAAGGGTGGCTACGTGCCAGGCACAACTCTTAGTGCTTTCTCATTTAAATGACTTAATTCCCATAACAAACCCTATGATATAGATACTATTATTGTCCCCATTTTGCAGAGGAGGAAGCTAAGGCATAGAAAGGTTAAGTGACTTGCCCACAGTCATTCAGCAGAGTCAGGCATTCTGACTCCAGAGCCTGAGTTCATAGGCTGGCCTGCCTCTTGTTATTTCTGTAAAGACCCAGAGTAGATTCTATGCATAGTTGGGTACATGCAGGTTTGCCTCCTTATGTGATAGTGTTTTGCTCATGGTGGGCAGTACTGGCTGGTGGGAGTAGGAGCCTGGGCCAGAATTCCTGGGAGTGGGCACTGACAAGCAGCTGGGATGGCAGGGTCCCAAGGGCCAAGGTCAAAGCTGGTGACCATGCCAGGGACTCTGGGAGGAGCCAGGCCTATTTCCTGCCCTTCACTTCCAGGGGTAGCTGGACCCTGGGCCTCTCGGGCCAGCAGCCTGGAAGCCTCTCGGAGACAGTGCCATCCCTCAGAGGGCATCCTCCTCAGCCTCTGTGAATGAGGGGGTTGGTCCCATGGCCCATGGCCTACTTTGTAAAACTCATCTCTGGAAGAAATTATTTCTGAGGAGAGCAGAGCATCTTGGCATCTTGTGGTAGATGAGGTCTTCTGAGGCCTTCTGCATCCCCAGAGTGGGAGGAGAGAAACCCAGGTCCAGTTCCTGCTTCCCACTTGGCTGCCACTGTGGGGCACTCTGGGGAAGGCAGCTTCTCCAGGCCCCTGACCCCCAGAGCTGCCTAGATGCCTCGGGTGCCCCTTCGGTGTACATTACCTTGTGCCCTGCCTGGGATGGCCCCTTTAGCGGGTTGGTGCTGGTCCGGCAGCCAACAGTGAGTGGGCTTGAACCGGAATGTAATTTGTTTCTCTGGGACGTATTGATGAGCTGCCCTAATTAAGCACCTTGCTAATGAGAATCAAACCACTTCACTGGGAGTTAGGTGGATCTGAGCTTGAGCTCAGCGAACCAGCCATGGGTCCTGGGCAGACCATTCAGCTGCATGGAGGCCTCAGTTTGTCTTCCACAGTGTGGGGTTTCCTCTGTTCTCTCTCCTCCACACTAGACCCTGCTGCTTGCCATGTCCTTCCTGCCCCACAGAGCATGCACTTGGAGAATCCAGGGGCTGTTGAGAGCTGACTAAAGAGGCAGAAGGCAGAAGCTAATTATGGTTTCCTTTTGAAGTTTTTGTCACTGGTGGTCCTGTCCATCGACCTGTTTCTTATGCTAGGCCTCTTCGATGAGTCTGCGAGGAAAGGGAGATGTTGAGGATGAAGACAATTCTTAAAATATGTGACTGTTTGGGTCTTTGGTAACGTATCAGTCATTTATTGCTGTGTGAAAAACCACTCCAAAACTTAGTGGGGTAAACAACTATTTCTACTCAGAATCTGCAAGTCAGGAATGAAGATGGAGCCCAACTGCAACAGCTTATCTGTACTCTGTGACATCTGGGGCTTCAGCTGGGAAGATGCAGAGTTTGGGGGTAACTCGACGAGTCAGACATCTAGTGGTTGATGCTGGCTGTCAGCTGGGGCCTTCAGCTACCAGCCAGAACACCAACATGTGGACTCTCCATATGGTCTCTCTGTGTAGGATACTTTGGGTTTCCTCATAAGATTATGGCTGGGCTCTAAGGGTCAGTGTCCCAAGGGAGCAAGGAGGGAGGAAAGGTGTTTTCATGATCTAGTCTTGGAAGTCACATAGCATCACTTCCATTTTTTCCTGCTGGTCAAGGCAGTTTACAAAGGACCACCTGAGTCCAAAGGGAGAGGTTTTTGACCCCGGCACTCAATGGAAGCAATGTCAAGGTCACAGTGCAAGGAGAGCCTGTGTGATGAGAGATACTGTGGTGGCCATCTTTGGGGAAAACTCTGCTACAGTAAGAGTGGTAATGGTGATTCAGGGCCAAGTGTGACAGACCGTGAAGAGACAGGAGATTGTATGAGGAGAGTGGGTGTGACAGGAAATGGCCACATAGGGAGTAGGTGTGACAGGAGGTTGTGTGAGGGGGTAAGTGTGACAAAAATGGCCACGTGAGGGGACTGGGCATGACAGGAATAGCTGAACAGGGAGATCTGGGTTGGCCCGAGTCTACCATGACGGAAGTGGGCCTGATGGTGACTGCACCATCTTTTCTCGCTTTCCAGGTTGTCCTCTTGAAGACCTTGGATTGACCAGGCTGATTCTAACA
>NC_058416.1:83822554-83825123 GCF_002201575.2 Neomonachus schauinslandi | reverse complement strand
GGGGGGGCTGCTGGGGACAACAAGGAGGGGACATTTGTGCCGGAGGGTGGGCTCTGCCAAGCAGCCCCTCCCTCCCCCACCTCCCCCCCAACCCAGATTTAGCATCTTCAGCCCTGAGCTTTAGGAAGCTCCCTACTTTGGGGTCAACCCCCAGCTGGTCTGACAGTTGGAGCTGGGGGAGAAGACATGGCTCACGCCTTCAGGGGTGCTCGAGGGGCAGCACAGCAGTGGGTTTAAGCAGATGGTTGGGGTTTTCAAGAGAAGCCAGAAACCTGGGTTTTATGAACATTCTTTCAAGATGTAAATGTAGGAAGAAAATGGAAAATAATTAAATGCTGGCCACATGGATCAAACTTATTCATAAATGCCAGACAGGACTTGTGGTCGCTGGGTCTCTACATCTGTCTCAGTGCTTAAGGGGGCTTTAAATTGGTGAAAATAATCATTTCAATATTGATTATTTATCAGCTGCTTTCCTAGCACCAACCACCGTGCTGAGTCCCTGACAGGTATGAACTCATTTAATCCTCACAACTTGAGGAGGCCGGTGGAGTCTTACCTCCATTTCGCAGATGGGCAAGACTGAGGGTCAGAGAGCAATGCCTGAGATGTGAACCGAAGGCCTCGATTCCCAACTCATGTGGTCTTTTTGGCAGGTCATAGGACTCTGCGTAGAAAGATCCCCAGGAAATCATGGCAGGGAAGTAGTGGTGACTTAGGTTACTTGGCAATGTCCTTGCTTGATTCTGAGATTAAAATCAAGAGTCACAAACCCTGAGCTCCACCTTGAGTGTTCTTTATAAAAAAACAAAATCAGGTCACTAGTCCAGTTAAAAACTTTCAGTGGCTCCCTATTGTTTGTGGGGTTAAGTCTAAGCTTTTACCTTGGCTTTACAAGGCCTGTTGTGATCACCTTCTCCCACCCTGGTCTGCCTCCACCATCTTAATCTCTTACTAGATTTCCTAGTCCCCAACTCCCCCAGGCAGACTTAAACTGTTATTTGACCTACAGATGCCTTATGTTTTCTTACCTCAGACCTTTGCATATGCTGTTCCCCCTGCCTGGAACTCGTTTGTCATCACTGCCAGGCAAACTTCTCTCACTTCTCTAATCTGGGAGGCTTTTCTGAACCTCCTGGCAGGATTCCAGGGGGCTCCCCCATAAATACACCATAGTTCATTGGGATTGCTGGCCTTGTCTTTTTTAAGACCCCTGAGGGCAGTGTTTTTGTCTGTGTTGTTGACTCTTGTCACAAGCACAGAGCTTGGTACATAATAGTATCTCAAATAAATATGTTGTTGACACCACAGTTCTGCTGCTCCCAGAAAGTTTTGGGAACATGGGTCTCACTCCTCGGGGCGACTGGGTGGCTCAGTCGGTTAGAAGCATGGGTCTCACTCCTAAACTTCTCTGGACCCCAACAGGAAGCATCAGTTTAATTTGGTTTGAAGACACTAAGAGGAGCAAATTGTACTTCCCCAGGCAGCCCTGCCCTACCCAGCCCAGCCCGCAGCTCTGGGAAGGTCTGTGGGAGCCAGTGACCTCCATGAAGTGAGGACAAGACAAGGCTGCTTCTCTGAGAGGCGAAGAAAGACTGAGGTGCTCAGAAGCAAAGAGAAGGAAGGCTTGCTGCCTCCTCCCCCCTTCCTCCCTATTATCAGCTTAATGCTCTGGATGGCCAGGTGCCAGTATAAAGATGAAGGGGAATGACACAGTTATCTTCCTCCAAGAAGGGCTCCATGTCTTAAAAGAAAGCGAATGGTGACACCTGCCACTTCTTGGCCCTGGGATGCCGGGGCCTTCAGCCTGCCCTGCTGCCCCCTCCCCAGGGAGGCCCTGGGAAGTTTCTCTGCTGTGGCTGTGTGGACACCAGCCTCCGTCTGGGGAGACTCTGCTTGGTGAGCCACAGGCCCCGGGCATCCTCAGCCACATGCACACATGCACTCACACATCCTCGTGCACACATGTGCGCACACGCACACACACACAGAGGAGGGAGGAGAGGCCCATTTTCCCGATCCTGCATTCCCATGACCCCGACACACAACGGCACCATGACTATCTTTACTCTGCTTTCTTGTCTCTTTTCGTTCCTGAGTTGTTAGGGGGCCAAGAGGAACTGAGGAAGGGTTTTTGGGTTGCAGGTGGGCAGGGAGGCACAGGCACAGAATCCCATGGCTGGAAGGGAAAGAAGGGATTTAAAAAATCAATTTTGTCTTATGAAAGCCATGTTGCCACGTTATTGGAGGGCTTCAAAAAATACAGACGGGGCGCAGAAAAGATGCCAAGAACGCAACCCCTGTTAACGCTTGGGTGTGCTTCCATCTCTGTCTCCCTGGTTTGCCATCATCAGTATGTCTGATCCTGTTTCCTGGTCTCCTCACTTAACATTGGCAGTAGCCTTTTCCACAGCATTTTGCTGTCTTTAAAACAAGCATTTTACCAGCCTAATATATTATGAAGCAAATGGATCACTCTCCCCTCAGCCAGACCTCGTCCCTGGGCATCTCCAGGTTTTTGTTGTTGGGGGGGGGGGGGGGGGGGGGGGGGGGGGGGGGGGGGGGGGGG
>NC_058416.1:83703979-83822454 GCF_002201575.2 Neomonachus schauinslandi | reverse complement strand
GCGCGCGCGCGCGCGCGGCGGGGGGGTTGCTTCTAAGAGACAGCAGTGATGGAAAAAAAAAATGTGTTTCTGGTTTTATGTTTTTGGCCCTGTTCTTGGTTGGCAATGAGGGATGGAGGGCCTTGTGGCCAAGAACCCGTCTCCAAAGTTGGGGAGACAGGGTTCAAATTTAGCTCTGTCAGTGAGACTTCAGGCCAATGCTCTTCCATCTGTGCCTTAGCTTCCACGTCTGTGGATTGGGTATCCTCTCTCACGAGAATATTGTTGGTATTAGATGAGTAAATTTACCTGAAGTGTTTAACTGGGGACTGGCATATAGTAACACCCAGTAGGTGTTAGAACCTCTTGTGTAGCCAGCAGTGGGTCTGTCTTATTTGCTGTTCTTCCCCCAGCAATTGTGCTTGGCATGGAGTGGGTGCTCACTTAACCCTTGTTGAATGAATATGGCAGGCACATTCACACATAGGTGCTTTTCTGCCTGTATACATGTCTGCTGGGAAATCTTGTGTGGAAATACAGATGTGTGCAGATACACACGGACACGCACAAACACACAGAGCTAGACCAGGGGGAGGGCACAGGGCTATTCTGATTGCAGGGTCCATGAGCATTTTATTGTGATTAAATATTTATCAGGTGCTTGTAATGTGAACTTGGCACTTGCAGTAGATAAAACAGAGCCTTGTAGCAAAGCCCTGAAAAGCTGTGGGGCTCAACTCAGTGAAGAGGCAGCCAGTTGAGAAAGCGGAGTGGGGAGGGGGCTGAGGCTCAGGGATTCATTCATTCATACAGTCAGTCAGTCAGTCAGTCAGTCATCCATATTTCTCTGGCACCTGCTATGTGCCAGGTCCTGGGCCATGTGCTGGGGATGCCCTGGTGATCAACACAAATATGTTCTCTGCCCTCATGGCACTGTTGTCTCCATGGTGTTTAGAAGTAAAATCCCTTAAGAGACTGACATTAATCAAATAATCACACATATTTGAAACTGCAAACCTTGCTGAGGGCTGTGGAGGAAATGAGTCAGGAATAATGAGATTGTATAACAGATGTAGTCTGGAAATTAGGGAAGGACTCCTGAGTTGGCCAAGAGAAGAGGGGCTGTGGTTGTCCAGGTAGAGGACAGAGCAGCACATGCAAAGGCCCTGGGGTGGAAGGACACACTTTTGGTTCCAGGAAGTGAAAGATGGCCATTGTTGCTGGAGCAGGAGGTGAGGGGCAGAGAAGTGGGGTGTGGCTAGGGAGGATAGACAGGGTTGGCTTAAACAGGGCTTGTAGGTCCTGCTGAGCTTTTATCCTGAACAGTGGCTGGGGAGGGGGCATTGGAGGGATCTTAGGGCCTAGAGCCTGGTGTGGGAGAAGTGGCGAGATAAGGAGGCTCAGCTGCTCCCATCACCATCTCCTAACAGAAAACTGTATGCCTGGCCTCTCCAGGCATTCATAAAAATTCACCAGTGTACAGGATGGAGCAGGTCAAGGAAGGGACAATTTCCCTGGGCAAATGCGGAGGGGGTAGGAAAGGCCTCAAATATATGCTTCCTTTCTGCCATTTATTATTTACCTAGGGGCTTGTGAAAAGAGAAAGATCCAAAACAAAAACAAAAACTAAAACACCAAAAAACCCCCACCAAATCTAACATTGCTCCAGGCACGCAGCCTGAGGGAATGAGTCTTTTTTTTCTCCAATGTCTGTGCGTGTCTGACTGTGTGAAATGCCATGCTAAAACTCTTAAACCCCACCAGCAAAGGGAGCTGCAGGGCCGTCAGAGCTGTCAAGAGGGGGCACCATCTCTCTCCACATCCCCACCGAGGGCTAGCATAGCGGGGCCTGCCCTCTGCAAAATGGTGGGCTCTATTTCTCATCTGCTTTGTGTTCCAGTAACTCAAGCGTGGCCCGCCTCTGGGGCTGGAGTTTCTCAGGAAGGCTGGTTTCTGGAATGGAGGAATTCCCGAAATGAGGCAGGGAGTCCGGGGGATTTGGCGGCTGCCCCTACATAGTGATATTCTGTGCCTCACACATTCTTATTAGCATCGTAATCGCTCCAAAATACTGATTCATTATCACGCTCTGAGCTGCAGACTGAGGCAATGGGGTTTAATAGTTCCGTATGAGCCATTCTGGGCTGTTGAATAAATATTGCTCATTCTGAAAAATTGGGTAAATGTGTGTTTATGCTGGCGATGAGCAAGGCACCAGCCAAGTAGGTAGTTGGTGTCTGGGCTGGTGCCAGGGGAGGAGGTGGGGGACAGGGGCATGCTCACACTCCCAAGAAATACCCAGTTCATGTCTGGCTGGCCTTGGAAACACTCCTCTGGACATAGAGATTGGAATTAGGAATGGAGCTTTGCCCTGAAATGCAGGTAGAAGGACCCTCATGTTTCTTGTGTGTGTGGAAATGGTTCCAGGGTAGACAGGAAAGACCCTGGGCCCTCCATGCTTGTATAGACAAGTGATTGAATTCAGAACTAGAGAGCTGGCTACCTCGAGCATCAGGAGGCAGTTTGGCAGAAGTCAAGTGTGCAGGTGAGTATGTTCCACTCTGGGGTCCCTGTTCTGCCACTTGCTAATTATGGGACCCCAGGCAAGTTACTTGACTCCTCTGTGGCCTCAGTTTTCTCATCTATAAAATGGGGATGATAAAAGTACTTTCTATAGTGTGGGATTTAAACAAGCACATACTTACAAAGTTCAAATGGTATCTGTCATTGTGTATAAGAAATGTTTGCTACTAACATGATTCTGGTGTGGTGTAGAGAAAAGATACCCATTTGGATCTGGCTGTCTCAGGGGTTCTTTGACTTTGAGAATCTGGTGAAAGCTATGGATCTTCTCTTCCAGAGCATGATAGATACACATAGCATTTTGCGTGTAGTTTCATGGGGTTCTTGAGTCCTCCAAACTTGGAGCCATTTACTCCCAAGTCAAGAGCTCTTGATCTCTGTCATGTATCACCTTGTTGTGGAGTGGAAGTGAGTCATAGTGTCCAGAACCTTCTAGAACTCGGTTTTAGCCAAGACCCGGGTTTCATCCTGGCTCTACTTCATATTTGCTGTGTAAAAAAGTTAGGCAAGTGAAGAGACATCTCTGAGCTTTGGTCTCATACTTGATGTGGAATTTCTTCACATGAAAAGGATTTGGACCATATAAAGCACTTGATCCAAAGCCTGGCACACAGTAGGCCCTCAGTAAATATCATCATCTTCAGTATCATTTTCCCCCTTGATTGAGGACCTGAGAGTTGCTAGATGTGGGCTCTGTCCTTCTGTTATGTTTATAGATCTGTATATAAATAATTCCACTGTCTGAAGTTCTTGAATCTGATCCCGCTGGTTGTCATGTCTGTTAATTCTCACACACAGTAGTCTGTTTCCCTGTGGATTTTGTAATTTTAGATTGAGAGCTCATCTTTGGTAGGATTGAATCTTTGGGGATTGGGGTGGCCTGAGTTACTCCCAGAGTAGAAGTTGGCCAACTTTTTCTGTGAAAGGCCAGATAATAAATATTCTTGGCTTTGCAGTCTGTAGTCCCTGGTACATCTGCTCAGCTCTGCTGTTGGGCAACAAAAGCACCATTAATACATCAACTAGTGGATATGGCTGGACTTGGCCTGCGGGCAGGTGGGATTTGGCCCACAGGTCATAGTTCACTCACTCCTGCTCTAGGGAGATTTTGTATTTGCTTTTGCATCTTGTCCAGGGATATTACCAGAGGAGAATGATTGTTGTTTTTTTAATGTTAATTGCTTGGCTGAGTAAGTAGTTCTCCAAGTGTGCTCCCTGGACCAACAGCATCTGGGAACTTAGACATGAAAATTCTTGAGCTTCATCCCAAATCTTCTGAATCAGGAATCCTGGGGGGTGGGGGTTGAACCATCAATCTGTGTTTTAACAGGCCATCCGGGTGATTCTCATGCATACAAGTCTGAGAACTCCAAGGGTAGTATAAAATTGAATTTCAAACTCATGTGAAGGCAGACCCATAGTTATAAATTCTCAGAGGAGGCTACTTTTTGGTTTTCCAATCTAGAGGCAAAGCTAAAACAGATCAAATTGTCTCCTCTTCTTCCTGTATTAGTGGACAGAAGTGTTCTGACCTACTCTGACTGAGGGTGAAGGCCTCTGGACTACCAACATGGGCACCTGTCCTCACCCCTTCATTGCCAAGGGCACTGAAGTATAAGTTCACATACTTAGCAGTTTGATTTTGAGTTTCCTTTTCAGTTTTGGCCCTTGAGAATTTTTCTTACTTTCTTACTGAACTGACCTATATATTTAAAGGGATGCTGATATATTTTATCCAGCATTTCTGGGTGCTTTGTGGTGGGGAATATTTTCGGGTCATCTTGTCTCCCATGTTATTAGACACAGAAGTTCTTTCAATGTAATGAATGGTTGAGCTTCTTCATTAGAATTCTTCATTTTTTTTTTTAAAAGATTTTATTTATTTGACAGAGACATAGCGAGAGAGGGAACACAAGCAGGGGGAGTGGGAGAGGGAGAAGCAGGCTTCCCGCCAAGCAGGGAGCCCAATGCGGGGTTCGATCCCAGAACCCTGGGGCCATGACCTGAGCCAAAGGCAGACGCTTAACGACTGAGCCACCCAGGTGCCCCTAGAATTCTTCTTTAGAATGTCTGGCAGCACCATGCTTTTCAGGTCAACTGACACATGTCACTTGCCCTTGGGGCCAGGGCCCACATTGTCACTCCCAGGGACTAGAGGCTAAATATTTCCTGGGGAATCTCTCCATCTTATCCTTTGCCCAGGGCTTGAATCCAGTTTGGCCAACATTTGTTTCATCTACTGGTGCTAGGCCCTGGGTGTGGGAAGAACGGGGTTCAGCTATGTACAAGTGACAAGCATCTGTGCTAGGGAATGCCACCCCATGGTCATTATACTTGGGGACCTTCCTCTATCCCATCATGTAAATCCCCTTGTACCACTCTAGGGGAGCTTAACTCCTTGAAGTGTTTTACTCTAGGAGTCAGAATGGAGTCACAATTAAGAGCACTGGCTTTGAGTCCACTAGAATCAGGCTCAGCTCCCAGCTTTGACTCTTACAAGCTGTGTGATCTTGGGTGAGCCCCTGAACTTTTCTGAACATCAACTTTTCCAACTGTAAGATGGGATGACAAAGGGTTGCCAAAAGGATCCAATGAGATCATTCATGGAAGGCGCTTGGCAGAGTGCCTGGTATCTGGGGAATGCTCAAAGAATATTCCTTTTTGTGACCCAGATGGTCATTGTGAGTCTGCTTCTCATGATAATGGACTTGGAGAAATCAGGCTGGGGAAGGGGCAAAGCCCTCAAGTGCTCATGGAATAGCAAAATCAGGCAGTGGGACAGAGACCATTGCTCACCGTATTGTAGCATTCTATACCTTACTGTTCCTGTAGTGGCCTTCTTTGTGCTTTCTACCTCTTCCCCTCAATCACCTCACCCAACCCAGGGAGAGGGGGTGCTGCCAATCATAGTACTCCCACCCCCTATCTATGGTGATTAGTCCAGAGGGAAGTCACATAGCTCAGTCTGGGCCAGTCAGAGAGCTTCTCGGGGATTTTTCAATTAGAAAAAAGAAGGGAGTCTGTTTTCTTTCTAGCTGAGGTGCTGGAAGGATAGAAGCCTAGAGTTGCCTGTAGCTGGGGTTGCAGACAGCCACATGGGGACAGAGTGCAACCAGCCTGCAGAGAGATGCTGAGTCAAGATAAGAAGAAAGACAAAACCCTGGTTTAATCATTGTGGAGGCTGCTTTCTCCTCTCTCTCTCTCTATACTCTGATCATGGGTGCCTACCCTGTTGTTTTTTGTTGTTTTGTTTAAGCTCCTTAGATTAACTTCCCACCACCTACAATGAGAAATGCCCCAAAACATCTACCTATGGAAGGTTCTGGAAACTTTTGGCCACTTCATTCCACATGACCAAATTTCTACAAAGGTGAAGCAGACAGACGTCATGTCTGCCACCGGCCTGGTGCTGACCTGCCGAGTGGTGCAGGTTGTGCCCTGTTGTTTGAAGAACATCATGTGGAGGACAAGGGGACAGAGGGAGGCTACACGGTGTGCCGGGACACAGCCCTGGGCAGCACTCCACAGTCTATGGGATTTTGAACACTCTTTCTCCACAAGAATTTTTGGAGAGGGGCTGGGCAGTGACTTGGCCATAGTCATGTGAGTAAATCTCCCAGAGAAATAAGGTTCCGCAAGAGTGTCAGCAGATGTGGGCTGTTCCCATCCTCTGGGTCTCCGATTCACTTCAGAGGAGCCTGTTGGGACCCCCTAGCAGGGGGCATCTAGCTCCTCCCCGGTCACACTTGAGCCAAGCCAGTGGCTCATTGGACCTGGCTTTTGCCCATTAAAATGCGGCCCGTAGACACATGCAAAGTCCCACAACGTCTTCCTGAGCCCGCTGCACCTGCTGACGTTCAGCACAGTTCTCCCCGCTCATCTTTGATCTCAAAAAAGATCATCTTGAAAAAGATTGTTTTGTGTGCAGTTTAGCCAAACGCCACTTTTTCACATTTTGCCTGAGTTGCTCTCCCCCCTCCCCTTCCTTTTATTTCTTTCTTGGATTTGCTCTAGGGTTGGCTTCCTCCAACCAAAATAACTCTCACAATGCATGGCGCTTCCTGTGGGTGAATGACATCTGTATGAAAAGATGGCAAAGCTGGCCGATTTCTGTCCTTTGAAGACACTTGTCAGCGAGTCGGTGCTGGAGTGTCAGACGTCACCCGGGGTGACTGTGGAGATGCCGGCAGCAGTGAGCTTTTTTCCAGAAAGCCTTCAGCCCAAACTTTAGGCTCTCCGGGGACCCAAGAGCAGCAACCATTTTCTGAAGAGATTAAAGGCGATGCTGGTTGGAGCAGCTGGTATTTTCTACTATGTTCCCAGCAGGGCCGTGCAGCAGTGCTTTGTAGCTCACCTGCTCTGCCTTTCCCCGTCGACTCCGTTCCCTTCTTTGCTGACTTGTGTGCCGCCTCAGGGGGTCTAGTAGCTCCAGGCAGCCCCATGAGAGGAGAGGAGAAGGGGTGCCGACAGTGCCACCATGGCTCTCTTATGCGAGGGGAGGGGGACGATCTCAGCGTTAAGAAGGTGGCTCTGGATCCCAGTTCTGCCATCCTCACTGAGCCAGTCCTGTCACTTCTCGGAGCTCCAGTTTTCCCATCTGTAGAATAGAGTCATTTGGTTTAGTGAAGATAATACGGGCAAAACACTTCTTTAGCATGGTGCCTGGCACATCGTGCTTAATAAATTTTAGCTGATGCTCCCTTCCCTGGATGCACCCTGGCTGACCCTCCCTTACAGCCCATGCACCAGCCATATTAAAGTGAGAGTGAGGGCGCCTGGGTGGCTCAGTCGGGTAAGCGTCTGCCTTCGGCTCAGGTCATGATCCCAGGGTCCTGGAATAGAGCCCCATGTCGGGTCCCTGCTCAGTGGGGGAGCCTGCTTCTTCCTCTGCCCCTCCCCCTGCTTGTCCTCTCTCTCTCTCTCAAATAAATAAAATTAAAAAAATAAAAATAAAGTGAGTGTGACTTCCAGAGAGCAACATTATTTCCCCTCCATGCTGTTTCCCTGTCCATAGTAGTTTTCCATACCTGGTCTATCCAGTGGACTCATATTCCTCTGTCACACCCACCTCTCTTTTAAGTGTCCACTCTTGGCAACACCTCCCCCCCCCGGGGTCGACCACAAATAAAACCCTGCTTTATTTATATAGTGGTATTTTGTCCATGTGTTTCTGTTCCTATCAAGAGCAAATCCTCTGGCCCCTGGGCCTCCTCACCCCCATACATTTTTGCTTCCTCTGTTTCTATAGTCCCTTGTCTGTCTCTCTGTCAGAGTATAGTGCTGATGGCAGTATCTAATTCAGGGAATGGCTAACTCCCACAAGTGGAGGGGCAGACGGTAACATTAATGATGGATTCAGCCCCGGGTAAGCAGGAGAAAGTTTGGTGGGGAAGTGGGGGTGCCAGAGAGCTGGGGAGACGTGACCCTGCCCTGGGGGAAATCAAATGGATTAAAACACTGGGCTGGGTGGGTGAAATACCCGGCTGCTGGCTGCTGTGGCTCAGACCCAGGTTGTAGTTCTGTCCTCTCCTCACCCCCACCAAGACCGTGAGCTCCTTGAAGTCAGGGTTGCTCTTCCCTCACCAACTCCAGTGCCCTGTGCTGGGCGACAGTGACACATCGTAGGGGTCAGCACATTTTTGATGAGTGAATAAACGCATTTGCTGTTGGCCTACTCAGTCATTAAGAAAGTAAGACATGTTCAATGTGGCAATTCTGGAAAGAACAAATAAGCAAAAAGAAGAAAATAAAAATCACCTGCTTCTGAGATAAATCTTTATCACCGTTTCTTTAGACTTTTTGTCCAAATGTAACAAATATACAGAAAAGAACACAGATCAGGGGTCCCTGGGTGGTTCAGTCGGTTAAGTGTCCGACTCTTGGTTTCAGCTCACATCATGATCTCAGGGTTGTGAGATCAAGCCCTGTGTCAGGCTCTGCACTCAGCGGGGAGTCTGCTTGGGATTCTTCCTCTCCCTCTCCCTCTGCCCCTTCCCCAGCTCGTGCGTGCTCTCTCTTGCTCTCTCTCTCTCTGTCTCTCATGAGCACGCACACTCTCAAATAAATAAATAAATAACATCTTTTAAAAAACCCACTCAGATTAACAAATAGAACATCCCTGCTCCCACCACAGAAGCTGCATCATGCCCTTTCTCGTCACTGCCAACCTGCCCCCCAAATGTGACCTCTTCTGACTTCTAACAGCACACATCAATTTTGTCTGTTTGTGAATTTTATGTAGAGAGAATCAGCCAGCACATTCTATTTTGTGTCTGGCTTCTTTCACCAACATTGTGTTCTCAAGATTCACCCATGTTGTTGTGTGTAGTTGTGGTTCATTCATTCTCATTGCCATCTAGCATTCTTTTGTGTGAATAGACCACAATTTATTCATACATTCTCCTATTGATGGGCATTTGGGTGTCTTCCAGTTTGGGGCTCCTACGAGAGCATTGTTAGGATTGTCTGTTGGTGCATAAGCACATACATTTTTCTTGGGAATATATCAGGGTTTCTTCATCTTGCCACTATTGACATTTGGGGATGGATGATTCTTTGTTGTGGGGACTGCCCTGGGTATTGTAGGATGTTTAGCAGCATCCCTGGCCTTTACCCACTAGATGACAGTAGCATCTCCCAACTTGCAACAATCAAAAGTGTCTCCAAGGATTGCCAGTGTCCCAGAGGAGGTGGGCAAACATCACCTCTGGTTGAGACTCAAGGCTATATGTTAAGGAGTAGAATGGCCGGGTTACAGAAGGCGTGTGCTTAGCTTTGGTGGTTTTCCAGAGTGTTTGTACTGGTTTACACTTCTGCCAGGTGTGCGTGACCTTCCAATCATTCCTCTAATGCCTTTATATATAACTTATATATACATTTTATGGAATGAGACCACGCTGTAAGTATTGTTCCACCTCATGCTAGATTACATGATCTTGTCTTTTATGTCTCTTATCATTTATTCTCCCATTAGAGAGCAGTGAAGTGATTGTCTGTCCTTAACTCTGGAATCTGACTTCCTTTAGTTTATCACCCAGCTCTGCCTTTCCAGCTGTGTGCCTTTAGTCAAGTGACTTCATCACTCTGTGCCTCAGTTTCCTCTTCTGTCAAAAAGGACAATAATGCCTGCCTCTGTTATTTGGATGATAAATATATGGATATTTACATGAGTTAAGTAATAAAGTGAGGCATGTGGAACAGGGCCTGGCATGGCAAATGCTGTGTTGGCTGTTTCTATCCATTTTAAAGGCTATATAATATTCTCTCAGTTAGCCTTTGGCGTGGGATGGTAGATGTTTTTCAGTTTGGGTTGCCAGATTTTGCAAAAAATAAAAATAATATCGGATGCCTGGTTAAATTTGAATTTCAGGTAAACAACAAATAATATTTAATCTAAATAGAGCCCATACAATATTTGGGACATACTTATACTAAATAATATACATTGTTTATCTGAATTCACATTTATCCAGGAGTCCTTTATTTTATCTCGCTATCCCCCCCTTTTTTTTTTTCAATTTGAGAGAGAGAGCACGTGCACACGCTTACATGCGAGTGTGGAGGGGAGGGGTAGAGGGAGGGAGAGGGAAAGAGAGAATCTCAAGCAGGTGCCCATCGCGGAGCCTGACTCGGGGCTCTATTTCACAAACCTAAGATCATGACCTGAGCCAAAATCAAGAGTCCGATGCTTAACCAACTGAGCCACCCAGGTGCCCCATTATCTAGTTATCCTCTTAATTACAGTTTCTTTCTCTGCTGAGCATTGCAGTGATTAGCATCCTGGAAGCTGCACACAAATTGTGTTTCCCAAACTTACCTTCCCATTTGAATCACCTAGGGGGCTTGTTAAAGTACAGAATCCCAGCCCTACCCCAGATCTCTTGAAATTGAATCTCCAAGGCTGGGATGAGAGTCTGAATTTTCCACCAAGGCTCCAGGTGACTCAGAACCAAAACTTTAGGGTAAACTCCTGTTGCCATGTTGGGGATGTGCTAAGTGGAAGGTTGGGCAGGAAAAACTCTTCCTTGCAGCTCCCTGCCTGCTTAGCTCTCCCCACTGGGTGAAGATAAAGGGCCTGGCCTTGCCTAGCCTTTCCTGGGACTCCTCTGCCCAAGGCCTCCAATCTGGGTCAGGGGTTGAGGGGGTGTCCCTAGCTCAGCTTCCCTTCAAGCTCAGCTAGGAGCCTGCCCCAGCTTTATAGGAAGCAACGCTGAACTTTGGCAGCAGGAGGGATAGGTGGGGGTGGGAATGTGGGCACTAGGACCAGCTGCATTGATTTCTGTCTGCAGTTCTTGGAAGGCCTGTCATGAGGAAAACAGACAGTGGATAAACAGTAAAGGCGGCATCAGCAGCAGGGCGGACTTGGCTGTCCTGGGAGCCCGTCTCAGCTCAAGGTGCCCACCAGGTTCTGGCTGCCAGTGTGGGTGGCATGGCGCCCCTTGGGTCCAAACCTGAGGTCTCTGGAGATCCCACCGTCTGGCCAGGTAAGGTTGGGCCTGGCCATGGGGCAGGGCCTGGGCTCCCAGAATCACTCCCTTTACCCGTCTCTGCCTGGCCAGAGCCTCAAGGACTTATGGTCCATTCGTTCAGTCCCCATGGGTCTTCTCTGGTCTGGATTGGGCCAGGCTGGGCCTGAGGACAGTGGTGGACGGAGACGATGCCCACTGCCACTCCTGTCCCCTACCTGAGTCCTGCCTGCCGGGGCAGCTGCTCCTCTGACTTTGGAGGACAGATCTGATTTCTTTTTCATCGCAGCCACTGCCAGGCACCCCTGGAGCTGCCAGGCCACAGCCAGCTGGGCAGGCCGTCCTTGTCTCCTCAATTCAAAGCCACAAAATTACAGCTCAGACGGGATCAATATGATCAGGTCGAGGGGCCTTCAGAGGATGATTTTGCTTTGAGGAGAGGTCATAGGGGCCTCAGACTTATAAATATATTATTATTTAAGAGAGGATTCCTGGTGATCTGTTAGAGTTTGTTAGCTGGGGAGTCAGCCTCTCTCTGGCCTCCTGGGTGCTCTCTGGGGCAGAGCCAACATGTCCAGGCAGTTTAGGCTGGAGTGGGTTAGGTGCTTTCCGCCCCTGCAAGGAGGGCTCCTCAGGGTTTGGGTCTGAGGAAGGAAATATTCACCTTCTTTCTACATTTATTTGCTGCTGACAGCTTGTGCTAGGCATAGACGTTTTGGGGGGAAGAACTCGTCAAGCAAATATTTTAATTATAGTGCTATCTTTTTTTCTTTCTTTAACTGTTCGTTGTAGACTGGGCACGGTTGTCCACTAGAGGAGTAGTGTTGTGGCCAAGACCGATGCGGGCCTTGCCCTTCAGAGTTTGTAGTCTTCATTGTTTACCCCTGTTGGAGAGGAACACAGGGTTCAGAGAGGCGGAGTAACTTGCCCAGGGTCACTCAGTAAGAGGCTCCGGTCAGGTTCAATACTGGCTAGCAAGTGAAAAAAAAGAGTCTCCTCTTGGCCAAATGGAAGACTGAGTCTGAATAATAATGATGGTGATAACAGCCAGCATTCATTGAGGGCTTACTGTGTGCCAGGCACCATGCTAAGTGAGTTCCAGGAAGTTGGTATGATCACCCCATTTTTTTGAAGTTGTGAAAACTAAGGTTTAGAAAAGTGAATTCATGTTCCCAAAATCACACAGCTATCAACTGGCAGGACTGGGATTTAAACCCAGGACTTTGGCTTTCAGGCTCAAGCACATATTGTACAGGTTCTTTCTGGGGTTCCTACTAAAGCCTCATGCACTGAAGAGGCAGGTTGGAATCCGAACTTTCATAAAGGTCAAGCATTTGGGCGGGAAATATGCAGTTGAGGAGGATGTTAATCCACTGCCGACTTTATCGTACACTCCTCTAAGGAGTGCAAAACACCTGGCATCCTAATAGCAATAATATTAACAATAACAACAGATACCATCTGTGGAGCATTTGAGTAATTCCAGTGTGCCTCTCATACAGGGAAAACCTGGAGAACTTAAAATACATAGCGGCTTTATTATTCCCATTGGACAGATGAGAACGCTGAGGCTGAGAGGGACTGAGTCACGTGCCCATGATCACAGCCACGAAGTGGTAGAGCTGGGATTCAAATGTGGCTTGCCTGCACAGCTCACAGAGCCTGGCTGGCTCTGCCAGGGGTTGCTCCGTAGAGACCGTGCTGGTGTCTCTATTCCTCCGGGGTCTCCTAGAAGCTCAGAACAAGGAAATGGCTCACGTCTGTCCCCGTCATCACTCAGCGGTGGTCCAGTTCATTCCAGTTTCCAGGCTCCTTCCAGCCCTGCCTGAGACTCACATTTTTCCCTCTTAAATCATCCTCTCTAATCAGGTCAGCTGTGGAATATGGGCCCCAAAATAATAATGCCGGTGCAGCCACTGGATTTCCTGCTTGCTTAGCAGGATGCAGACTTTGGCGTGGGTATGTATGTGTCCTTTAAAAAAGCCTTAATTTACTCTGCTCTTGTTTTTATAAGATAGGACTCTTAACGAGGCTTTAATTCAAGGTCAAAGAGTCTAGAAGTTGGCAAGAAAGCCTGTTGCCCCTCTGGGCCCTGCCAGACATATAAACAGCCAATGGCTGGCTTTTTTCATCTCCTCTTTTAAACGGTCCCATTGCAACAGAGCTCTTCGTTGTGCGAGGAGGTAAAATATTTGAACTGACTGTATTGCCTGTTCCTAACTGTTTGCAGATGCGGCCAGGCCCCCTCATCTTTGTTTATTTTTTCCCTTTCTGTAGTTCAAGGAAAATAATTTATTAACTTGGGAATTAGGGATAATATTGTTCCCCAGCCCCACAGCCACCCGAGGCCCGGGCCAGCCTCCCTGCTCTGCTTGGAGAGTTGAGCGAGGCTTTTCCATCAAAGGCACAGCCATGGCAAGACCCAGCTGGATGGGGCTAATGTATTCGCAGTCATGATCCGAAGACCCCAAGGGTCTGGAACCCTAGCCTCTGGGGACCAGTGGGGCCACGCCATCGACCTGAGCTCCCTGGACTGTGCCCCTATCTAAATCCATCAGGCTTGCTAGCCCCAGTCTTGGACCACTGAATAATTTACGGTCCCGCGGAGCGGCGAGCAGCAGGTCACTGGAGTTCATGGGTTAATAACAGGTTTGGTTTTCGATGTCAGCAGCTCTCTTGATAACGTATGAAAGAATCCTATTCTGTTGATTAGATTTTGAAATGGATCAATTTTTAATCAGCCAAACACCTGACTCACTCAATAAGAGTTGCATTGTGGAGACAGGATGGAGGCTGGCTTTATTTACAAGAGTGTTTGTTTTTTGGGGGCCATACGCAAATTCCCACCCAGATCCCTCCTCCTGGAAGAAATTGACCGGATTATCTCCCACCTCAAATGGCAGCATTTGATTCACCTTCTGATTAGTTGGGAAATCCATGGGTCTGTTTAAAAGATAAGAACAGCAGCTAAAGGTTTGATTTAGTCATCTGTGGTTATTGATGGAAAAAGCATTTATTTGCCAATGGAGAAGTTTTGCTTAATGTAACAGCAAGGAAGAAGGGAGGAGACAAAGGGAGTCTGGGTAGTAGCCAAGGGTGGCAAAGGTGTTTTAGCTCTGGAGGTAGCTGGGTTTCCAACCCTGTTCTCAGGTTTTCAGAACAATGTACAGAAGCGGGCAAATGAGTAAACTGGATGCATACAGGTTCATGGTGGAAGGGAGTTCTTCCTGATCATTTTATTTATCCATTCAACAAACAGTTGAATCCACAGCGTGTACTGGGCTCTGGGTTCAGCATCAGGGCTAAAGCCATCATTGAGAGAGACACGGTTGCTGCCCACACAGAGCCTACGTTCTGGAGAGGGGCTGAGGCAGGCGGTGTAGAAGAAACAAGGTGTATAACTACAAAGTGTACGAAGTGCTGTGAGGAAAAATAACAAGAATACCTAGTTTCGACTGTGGTCCAGGAAGGTCTCTGTGAGCGAAGAGAACTGGAAAGTGAGCACCAGGCAGGCAGGAGACCAGGGGTGAAGGCCTAGAGGCCGGTGTGCTGGGGGAGCCAAGTGAGGCCAGGTGGGCAGGTGAGTGGATGACAAAGGGAGAGAGAGAGATGGGAGGGAGGCTGGAAAGGTAAACAGGGGCTGGGTGAGGTAGGGGAAGGACTTTAGGTTCTATCTGCAGTGTCATGGGGAGCCTGGGAAGGTTTTGAGCAAAGGAGGGGCTTGTTCAAGTTTTGCTTTAGAAAAGGTCACTCTGTGGAGAAGGGGTTGTAGGAATGGCAGACTGCTGCGGGGTCTCCTGCAGTCATGCAGTAAGCAGTGATGGGGATGTGGAGTGGGATGAAGGGGATGGGTTCTCCAATTCTGGTCCATGGCCAGGTGGCTCAGAAAGAGGAGGTGGTGCTTGGGCCGGCTGAGGCCCTGGCCAGGCCTGGTGAGGCCTGTAGCCCTAAGCCTGTGGTGGCCTGGTCCCATGAGAGTAGAGGGATTCTTTGTGACAGAACACGTCCCATCTGTGGATGGGTCCTCCAGACTTTTCTTCAAACTGGAAGAGCTAGGAACAGGGTGGTAAGAGGTTGGAGACTTGGGCTGTGGAGTCAGGTAGATGTGAGGGCTTACAGTCTCAGCACTGCCTTTTATAAGCTCGTGACTTCAGACAGGCTGCTCTTTGCACATGTAAGCAAGTGAGAATAATTCTTTTTTTTTTTTTTTTAAAGATTTTATTTATTCATTCATGAGAGACAGACAGAGAGAGAGAGAGAGAGGCAGAGGGAGAAGCAGGCTCCCAAGGAGCAGGGAACCCCATGCAGGACTCGATCCCAGGACCCTGGGATCATGACCTGAGCCGAAGGCAGACGCTTAACCATCTGAGCCACCCAGGCGCCCGAGAATAATTCTTGATATAGAACTTTCCAGAAGAACTCATAAGAAACTGCCAACAGTGATTGCCCTTGGCAAAGGGACTTGGTGCGAGTGGGAGATTGACTTTCTTCTTTACACCTTCTTGTAGCCTCTGAACCTTTGCCACAGGCAAGTATTATCTGGTCAAAATTGTCCATAGCATTTGTGATAGATACACTGTGACATTCACCAGGGTGGGCCTGCAGTGGCCTTTAGAGCAAGGACTGGTATTAGCACCCTTGATTTACAGATGAGGCTCAGAGAGGGGCAGTCACTTGCCTACAGTCACACAGTTGTACCTGGTAGGCCCTGACCCCCTTTTCCCAGCTTAGCTTGTCTTTCTTGTTGCCGCTGGTTGAAGTTGTGGATTTGGTAGGACATGGAGAAGCTGGACTTTCCCGACATGAGTAGTGATTTCTCATTCCCCAGTGCTCTGCTCCAAGAACCATCGATTGGGCGGCTTTATTTATTAGTTTAATCTTTGTACATCCCTCAGGGCTGCTGTTCTTGTACCTGCACTGTCTGTCTTTTGGGGTGGGGCAGAAGGGCCTGCAGGTACACCTATGTGTGTGTCTACAGGACTGGGAGTGTCTGTGTGGCTTTGGGACTTGGAGGAGGACGTCTCACTTCCCAGCTGCCTTTGTGACAAGCAGGCTTTCACAAACATCTTAATCCAGGCATTGCACAGAGTAATTGCTTGCTGAGGGATCTCAGTAGAAAGAGCCATCTGCTTTAGTGCCAGAAGTCCTGGGGTCTAGTTCTGGCACATCTGCTTGCTTGCTGTTCGACCTTGAGCAAGTCAAGTTCTCAGGACCTCAGTTCCTCATCTGGTAGTGATGTTAATATCTCTTTTTTGCTTTGAACAGGTGGGGCACACTCCACCCCAGGACTTTTGCACTTGCTGTTCCCTCTTTTCTTACTTGTCAGCATAGCTTGCTCCTTCACTTGTTTCATCATTACTCAAAAGTTACCTTCTCGGGGATGCCTTCTCTGGCCACCTTAACCAAAATCTCACAACACACACACACCACGTACCATTCCCTCTCTCTCTCTCTTTTTTTTTTAAGATTTTATTTATTTATTTGAGAGAGAGAGAGAGAGAGAGCACATGAGAGGGGGGAGGGTCAGAGGGAGAAGCAGACTCCCCGCCGAGCAGGGAGCCTGATGCGGGACTCGATCCCGGGACTCCAGGATCATGACCTGAGCCGAAGGCAGTCGCTTAACCAACTGAGCCACCCAGGCGCCCCCATTCCCTCTCTCTTCTTTTCCCTGCTATTTTTCCTTCCTTAGCACTTAACATGATTGATCATTGTGTATCTTTTAACCATTTATCTTGTTTACTGATTTCTCCCATTAAAATGTCAGCTCCAGCAGGGCAGAGATTTTTGTTTGTCTTGCTTCTGCCTTCCATCTAAAATGGGGCTTGGCACATAGTAGGTGCTCAGCAAATAAATGTTGAAAGAATGAATGAAGTAAATCAATGGAAGGCACTTAGAACAGTACCTGGTACATAGTAAGACTCAATAAATGTGAGTTATTATTTCTATTATTACCGCTAAGCTTTCCTGAGCCTCGGTTTCCTGCCCATAAAATGGAGGTGCTGTTGGTGATAGCTACTGTAGAGTTGTTGTGAACTTGCAGTGATGTGGGTATTGAGTTTGAGCTCAATATGAGTTCCCAACATAGTAATTCTTTAATAAATAGAAGCTATTATAGTTACAAGTACGAAATGAATAACGAAGGCCCCCTGGTTATGGCAGCATTTCTGAGAAGTGCAGTCCGTGTCTGGGACCCAGAGATCAGCCCTCACCACCCCATCACCGGCCTGGTTAGCTACTACAGGGTTGGGGGTGGGGAGGGACTCTTCTCCAGTTTGCCTTTAGCTGCTGTCTACTCAGTGTCCACTCAAGGTTTGCAAACATCCCCTGATTCCAGCTTTCTCAAGGCGTATTATTCCAAGCAAAATTCACTGGATTTTGTTTTCATTTTTTAAAAGATGTGGAAGTTGTTCTTTAAGAAGGGAAAGACCAATTAATATTTAACGTTCCAAGGAAATGTCTTCTGCATATTGCTATGGGGATAAAAGCCAGCCCTGAGCAGCAAGTAATGTGTAATTTTTGTAAATCCAAAAGAGCAGAGCCCACCTCGTCCAGGGGAATAAGATTTGTTCGTTGGCCTAGTCTCAGGTCCTGAGCTTCACCTGGAGAATGGAGGAGAAACTGGTATCCACGACTCTTAATTGCAGGCAGCAGAAATGGACTCAGCCTTCCACCAAGACTCTTGTAAGGAGGGACTTCTCTACCCACAAAAAGGAGCTTCTGATGCTGGCGAGCCAGAAAAGCATGACAGATGTTCATAATAGTTGGAAGGGAGTAGGACGGGATGGGGCAGGGATCCCCAGCTGAAAATAAGGGGTGATTGCTAGATGTATTGAGAATTGGTGCTGGGGCATTGGTCATCCACTGTGTGGCCTGAGGCAGAGGTAAAAGCAGATTAGCAGATGCTGTCACCAGTCCCCTGGGACTTTTCAGTGTCCTCTGTCAAGCTTCCACCTGCTGATGATTCATCTCTGTGCCCTTGAGGTTTTTGTCTAAAACCACAAGACCACTTTGCCTAAGAGTCGGGCTGGCCAGAAGTGCTGGGACATAACCCCTGGGAGTAGTCCTCAATCTCAGGAATTGGTGAGTAAATACCCCAGCTCCCTCACCCCTGACAGGAATAGTTCCTAGGTCTCTTTTGCTTTTTTTTTTAAGGTGGTGGAAATTATAGGCAATTTTTGTGTTTGGCTTTCTTAAGGAGGTTTTTAGGTTTTCAGCATTGGGAATGTATTCTTTTGTACTTTGAAATTGACCCGCTGCAGAGAGCAGCAGTATCTCTGAAAAGGTTGGGGGCAGGGGGAGTTGCAGGTGGGGATAGCATGGAGCTCTGTAGCATCTCTGTTTTTGCTCACACTGTGGACAGAGCAGTTCAGGCTTCTGCACTGAGCTCAGGAGAAGGGGAGAAGTGGAAATCACAATGCATCATTTAAGGCAAAACTAAAGGGATTGGAATCAGTCCAATAAAAGGCTGATGGCCTGACTTGGGTTTGCATTTAGGGAGTTTTCTGGATGTGAAACTTCAATGGAAAACGGTGTTTGAATTAGTTCATTATCTCTTGAACATCTACTGTATGACAAATATTGTGCTGGGTACTTTTCGGGGAGAGACGTTTGAGACCAAGTTTTCGAGAGTCAGAGAGAACCTATAAGCAGCAGTGAGCAGAGTGGACAGGGGTGGCAGGTGGCCTAGGGGAAACTGAAGCCCAGGGCATGGGAGCAGAGGAAAGACAGAGATTAGATCAGCTGGGGAGCCTGGGAGAAAGGACAGGGCACTGATACAAACCTTGAAAGCTGAAAGGCTTGACAGGCTGACAGACGGAGGAGTGTATAGCATGGACGAGGGCCCAGAGGTAGGAAGATCAGGGCTAAGTGTGGGAAGCGCTGAACAGGCCAGCTTGGCTCATGTATGGAAGAGAGATGGGGAGTTAGGCTGGGAGAATGCAGGGTCCTGAATGTCAAGAGGGGATGCTGGGTAGCTTCGTGGGCCGTAGGTGGCCCTAGAAGGTGTTTGAGCAGGAGAGTGAGATGTTTGGGGCTTGCTTAAAAGATTCTTTTTTTTTTAAGATTTTATTTATTTATTTATTTAACAGAGAGAGAGAGAGAGAGAGACAGCAAGAGAGGGAACACCAGCAAGGGGAGGGGGAGAGGGAGAAGCAGTCTCCCCATTGAGCAGGGAGCAGGGCTTGATCCCAGAACCCCAGGATCATGACCTGAGCTGAAGGCAGATGCCTAACAACTGAGCCACCCAGGCGCCCCTAAAAGATTCTTTTTATCACAAGATTTCTCAGCCTCCACACTATCAACATTTTGGACCACTTGGTTGTGTGGGTTGTCCTGTGCATTGTAGGATTTTTAGCAGCATCCCTGGTTTCTACCCACTGCCTCCCTCCTAAATGGGACAACCAAAAATATCTCCAGATATTGCCAAATGTCCCTTGGGGGGCACAGTACCCCCAGCTGAGAACCACTGTGTCAGATTGAGTGGGAGCAGGGAGTCCAGCCAGGGAGTAGCCAGCATGCTGGTGAACAGTGATGCAGCCCAGAAGTAGGGCAAGAATGGGGAAGGAGGACACAGGTGCTCAAGACCTTTGAGAACAGGACTAGAAGGCCAGGGATTAAAAGGTCAAGGAGACCATGGAGGAGAGAAATGGTGGAGCCTGGTCTTCCAGGGGCCAGGGTCCAAGGTCCTGGGCCTGATGGGTCCATGGCGCTAGGGGCAAATGAAAAAGGAAGAAGAACGCTTTGGGGTGGAGAGGGCTTGGGGAACCCAGAGCCCATGCATCTTGGGGTGTCTCTGGGCCTTAATACAAAGTGGGTTCTTGGTAAGAGGGGAGGGTAGTATTGTTGAATGAATGAATGAATGAATGAATGAATGAATGAAAGGCATTTTATTAAAAGGACTGAAATTCAGGAGGGAGCTTAAAGACTGTTTTCTGTGCCATTTAGTGAGTACCTACTGGGTGCACATACATGGGCCCTGGGCACCTGCATGGCCTCTGATCTCATGGAAATTATAGCCCAGATGAAGAGGGGTGCTGAACAAGCAAATGCACAGATTATAATAAATACATGGTTATGGGTGGCACTCAGTGCCAAGGAAGGGAAGCACGAAGGAGTTTGTGTGGCAGGAGCTGAGGTTGGGAGGAGAGGCCCAGCAACTGGTCAGGGGCTGCCATTAATGGGGTGGCCCACATTTGGCCCAAGAACTTGCTCATTCAAGGTCGCTTTGGTGGGAGCAGAGTGACAAGCCACCCATGGCACAGGAGAACAGTGAGAGCAGACCAGACAACAGGATGATTTCCTCGAGTACTGGGACTAAGCAGGGAAAGCTTTAAGGAGCTGAGAACAGAAAGCTGAGTGGAAGTTTGCAGGGGCAAGTGTGAGGGAACAGCATATGTAAAGACATCATAACTGTGCTTGACAGAGACCAAGGTTTATGGGGAGATAGAGCCTTGGCCCATCTCCTTAAACCTCATAAATAAATATGATTTCTCTCCTAGCTTCCAACAGTGAGGACCTAATTCGTGGGTTGGTATGGTTGGTGGTGTGTGGGGTGGTAGGTGTTCTCAGAACCCTGGTTTTCTCCTCCCCTTTTCTCCCATTTCTGCCCAGTCTGTGTTTTCAAGGGAGCAGGTGGAGGGGCCCACAGATGCCCCCTGCCCCCTTACACATTAGCAGCTGGCAACCTGTGGATATTTTGAGAGTGTGGTTTTTAGTTCCTTCAGTGTACAGCTGGAGAGAGCAAACTTAACTTTTTCCTTTTTTTTAATAAGGCCAATTAAAAAAAATTTTTTTTCCCCCCAGAGCAGGCCACCGGCTATTTCAGAAATAGTAAACAGGAGTCAGCGCCAGGGCATAAGTGGTCGGTTTTAATTAGAACATTAAAGTATTTTAACGCTTACACTTTATATTTTTGCGAACTTGATTATATAGCATTTTAAATACCTGTGAACGTTTTAAGGACTCTCGGCGATGAATTATTTGCAATTTCACAGGAAACTTCTATTTTAAAAGCAAAATGGTATGCAAGTGGCTGTGGAGGCTTGGCAGCAACAACTACACTGTATAATGAGGAACCACGTGATGGGGGGTTGGCAGACGGCCCGCTGTCACCCAGGCTTCCTGGTGACCCCCTTCTGCAGAGGCTCCTGCTTGGGTGCAAGGGATTTGTGGAAGCCTCAGGGTCCAGCTTGGGTCTCCCAGGCCTGAGGATTGATTCTCTGCCCCCAGAATGCATCTCAAGGGTGCCCCTCGTTCTCTCCCTCTCTCTCTGCCCCTTGGGGCGACTGTTCCCCACCTGCATCCAAAGGAGGCTTCTTAAAACACAAATCAGTCTCGTCACTCAGGGGCTCAGAAGCTTTCAGAGGAAAGTCAAGGCTCACATCAGAGGCTCCAGGCCAATGGGCAGTCGGCCCTGCTGACCTAGCCCCATCTTCTGTTGTCCCTCATGTCACCACAACCCAGCCACACAGGCCTTCTCATCGTCCTTTTATGCTCTGAATGTTATGGAGCCTCTGCTATGTGCCAAGCATTGTTCTGGACACTGGTGATGTAGCAGTGAATGGGCCAGCAGAATTCCCTGCCCTCGTGGAGCTGCCCTGCTGGTCAAGGGAGAGAGGTGGCAAAGAAACAGATGACTACCAGGTGTGAGAGGGTGGGGAAGGATGTTGGTTTGATTGGGGGGCAGGGATTAAGACAGGATTAAGAGGTGACATTTAAAGAATTGAAATGGGAGAGCAAGCCAGTGGTGTGCTAGAGTTGGCTTGTGTAGGATCATGAGAGCCAATTGCCCCCATCTCCTCCCAGCTCTTGGTTCAGTGATGTCTGGCTGGTTGCTTGGCTTCTGCCATGGTGGGAGTATTTACACCATGGAAATGGCAATGCTGCAAATTAGGGCTTTTTTCTCAGAGAGCTGCTTGTGAAGCATTTACCAGCACACATGTGGGGCAGGTCATGAAGAAAGCCTGGGAGGTGTTTCAGGCATTCCCTGGGGGAATGTGTTTGGAAGACTTGAGGAACATCATGAATGGGACTGAGTAACAGGGAATGTGAAAGAAGACAAAGCTAGAGAGTTCCCTTAAATGTTTTTGGTTTCTGAAAAGCTTGTTTGTGCCCCCGGACCTCTGCACGTGCTATTCCTCTGCACCGGGTGCTCTTCCCATGGCTGGTTCATTCAATTCCCATCTCCTCCCAGAGAGGTCTTCTCTGACCATTTTTGCTAAAGCACATTTTCCCCTTTATTCTTGTATCAGCATCCTCTGGTTCCCTTCCCAGTATTTGTTTCAATCTGTAATTGGATATTGGGTTGTTTATTGAGTTAGAGTCTGTCTCCCCCATTGAAGTATAAGCTCTAAGAAGTTTTCTTGCTCCCTGCTGTCTTCCCACCTTCCAGTAAGGGTCCAGCCTGATTCTAGTTGCATAATTCCTAGGTCCCTTACACTTCACCTGGAAGCAACCCAGAGGCAAGTTGAGGCCAGAATAATGGGTCTGTGGTCTAATCGGGAACGCTGATCTGTGACTGACTGTGTACCACTGTTTTGTAAGTTATTACCATGAGGGCAAGTGGATGAAAGGTACAGGAGAGCCCCGCATTCTTTGTTATGACTGCATATGAGTCTACGATGATCTCACAAGAAAATGTTCAATTTTTATTTTTATTTTATTTTATTTTAAAGGTTTTATTTATTTATTTATTTGACACAGAGAGATAGTGAGAGAGAGAGCACAAGCAGGGGGAGCGGCAGGCAGGCAGAGGGAGAGGGAGAAACAGGCTCCGCACTGAGCAGGGAGCACGACGAGGGGCTCGATCCCAGGACCCTGGGATCATGACCTGAGCCAAAGGCAGCCACTTAACCAACTGGGGCACAGAGGTGCCCCAGAAAATGTTCAATTTTTAAAAAGTAAAGGAGTAAATGCATTTCATTAAATATTAGAAATGCAATGGACTTAACTAACCCCTGCTATGTGATATATGAACTCAAATCTTTCCAACAGCTGCACTAAGTAGGTGGATGTGATGTCACCATCTTACAGGGAAGGAAACAGGCTCAGAGAGGTTAAGGGACTTGTCTGAAGACACACAGCTGGCCAATGGTGGAGATGGGACTCAGACCTGGTAGTGTCTGGCACAGAACCCTGAGTTCTGTCCTCTAGATCTGCAGCTCTGAGTCTCTGTGGTTTGGACGCTGAGTAGAGGCAAGAAGCTCACCTCCCTCATGTGTCGTCATATGATGTCTGACCATGTAGCTGGGCACCATAGCTGCTCTCTTAAGTGACTGACAACTCTGTACGGAAGAGATAGCCGAGCGTCTGCCTGGGTTTCCTGCCTGACTGTTCCTGAATGACCTGCTGACCTCAGGAGTCATGATCCCCTCCCAACCCTTCTCCTTTGCCTTATGCAAGGATGTCAAGTGTGCAGTGTTGGTGTTTTGTGCCCATTTTACATCTGGGGAGACAAAGGCACAGGACGGAAAAGGAATTGTTTCAAGTGGAACAAGTGTGGTCCTCTCCGGCTGTAGCCCTCGAGGGTGCTGATCACGGTTCCTTTGCTCTGTCTTGCACCGTTGCTGTTCCCAGGACATCTGCCCCATGATGTGGTGGCCACAGCCACAGGTTATGTAGGCAAAGTCTGGCAGTGCTGAGATCAAGTGTTTGCCCAGCAGATCACCAGACTTTGCAAAGCCTAGGACAAGTGTTTTCTCTTCTCCAAGCCTCCCTTTTATCATCTGAGAATGGGGATAATAATGAAGATTAAATAAGAAAACAGAGAACACTCTGTAGGGAACAGCAGACATTGGCAGTGTCTGTGGTCTAATTGGGAACGCTGATCTGTCTGCCCTGAGGCGCAGAGCTCTGACCAGAGTGTGCTGAGAGGAGCAAAGCTCCCTCCCCAGATGATCTTCCCTGACATGGCTCCTTGGGGCCTGTGTTCTCCTCACATGAGTTCTGCTTAGCTGTTGGTTTCCTGAGCAGGATGGCACACACTATCACAGGGGCCACCCAGAGGATCTGGGAGGCTTCCTGCAGTAGGCAACATTTAAGCTGTGAGCTGGAAGATGACTGAGTGTTGCCAGGTGAGTGAGAGGAAGGAGAGGGAAAGGCATTCCAGGGAAAGGGAACACGCAGATGCAAAGACTCAGAGGTCAGAAGGTTCAGGTGCTTTGGGGAAACTAACGCCCGGGCATTAATGCTTGAACATTAAATAAGCCCAAAGCAGAACTCAGTCGCCCTGGCCCTCAGTCTCTTCTGGAGGGATTCCAGGGGGCTTGTGGCCAGGTAAGGAATTTAGAATTCATCTTGAGGGCTAAGAGGGGTGCCTTGGAGGGTTTGAACAGAGGAGTGATATGGCTAGACCTACACTTGAGAAAAGTAGCTCTGGCCACTGGAGTGGAGAGGAACAGAGGCAAGCCCCAAGTGGAGGCTGGGAGGCCAGGGCGGAGCAATCATGGGGGACTGGAGCAGTGTTGTGGGAGTGGACTTGAGTTGAAGTGCATGAATTCAGGACATTTCTCTATGTGGAATTGACAGAGCTCAGCAAGGGGCCAGAAGAGGGAGCATCTTGGGTGAATCGGACTTGCATTCTAGGCTAGGCCCTTAGAGGAGGCCCCTTTCACCTCTCTATTCCATGGTCTCATCTGTAAAACAGGGGTAATTTCCATCTCCCCATCTTTTGGCATCTTTGACTCTGTGAGGGTCAAATGAAATGCTCCTGGAGCTGTTGCCTCACAGTGTGCAACAAAAACCCTAAATCCCAAACCCCACCTAGAGGCCTTGACCATCCCCAGGGAAATGAGGTCCTTGATGTTAAAGACACAACTCCCTATTTTGTCCAGTGTCTTTCCAAATGTGCCACAACCTGATCAGCTTAACACAGATATACCAACTATTGCTTTGCTTTTCTTTCTTTTAATGGTAAAGACTGGCTTTGGGCTCTCCTCCCTTTTCCTGCCTATCTTGGGAGATGTGCTGAGAAACAGTACCATCACCAAACAGCAGTTTCCACAGCAAGCACAAACCAGCATTTATGAAGCACCTACTGTATGACAAGGCCTTCCTGTGTGGTACCTGCTTCTCTTTCTTCTGGATTAAGAAGTGATGGAGTCCAACAAACTCTGGGGTTTGTGTCTGTCTGTGCCACATCTTATCTAACTCCAGCTACTCCCCGCCTTAGTTTGCCCATCTGTGTAAGAGGCCACTCTAGACTCACCTCAAAAGGTGGCTAAAGAAGATAGTGATCCCCCTCCTGACAGGAACCAGTGACTGGGCACAGTGCCTGGAACAGAGAATTGCCTCCGTAAGAGGCAGCCGGCAATAAATAACCTGTGAGACTAGCCTTGTTGTTTCTGTTCAGGGGAGGGAAGTGAGATTTACAACCCCAAAGCTGCCATAGTGGATATCCTGACTCAGCCATGTCCTTTCCAGGAAGGCCTGGAGGAGACACAGCGGGGTCATTGTGGGCCAAGGTCAAATGTGACTGGATGGCCCGTGTGGCCCCCTGAAAAACTGAATGGGGCCATTGAGGGGTGTGGATTGGGCCACCTCATCTTGGTTGTCCAGCCAAGAGGGCCCATTTTTGTTTTCACCCCAGCCAGTCTGGAACCTTCCAAAAGCCCAGACAATTGTCACCCAGGGTTCTGTGTGCATTTTATAGAATAGCTCTGTATTAGTGTCCTAGGGCTGCCATGACAGAGTACCATCAACTGGGGGGCTTAAAACAACAGGAATGTATTCTCTCATAGTTCTGGAGGCCAGACGTCTGGAATCAAGGTGTCAGCAGAGCCACATTCCCTCTCAAGGCTATAGGGGAGGATCCTTCCTTGCCCCCACCAGCTCCTGGTGGCTGCCAGCCATCCTTGGCGTTCATTGGCTTGGGGTTGCATCGCTCCAATTTTTGCCTCCGTTGTCGCGTGGCTGTCTTCTCTGTGTGTCTGTCCTCTTTTTCATTGGATTTAAGGCTCAACCTAACCCAGTATGACCTCATCTTTACTAATTATATCTGCAAAGACCCTTTTCCCAATAAGGTCACAATGTGAGGTTCCAGGTGGACATGAATTCTGGGGGGGGGGCTATTCCTCCCAGCACAAACTTCTTTAGAAAATGTTGAGAGTATCCTTTGCGCTCTGAGCTTTGTATGGAGTTCTGTGGAGAAGTGAGGAAGAGGTATGGGGGTGATACCACCACCCGCCCCCGCATGGCCAGCCAGGAAGTGTTAGTCCTGAATGTTAAGCTGACAGCAAAGCTGAGCCCTGAAATCTTTGCTGCAGTTGGCCTGGTCAGTCAGGAAGAGGAGCAGAAGCTTCTGAGTGGGGCTGCGCTGAGGCCTGGGGCCTTTTGTCCCTCCCTGGTCTTTGACAACTTGTTCTGACCTGAGCCTCAATTTTCCACTCTGAAAATTGGGGATAATAACAGCACCTTCTCTACTAGGTGGTTGTAAAGACATCACGTATGATTTTAATGCTGGAGACTGCCGAGTCCCAGGTCTCATTGTTTGGACAGAGAATCTGGCCCTGGGAAAATGACCGTGACCTGAAGTGGTGGGCCTAGAATCGGGGCTGGCTGTGCTGCTCTAAAAACAGTGCTCCCTCCTATCAGATCCAGCCCTAGTCTCTGCCAGCACTTGGTGAGGAAGGTCTGAGCCCTTTATGTAGAATTAACGAGCACAAATGTAGAAGCGAATCTTCTCAGTGACCCTGTGAGGCAGAGACTGCTGCAAGTCCCCTTTTACAGATAAGGAAACTGAGGCTTGGGCAAATTTAAGTTACCTGCCCAAGGCTACACAGCTGAAAGGTGGTGGAACTGAGATTCAAATATAGGTACATTCAAGTCCCCTTCTCTGATTCCCTTTCCCTGTCTTAAGCTCCTCCATCCCTCAGTTTCCCCATCTCTAAAATGGTGTCTCCTCCAGGTTCCCAGCTCAGAGGATCCCAGCTCTGGCAGAACTGTGCTGAGTCTGAGGCCCAAAGGGTTACATAAACCCTCATTTGCCCAGGCAGGTGTCTCAGCTTCCCCATCTCCTATCCCTCACACCACAGCAACTTGAGATTTTTACACAGACAGGAACTGTGTGTGGAGAGCAAGCGTGTGTATGTGTGTGCGTGTGCGTGTGCGTGTGTGTGTGTGTTTGCAACAAATATTTTATAATAGACAAGCCTCGTCTGCCACTTCTAAAAGTAGTGGGGGAAAAAAACCCACTTTGAGAAAATAAAAATAACCCGGAGCCTGAGTCACTGAAGTCATTGAACTCAGCCGGAACTGGCTGCTCTAGCCGCTGCTTGGGTACACCAAGGGGCAATGGGTCAAGGCCAGAAATTTGGGGATGGCCCCCTGGGGTTTTAGAGGGAAAAGTCCCAGTGGTTAGTTTGCAGGTGAGATGACTGTCCATGCACCTCTTTTTCCCCTGAAGCATTAGGGAAATATCTCCCTGAGATGCTGTGTCGTCTTTCTCTTTTAAAAGTGACTTGACAATTGATAATTTTGCCCTAGTGACGGGCACCTTAGAGCTTTTATTTCTTGGAGGCCAAACATTGATGTTGTGTGAAATGGGAGCTTGGTGGAGCCTTTGTGCGGATCTCAAGCTTCCTGAAAAATTTATTTACTGTGACTGTGATCCGCAGGAGCGAATTGATGTTTATCTATAGTCGTTCGCGCCAGCAAGGAGGGGAAAAATGCATAACTGCACTTTCCTCGGAGGTCTTGAGAGGCTGTTTAAATAAGTATCTAATAGTGAACTTTCAATAGCAGACAGGCAGCTTGATGGACAGGGTACAGTGTATTATTAACCATAAGCAGGCTTAATCTTTCCCCCATGTTTTAGAAGAAGCTTTATAACCTTCTGGCCAAGGAATTCATGAGAACCAGGTATTTGAAGCTAAGCAAAATTATCCTGGCCGTTCCAGTGGCAGAATCGATAATTCCAAGAGCCGCACGAAGGAGGAGAAGCGGAGGCTGCGGCTGGGCCCCGAGTGAGCAGCTCCGGCCACCTCTGTTTGGCCAGCAGGTCAGGAGAAGTTTACAGGGGCCTGGGGCTGGCAGGGGGAGGGAAAGGGTCATGCCAGGAGCCTGGCTTTCCTGCCAGGTAAAGTACCTTCAGTTGCCTCCAGGTTGGAGGATCTGTGGGGACAGGGAACAGGGACGTGTGTCTTCCCGCTGGGCCCCAGTTACAACAGTGCCCAGCTGTTTGGTGGCACCCACCATTTTAAGCAATAGAGAGGATTTACGTGATTGTCCAATGAATGTCTGTTTTGCCTCTCTGTACAGAAATTTCGTGCGGCCTGGAATGCATCTTGTTTAACCAGGAGGGCGTTCTTGATCTCTGGGAGGTGGTGAACTCTCTTTATTATAAAGTCCTATTCTAATCCCCTACCTGGGGACTCATCACTCCCTCGGGAGTGATGGAGCCTTCAGTGTCTGTCTTTCCCCCAACCACAAGAGCACAGGGACTCCTCATGTTCACCACAGTATCCCCAGCCCTGAACACTACCTGGAGTTTCTTACAGGCTCGGCCACTGTTTGTTGAATGATTGGCATGGGTTTTGCTGGGGAGGAAAGAATTGTGGTTAAGAGCATGAAGGTCAGATAACCTTGGGATCAAATTCTGGTCTGTTACCTGCTGTGTGTCTTCAGACCAGTGGCTGGCCCTTTCTGGGTCTTTGTTTCCTGGTCTGTAAGAAGGGATAACAGGGGAGAGGACTTTACCATTTTAAATCTGTTTCCTGCTGGTAAAATAAGCATAACAATGCTACCTTCCTGAAGGGTCTACTGAGGAATAAATGAGAGAATGTTGGTGGAGGAGCCAGCATAAGATCCAGTATAAAGCTGGTGGTGTTCAATATTTATGGCTGTCACTATTATGAATGTTTGATTAATATTACTGTTGTTATAATCGTCACTACTTTTGCTCTTCGTGACCCGAGGGAACTCACAGCCTCTGTCCATTTTGTCTGCTTTGAGCACTGTTGCCCTCTTTCAAGGTCTCGAAGCCATAATGGGGGGGCATGCTGAGACTTGTGCAGAGTCAGGAAATGCTGGTCTAAAGTGATTGGCATCGTAAGTGGCCTGGAATGAGCCCTCTGGGCGGGCCCCCCCCCCCCCCCCCCCCCCCCCCGTAAACTGTGGCAGCTCTCTGCTCCACAGAGAGCTCTTTGCTGGAGCTATGATCTGCCCCCACCCCCCACCCTTTCCTCCAGGAAGGGCACAAGGGCTAGGAAGTTCCATGTCCCCCAGAACAAGATAGAGCTGGTAGCAAATCCAGGGGCAGGAGGCACAATGAGGGCGGCTCATGGATGAGTGACAGCTCCTGGATTAGCCACTGAGCATGCTCCCCACAGCGTGCCCACCCCACCCGCCACCCCCACCCCACGCCCTAACTCCCCAGTGTGGGGAATCAGGAACTGCCTGGCACTCAGCATTATCATCACCAGAGGCTGGTTAGCACTCCCGTGGCTGCCCAGAGGGTACAAAGCAGAGCCTTTCTGGCTGGGTATGGGGGGTGTGGGACCATGGTCTCAAGTTTCCTAACTGCCCAGGCCAAGTCTCTTTGTCCACCCTGAGCTGCTCTCTTCCCCTCTGGCCTTTTTCCTGCTCTCTAGAAGCTAGTTAGGTTTACCCAAATTATTGTCATAATGCTTCCTACACGTGGAGCAGAGTAGGAGGCCAGGCTCCATGCTGGGTGTTCCCTGTGTGGGATCTCAGGAGTTTTTATTACACCCATTTTCCAGGTGAGGGAACTGAGGCTCAGAGGGGTAAAGTCCCTTGCCCCAGGCCCCACGGCATTCTCATCATCTGTCCTTCGTCTCTGATGTCTTAAGTCTCTACTTCTCAGTCCAGCTGCATCTCCAACTTCCTTCTTCCCTTTGGAAGGCATTCAGAGAGTGATTTTCTTTCCTCAAGATAAAGTATCAAGTCCTAAAAGTAGGGTCTTGCCAACCCACTGGGCAGAGCATAGTACCCCTGGGGATCTTGTACTCAGGATCTTTCCTGTCCCTTTTTCAGGGTCCCACCTGTTTTTAAAAGCCTACACAGCCTGCTTCATGCTAACCCTGTCCTGACTACTGCTGACAGAGCTCCAGGATAGTACCGGGGGGGTGGGGGAGGGGAATGCAACACGGAACTCAGACCCATGTTGTTCTGGGCTGAGTGTGAGCATCTCAGATACTCACATGCCTGTCTTGGGGGGGATGAGCCCCATCATCTCCCCCCTGCTCCCTGTGTCCTCTTTGAGGGACCCTTCCCCCCACTGCTCACATGCTGATCCCCAAGCCCCCTGCCTCTAGACTGGAGCACGAGGAGTTGGGGATCAAGCAGAGGCATCTGGATCTTTCCTTTTGGCTTGATTTATGAGAAACAAACTAATATGAGAGCTTACAGCAAGGCACCAGGCCGCAAGGGGAGCTTAAAAATTATATTCATCGCAGCAGTAATCACTAATACATATTAATGTGTCTACTCTGGGCCAGATCTGCAGAGCCCCTAGTTAAATAAGATGGGACTCCTACTCTCAAGAGGGTCACCAGGGAGAGAAGACCCCCCCATGACAGCATAAGATGGAGGTTTTCTGTGGCATTTAGGAGAGCCAGGAGCTGGGAAGGAGTGGCAAAGGAACTGTTTGCAGCAGGGCTGGAAAAATGAGTTTGCCAGGCAGGGAATTAGGGTGGCCATTCTACACCAAGGAACAGCATCAGACATAGGGAACAGCGTGGGTGCTGGCACAGAGGTTGAGAACCAAGGGCATTGAGGACTGGTGGGTCATTTAATTGGGGATCCGGGTAGGCTTGGAGCAGGTGGTGGGTTTCAGATCAGGCCACTGGGTCGGGTTTGGGCTTTTCCTTAAGGCTCAGGGTGAGGATCTGGGGGGGGTCCATTCTAAGAGCTACAGGAAGCCATGGAGGGGTTTGAGCCTGGAGCGGCAGTGACAGGATTCATTACCTTTGGCAAAGAGCCTTCAGGCTGCTGTGGGGAGGAGGGATCGTCAGGTAAGAACCGTCAGGGAGTTGGGGAGGGGCTCCTGCCACCATCTAGGCCTGTGTCAAAGGGGCCCTGGGCCTGGTGAGAGAGTGGCTCTAGGGCTGCCCAGGAGAAGGCTAATGTAGGGACATTTCAAAGGGAGATTCAGGAAGCCCTGGAGGGAGGCTGTGGAGCCTCAGTTGGTAATAGAGTGATGTGTAAACAGTAGGAAATGGCTGGAGGGGGCTGCAGCCCCAGCCCCAGCCCCAGGGCAGAGTATACAAGAGCTAGTTAGGTTCCTTTCCTGGTTTCTCTGTGCGACTCCAGAGGAGGAAGACCGTGAGCCATGCCTTTGCCAGCATAAGCTGTTCGTTCATTTAAGTACTCAGCATCCACCTCTCGGGCTTATGCTGTGCCCGGCACAGGGAGACCTGGCAGGCATGGTATATTGCTCCCTGCCCTTGGGGAGCCCCTAGTCATAGCTACCGGAGACAGACAGCAGACAGGCAGGTGGAACCAGCCTGTGGAGAGCTGTCCCCTAAACGGGGAATCCAGGGGCCTGTGGGCGCTGAGGAGTGGTGCTCAACAAAATCTGGGAGGCTGAGGATGCTTCCCGGAGGAGGCTGCCTACATTATAGCTCAATGAAAGCAGGAACTGGGCTGCCCCCTTCAGTATGGGATCTCCAGATCCCAACAATATAGGATGACTGGAAGCTGAGATCTGAAGGAGAATCAGGCATAGCCCTGGGGAAGAGACAGGAACGTGTGTTCCAGGAAGAGGGAACAGTGGGGGCAAAGGCTCGGAGGTGGGCTTTGCAGAAGTCACCTATTCAGAGTGCCTGGGGCCTCGGGGGTGAGCATGGTGGGGGAAGAGCTCAGGCTGGAGGCTAGATGGTACATTTTGGGGTCTGGGCCTCCAAGCTCATAAAAATTGCTCATTTCCCCCCTTAGACTAGCATGTGGTTGCCCTTCTCCCTTAAGTCCTCACTGAGCCTAGAAATCAGATTGCGTTGCTACCAGGGGGTGTGAGCTGAGACACGAGGTTGCAGGTGAGTTTGCAGGCAGGGCCAGTTGTGGGATGGTGGGAGAGAACGGTGCCCCAGTTCACACCCAGCCCCTTGTTTGTTGGGGGGTAGACCCGCCATTTGAAAGCTGCCTTTCTTGTGTGTGGCGCCCTCATACTGGAGGGCAGGATTGGATCCGCGGAGATCCTGACTGGAGCAAGAGAGCGTTCTTCAGGGGAAGTTTGGGGGTATCTCTTTGCTTTATCCAGTGTGTCATCCCTGGGCTCCCATGAGCGTGGTGTAAATAAAACCCAGCTGGCCGGCAGGTCCCTAGGTCAGCACCCATCGTGCAGGGTGAGCTGCAGGCTTGGGGTATGAGGCTTGGGACCCTGCATCCCCTCACCATCCGGGGCGGCCAGCGGGTGGCCCAGCAGGCGAGGTACCGTCTGGCTGGATGGAGAGCCAAAGAGGTAATGCTAATGTCTTTTAAAATTAGAATGAAAATGTTTATTGCAGAGAGCAGAACCTGCGTCAGCGCAGAGTCCTGTGGGAAGGGGACTGCTTTATCGCAGCCTTTCGGTTTTATTTTTGCACATTCGCTTTTTATTTGCTGGTGGTGCTGTTTGACAGGCCCTTAGAGTGGGCTCGGCTGCCAGGCCGGGGCTGGAAGGACAGCACCGCCACCTGTGTCTGGACGGTCCTGCCCAGGGTGAGTGCCAGGGCCTGCCTTTGGTTAGGAGATCTTGGGGGTGTGAGAGCAGGAGGCTGTGACTTTATGTGTGTGTGTGTGTGTCCATGTGTCCGTGTGGGCATCCAGCCCGGTGTGTATACATGGGTGGCTCCCTGGGTGTTTTTCGCTGTGTGCATCGTGGCTCTGGGGGGTTGTCCGCGTGCAAGACCAAGTGTGGATCTTTGTGCGCATATGTTCTTGAGTTGTGTGTGTCTGTGTGTGTTCGGGAGGTAGCCATGGGTGTGGCTGGGTACGGGTCTGGGCATGTTTCTCTGGGACTCTGCATGTCTTTTTCTGTGTGTGGATGTGTGTGAGCATCTTGGGGAGGCACATGTGTGTGTGACCATGGGTCCATATGCCCATGTGTGTGTGGGTGTGCCCATGAGCATGAGGGAAAGTGCGTGTACATGTGAGTATGTGAGAATGTATTTGAACATGTGGACATGTGTGGGAGAGTGTATCACATGGGGGAGCATGTTGTGTGCGTGTGCACATTGCATGTGAGAGCATGTCGTGTGTGAGCGCACATTGTGTGTGAGAGTGTGAGCCAGGCTATGTGTGGGTATACACATGTGAGAGAGTGTGTGAGAGCGTGTGTCGTGAGCACGTTGCACGTGAGAGCATGTATGGTGCTCTCCTGTCCTCTTGCATACGGAGCCTGCAGCAGAGCCGTCCTTGGGTCAGAGCCTGTCGGGAACCTCCCTGGTTTGAGAACACAGCCTTGCAGCACTGGCGACAGGCACCCAGGCTCCCCGCTGCCTTCAGCTTGGGTCAGAGATCAGGAAACACAGATGCCTCTGGGGTTCGTGGCATTTTTAACCCACCCTGCTCTAGCTGAGATTTTAACAAGCTTTACCTTTGCAGCTTGGGCCATACAGCAAATGTGTGGGTTTTTTTGTTTTTTTTTTGTTTTGTTTTTTTTAAAGATTTTATTTATTTATTTGAGAGAGAGAGAGAATGAGAGACAGAGAGCATGAGAGGGAGGAGGGTCAGAGGGAGAAGCAGACTCCCTGCCGAGCAGTGAGCCCGATGCGGGACTCGATCCCGGCACTCCAGGATCATGACCTGAGCCGAAGGCAGTCGCTTAACCAACTGAGCCACCCAGGCGCCCCACAAATTTGTGTTTTATTTGTGGAAGGGATGCTGCTTTCTAAATATAAAGTTATTTTATGGTACAGAATGTGCTTTTTCCAAGCACACCTGCACTCAACAATGGGAGCCTCCACTAGACAGTTGCTGATCTGCCCCAGGCCTGGTTTCCCTGAGCTGGGTGGTGGGGGCTCTGGCCACAGCCCTATAGATGGTCAGGGCTCCCCAAGATGGCCACACTGCAGCAGCCCTGAACCCTCCCCGCCCATGTGGTACAGCCAGCCACAGTCATTTCTCTAGGGCAGAAAACCCATGCCCTGCAGGGAACCTGGTGGCTGTTGGGCTTTTCCATGAGGCCAGGGGAACCTCTTTTCAGTCCCCGTCCCCATCTGACTCACCTCCCCATCTTTGGGATTTGTTTTTTGTGGTATCACTCTCTGCAAGATGAGGTGGCTGGTGTGGAGGAGTCAGATTTTACAGAGTAGAAACCAGGTGCTGTGCCAAATTTAATGTGATCGGGAACCGGTTCTGAATGCAGATCTGAAGCCTGGCTTCAAATGCTTTGTGGCCTTGAGCATGTTGCTCAGCTTCTCTGAGCTTCAGTCTTCTTGTCTGCAAAATGGGAAGCATGAAAGTGGCAGCCTCAAGGCTGTCTCTCACTTGTTACCTCAGGGCCTTTCTTGAACACGGCAGATTTGTGTGGGCTGAACAGCCTGGGTTCGGTGTATCTTACCTGTGTGTGATCATAGACAAGCCATTTTGTCTGTGCCTCAGTCTGCTTATCTGTAAAATTGGGCTAATAATAGTGCCTGCTGCATGGGATGTTGTGAGGGTTAAATTCCTTACCTTACGTAAAGGTTAGTGCTGTAGAGCCTGAGCTATTGTTATTTCTGGAATGCCTGAGTCCAGATTAAAACATCCCGTCAGCATACAATAGCATCATTTTTTTTTTTTTTTAACACAACTTGTAACCTACTCTTTCTGCAGTCTTGCCCACTCTATGTTGTCAGGCAGCTGCTGTGTGCCAGGCACCCAGCTGGGAGTGCCAGGGAGAACATGGCATGGGTTCTAGGGTGCGTGTCCTGCGTGGGTGGGCTGGGCCACATGCTATGCTCATCTTTCCTCCAGTGATTTGGCAAGCAGGTACAGACTTGGGTTAAGTCACTCTGGGCAGGAGCCAGGCGGCAAGAGAGCCACCTGGCAGTTCTCCCTGCCAGGGTGGATCCAGCAGGCTGTAGGCACCCAAAACTGTTTTGTGCACTTGTCAAAAGGCGACTGGCATTTGAGCATCCGTGGCAGACAGCGGAGGGAGAGCCGCGTATGGAAGGGAATTTCCACTGAGCCTGGCCCCACATGGTGCCCTGAGCCCACCTGCCTTAAACCATGTCAAACACGCTGAGGATGAAATACCCAGTCTAGCCGGTAGAGCCCTTCACACGGGCAAGGCCACGTGCTAAAACACTTTGCGTGCATTATCTCATCTAGCCTTTGTAGAAACCCCTTGAAGTCGGTTCTGCTTATCCCTACATTAATAAAGGAGAAAGCTGAGGTTTGGAGGTGTTTTGGAATCTTCCAGATCTGGATAGAAATCCTGCTTCCTCCAGTTTCTGGGTGACTTTGGGCCACTTACTTAACCTCTCTGAGTAAGTTCCCCATTGCTTAGGGTTGTAGCAAGGATTCAATGAAACAGTATAGCTAAAACATTTAGCCTGGCATTTGGTGTGGTAAATGATTTCTTTTAAAAAACTGTTGTAATTATTACAATTTTATCTTTTTGCAAGGCATTCCTTGCCAGTATAATAGAAATATTGACAAAATTCAACCTTGATGCCCTGATGTCTATGGGACAGGGTGGGGGGGGGATTATTTTTAGTTTTAGTTTAAAACGTTTTATTATTATCAACAGATAAGTTTGTGAGTTTCCTGCCTACAGGAGCTACTACTCTTATCTTAAGGGTTTTATTAGCTTGTGGGGGTGGAGCCTCTTCTATATCATGGAAAAGAAATTCTGCTGGGTTTTTGCCCCTGTGCCCAGTCCTATAACCAGACTCATTGGAGCAAACGGTCTGCTGTGTAGTTGTTGCTCAACACATGCTTGTTGGATGAGCAGGTGGATTATGCTCCTGAGCTTACTGCAGCTAAGGGGGGAGATTGGATTCAGGCACAATCTGGTAGCTTCCCACGGAAGGAGGGGGCCTGATCTGGACATCCCTCCTCCAGCAATGAACACTTTGCAGAGCTGTGGGTGCCTGGAACATCTCCTAGAGTTAATCACCTAACTGTGATTGTGATGGCCAGAGGTAGAGGAGCTGGCAGAAAATTGAGACATTATCACGTAAGTCCAAGACGAGGGGTTGGATTTGAGGCGGTGAATGTGACCTCGACAGACAGGTGGTGCACTGACTGTGGGGGAGACGTCATTCATTCATTCAATGAATATTTTTGTGCTCAGTGCCAGGATGCCTGGAGACACCTTGTGGGACCAAGTGAAAGGGAAGAACTGATGCATGAATCTCGAATGGACTTTTCAGGGACGGTGTCACAGTGAGGGAGAATCGGGGGCACTCTCCACTATCATGGGTAGGATTCTTGTGATTGTGTGTGAGAAAAACTCACCTGGAAACAGCTTAAACAAAAAAGGATTTTTATTGGCCATATGACCTGAAAGTTTCAAGTCACTAGCTTCAGGCATGGCTGTATCCAGCTGCTCAAATAATGTTCTCTCATCCTGTTCATCTCCTGGTTCAGCTTTCCTCCGTGTGGGTGTGATTTGTTCTCAGCCAGGGTTTTCTTCTGGCAGCTGTGTTTCACCAGCGTGGCAACTCCCAGGGAAAGAAAGCACCTCTTTCCCAGTAGCTCTAGCAAAAGCCCCAGGATCCATTGTACTTGGACCACCTTAGGTCCATGCCCCTGCCCAAGCTGTTCTGGCCACTGAGAGTGTTCTTCTCCTCTCTTTCACCTATCTCAAACCTCCCTGCCCTTGAAATCCTGCTTGAGATCCATAGCTGCCACCTTTTCTTTTTGCCCTTACCGTCTTTTGTATTTTTTCTCTTTCTTAGGGCATCTTTTTTCTTGCTTTTTATCTAATTCAGCTATGTCCTACCTGCACTGTGTTCATATCAGGCCAGGGTCCCTAGCAGACCAGAGTTTCATTTCTTGCCTTTCTTTCCCCTCTCCCACCCCATACCTAATATAAAAGATATGGTAGGTACCTAATAAGTGCTTATTGATGGACTTGGGGCATTAAGGAGTATTTAATTTAGAAGCCAAATCCCAGGATGTCTCATGGGGGTCGTGGGTCAATAGGGTCCAGAGGGAACCCCAGGAATTGTCTTGCTGAACGCATCCATTTATGGTTGGGTCCGAAGCCTAGACCTCACCCAGACCAGTTGGGGAGGTGGGAAAGGGGGAAGGAGCCCAATTCAGAGGCCAGGCTCTCCCGAGGCCAGGCTCTCCCAGGTTCAAATCCCAGCTCTGTGCCCTGTGGCTGTGTGTTTGGGGCAAGTTGCTTCACCTCTCTGTGCTACCAGTTCCTCATCTGTAAAATAAGATAATTCACATAATGTGTTTAGGAAAGGACCCAGCCCACAGTGAGTGCTCATCGACTCAACCATTATCGGTACTGGTACCATTACTGCTGTGCTGTTTTCAGAGTCACAATAGACAGGGGGATTATAAACTCAATAGCTATTTAACAGGAGGAACCTGCAGCCCAGTGAGCTTCAGAGACCCCCCCCAAGATTACAGAGCACCAAGTGTCAGAGGGGCCCCTGCCCCATTTACCTTAACTTCTACTTCAGCCCTTGCTCTTCACCTGGACTGTCCACCTGAGCTTGCAGCCCGCTGTGGCCCTCCGAGAATGTCAGTGCTTCTTCACAAGGAAGGACGGGAGTGTGGGGGCCATGTGGTTCGCGCAGAGGATGAATGGGACTTCAGCCTTGGTGTTCTCTTGAAACACTGTGTTTCTCCTGGCCAGGTTTCCACTGCCATGTCTTGTGGCCAGCTCTCCTCTAAGTAGCTACCTTTGGCCAGTCAGCCCTGTAAGCAGCTCCTCACTGCCCCCACAATAGACCCGGGAGCCACATCAAGGGCCGAGCAGTCCCTGCACCGAGAAGGACCTGCTGCCCCCGCGCGCTGCGCTGTGCCCTTCTGTGTAAAGATGCATCGTCTGCTCTTCTCCCTGGGCAGTCTTATTTCTTTCCTCTGCCTCAGAAATATTTGGGGGTGATTAAAAGGAAATGTTCTTTTAACTATAATGAAATGGGGTTTGGGGGTTTTGGAATAATCGGCTGTGGCCTCAGGGGCTGATGCTGGTTGATTTGATAACCGAGTTGATAGGCAACAAGTATTGATCTCTCTCCTCCTCTTCCCAGGAAGGTGACTCAGCGAAGGGGAGATGTTTTGAAATTCAGGAGAGGGCCGCTGTGGGAAGCCAGAAGGCTGTGTGCCTGCGTGTGTATGCTCGCTTGTGCACGGCTCTGCTTCTCCCTCCACGGCCCGTTACTCAGGGCCTCCGGGAAATGGGGCATGCAGCCTCCCACCTGCATGGAAGAGAGGAAGGGCTTTGGAGCCACGAAGACCCAAGGCTGAAGTCCGCCTCTGTTGCCTCCTGGCTGGGTGACCTTGCACAAATGGCTTCCCCTCTTTGTTGACTCAGTTTTCTTGTCTGTAAGGTGAAGAGAACAATGATGCCTGCTGTGGGGAGTTGTCCAGAAGACTGAGAATTTCTCTTGGTGGTAATTAATGGCAACTCCTCTTACAGTGATGATACTAGCAACTAATAATTGGTATCACTTGCTGATACAGAAGCAAGGTGCCATGGGAGCACCAGGGAGGGGGTGATGGATTTTGATGGAGCAAATCCTGCAAGCCTTCTCGTGGAAGGCAAGGGCCTTGAATGACAACACTTCTGATGTGATAGAAAGGGGAGAGTGAACAACACTTCTGTATCAGGAATTGGTAGGCCCAAAGGTAGGGAGGTATGGAAGCATCTGGTGAGATGGGGGACCAGCTGTTGTCCAGTATGGCCCAGAGAGGGGAGGGGGACAGGGAAGGGCAGGGATGTGGTAGAAGAGTTATTCCAGCAAGTCAGGTGAAATGGGTAATGGATGAGCTCAGTGTATCACATTTGTTCCTTCTGAAATTCAGAAGCAGTGATAATAAGTAACACCCCTTCTTTTGGTTGAGGTCTAATTATGTGCCAGGCATTGTGCTGTGTTGACTTACACCATCTCATTGAATCTGCACCTTATCTTCATTTTACAGAGCAGGAAACTGAGACCCTTTGTAACATCTGTAGCTTCTGGTGACAGTCACCCTGTCCCTTGAATCAAGGCCTGGTGTGACCAGGCAGTCTTCCAGCTCTGTGGCCAGCCTGCAGACCCCTCACACAGCGCACCCACCAGATGTGGGTTGTTTGAGTCCTTGGGCCGCCTAAGTTTCTTCTCTGTAGGAACTTTTTTTTGACATCTGACGGGGGCACATATATCCTTCCTCAAGATTCCCTGCCTAATTCAGTCAGGCAAAGATGTCATGTAGACATCACAATTCTTTTCTCCGTGTTCCCCACTGAGTTCTTTTGTTGCCTCTGGGAGTTCTCGATGGAAGGAGCATGTACTATCTGTCAGACACCTGTTCTACGGGCTTGACACTTTCCAGCCACAACCCCTGTGAGCCTCACAGCATTGACCCATTTCACATATGGGGAAACTGAGGCGGGGAGCAGTTCTGTACTTGCCCGCATAGTCTCTGAGGAAGTGGCTATGCTGGGATCTGAACCCAGGGCTCTCTAACTTCAAAACACCCTCTTTTATTAGCAAATGGGGAAACTGAGGCCCAGAAAAGGATTGGGACTTGCTTGCTTTTCAGAGGTAGAACTTAATCCATACCTGCAACCATTGGTTACCTCATGGCTTGGTGAGGGAGCGGGTTCAGTTGGTTGTAAACCCGGGAAACAAATAGAGGCAAATAGAAAATCAAGTATGACTAAGTGCCATGCAGTGGCACAGCCGACGGGCAAGCTGTCCGTGGTCCCTGTTTCAGGACAGGCTTGAGTGTCAGAAGCAGGCAGCCCTCAGCTTATGAGGTCATATTCATGTCAGTTTCTTTGGTGTTTGAAACATGAGCACAGTAACCCTGTTGGGGGGGGGATGTTTCCATGCCTGTCCACCTGAGCTGGAGTAAACCAGGGGAGGGGAATGTACTGGAGGGTACCGAGAAGGAGGTTGGTGTGAGGTCTAAGGAGGCCCAGGAATTATCTAAAACTTGGCAGCTGTTGTAGAAATGTCTCCTACCTCATGGGACAGCGGGACCTACACAGGGCTGGATATCAGGGGACTGGGTTCTATCAGTGCTCGAAGGCCAGTCACTTCCTCCTGCCTTTTGACCCTCATTCCTTCTTTAAAACGGATGATGAGGGGCGCCTGGGTGGCTCAGTCGTTAAGCGTCTGCCTTCGGCTCAGGTCGTGATCCCAGGGTCCTGGGATCGAGCCCCGCATCGGGCTCCCTGCTCTGCGGGAAGCCTGCTTCTCCCTCTCCCACTCCGCCTGCTTGTGTTGCCTCTCTCGCTGTGTCTCTCTCTGTCAAACAAATAAATAAAATCTTTAAAAAAAAAAAATTAAAAAAAAATAAATAAATAAAACGGATGATGACAGAGGCTTCTGTGTATTTAGGCAAACACATTGCCTGCCTGTTTGGCCAGGCTTAAAGAGAAAGAGTTCTGGGATCACTTAGCATGCTTGCTGTGGGTGCTGGAGGTAGTGGTGGTGTGAATGCCATGCATCCATTTATTCATTCAGTGGGTACTTTTTGAAAGCCAACTGTGTGACAGGCACTGGAGACAGAGCAGGAAACAAAGCCGACATGGGCTCTGTCCCGTGGAGATTTCGGTCTGATGGACACAGAACAAAGGCGTGTGTTGGGATCACCACTGGGTTCTCAACATCTATTGTTTACCTAGCACACCTGTGCCCTCAGATATTTACCGACTGGACAAATGAATGAATGAGCCAAATGCAGAGGAACATGTGATTAAAAAGAGTAATAAAAACTGCATAGGAACAGGAGGGGATGGTGAAGGGAATACAGTGATCCCCTCTGATAAGAAAGTGCCCTAGGTGCAGAGGGCCCACAGGCTAGGGAGAGAGAATACATTCAGCAAAGAAGCCAGAGTGAATTTATAATTCTCAGTGTTGCAAAATAAGAGTGTTGTGAAATGCTGTCTAGAGGGAACCTCTTGAGGTAAGGCAGTTAGGGAAGGCTTCACACATAATATATTTAAACATTTTATTATTTAACTTTGCCTTTTGAAATAGTTTCCAAAGTATTTACAAAAAGTTGCAAAAATAGTACAAAGAATTCCCTATATTCCCTTTACCCAGATTCCCTAAATGTTAGCATTCAACAAGACCACAGAACAGTCAGGATATTAACACTGACACCACACTATGATCTTGCGTACAGATTTTACCCAAATTTTGTCAGTTGCCTATTGATGTCTTTTTGTGGTCCAGGGTCCATGCATTGCATTAGTTGTCATGTCCCTTTAGTCTCCTTTAATCTGGAACAGATTAAAGCGCATGTACCTAAATTGATCCAATCAGTGAATCCTGGGACGTTTGCTAAAACTACTGGGAAAGAGGTACTTTCTTTCCCTGGGAGTTGCCAAGCTGGTGAAACAGAGCTGCCAGAGGAAAACCCTGGCTGAGAACAAAGCCACCCACACACAGGAAAGCTGAGCCAGGAGATGAGGAGTGTGAGATTAACATCCATTTGAGCAGCTGGGTACAGCCATGCCTGAAGCCAGATGACCTGGAACTTTCAGGTCATGTGAGCCAGTAAAAATCCTTTTTTTGTTTAAGCTGTTAATATTTATTGGATTCATTTATTCAATGACTGTCTCTGCACTCAGTGCTGGGATACAGGCAGATGCCTTGTAGGACCAAGTGAAAAGGAGAACTGTTTGATATGTGAATCTCAAGTAGACTTTTTAGGGACTGTGTCACAGTGAGGGAGAATCTGAGGCCACTCTCTAATGGGCAGCGCTCTTGTGGTTGCACGACCTTGACACTTTTTGATGAGAACTGGCCGTTTATTATTTGTAGAATATCCTTTGGTTTGTGAATGTAGGATGTTTACTCATTTTTGGCAGAAATACCACCAGAGTGATATTGTGTCCTTCTCAGTACATCCTATCAGGAGGCACATGATATCCATTTGTCCCATTACAAGTGATGTTAACTTGGTCACTTGTTTAAGGTGAGGTTGGCTGGGAATCTCCACTGTGAAGTTATTATTTTCCCCTTCATTATTAATAAGTATCTTGGGGGAAACATTTTGAGACAATGTAAATACTCGGTTACTCATTGTTCTTTTGCCCACTAATTTTAGCATATGTTGTTGCTTCTTGCCTGAAACAATTACTGCTGTGGTGTTTGCCAAATGGTGATTTTCTCTTTCCATCATTACTTTTGAATTTATTAGTTGAAGCGCTTTACCTTCTTGCTCCTTTGTTTATCCAGTTATTTATTTCTATCACTAGGGACTCATGGATTCATATTTTATTCTGTGTCCTCCTCCCTCTCTGTCCCCTCTCTCCTCCCCTGATCTCTGCCCTGTCTTTCTGTCCTAGCCTCCTGCTCTCCCTCTTTGTTTTCCTCTTTTTTTCTAGCCAGGCTATTTGTCCCACAGTTTCCTTCCACTGGCTCTGGCTGAACATGTACCTGTGGTATCATTTAACACTCTCCTCCATCGCCTGGGTCTCCTGTGAACTGGCAGTAGCCCCGAGGCTTGATCAGATACCAGTTCCATATTTTTGGCAAGACCACATCACGGGTGGCAGTGTGCCCTATTGTCAGGAGGCACACGAGGTCTGGCTGTCGCCCTTTCTTTGACATTGAGATTGATCAGTGGGTTCAGGAGCTGTCAGCCTAATCCATGCATTGTCAAGTTCCCTATCAGCTCTTCACCCACTGGGTTTCATGCCCACTGATAATCATTGCCCAGGTCCATTAATTCATTAAAGGTTGCAAAATGTTCATACACTGACTCTGTCCCTCTCTTTCTTAGCTGGAAGATGTCTCTACAGAGAAACCACCCCTCATCAATTATTTGCTGAATGAAAGTGTGCCCAGGAAAGGGAAAATAAATGTTTAATTCTTTCCCTTTATTTGCCAGTTTTCAAAATAAAGAGTTGGTTCCCTGGCATCCCCCAAAAGGGGCCAATGAGAGGGGGTTTTTTTGTTTGCTTGTTTTTAAAATATTATAAACCCACGGGTGCAAGCATAATTGAAGTGTCTTCATCCACCTAAGTTCTTATCCTTATTCATGCCCTCTGATGGGACACAGGTGCATGGGGCCTCTGCAAGTCAGCTTCTGAATCCTTTGGACTCCTCTAGTGGTCTTGGACAGCCTCCTTGCCTTCCAGGAAGGAAACATTTCCTTGTATATTTCCCACTTCAGCTGTGGACTCAGCTATAGGAGTCCTGGATCCTTTTACTGGGAAATGGTATTTAGAGATCACATTCTGGGTGCTGAATGAATGAATACACAAAGTATCTTGAACTAGGGGCCTTTTCAGTGTCCACAGTGGATGAGATGGTAGGGAAGGGGCAAGACAATGGCTTTAAACTTGGATGTCATCTCTTTCCCAACCCTGTCCCAGGTAAATGACTCACTAGGAGCCTCTTATTCACTTTTACTCCTTTCCCCCAGTGTCTTCAGTTAGAAAATGTGGGTGGGTCTCGCCAGCCTCCAACACATCCCCTCCTTGGGATTGCCATTTTCTTGGGGAAGGTCTTTGAAGTCAGAGAACCTCTAGAAGGCTGAGGCCCCCTGCTGTCCCTGGATCCCTGTTTGCCTCCTGCCATGCTTTAATACTCAGTGTGATATGACTTAGCAAAGGAGGGTTGTCACTGCTCTTTGCATCTTTGGGAGGTGGGGGGCGGGCAAGAAGAGTTCACCGAGGAACCATCAAATACAGACCAGACAAATGACAGATAATATCCCTTCACCAGAACAACTTAAAAATTAATATGGGCCTCTGAGTGTTATCCCCGCCTTTATCTGAGCAGCCTGAATGTCTGTGTTTGAGATTAAAACTCACATTTCATTTTTATATGCTGTGCTTAATCCAATAATGATTTCATGTTACAAACAGCAATAATATCTTTCAGCATAGTTAATCAGAATAGACTTAATGCTGTCACTATTTATTAACCTTTGTTGAAAAGCAAGAAGTTTCTCTCTAATCTATGATTGTTGGTCTTGTCAGGCTCTATCAAGTGAAAAAACAGTTTTGGCATTCATTAAAACGGTGCGAATACTGAAATGACAATTGGAGCCGGATGGTATTTGGTGCATGAAATCTTTGTTACGTTCCCCAGGATAACTGAGAAGGCTGGGGAGGCACAAAGGTGGGAACCCACACATTCAAAAGACCGAGTGTTTCATCCGTGAGTTCCTCTTGGATAAGGAAACTGTTCATGTGAATTGGGAGAGTGGGGTAGAGGATGGGCTGGGCTACAGGTGAGGGGAGGATTTGGGCCTGTTGATGCCTCTCACCAAAGAACTCATCATTAGTTCAGGGCAGTGGCTTTGAACTTGGATCCCAGACACCTCATCACTTTCCCAGCCCTGTCCCAGGTTAATGACCTAGTGGGAACTCTTTATTCACTTTTACTCCGTTCTCCCAACTTCTTCTTCATTTGAAAGAAAACAAGGGTGGGTCTCCCCCAACTCCAAGGCCCACATTGAGTTGGAGTCCCAGTTGAGGGAGTCCATTGAAACAGTATAGCCATCAGATGTCAGTATGGCCTTCAGATTTCTACTTCACTGGAGTCCTTTTGGCAAGAGATCTCAATCGGGAGTCCTCAAACTTTGGTGTGCACAAGACTCTCCTGGAGAGCTTCTCTGATTCCTGGGGAATCATAGGCCTGGAGTGCCCTGGGATTTAGCATGTATACAAAGTTCCCTGGTGATGCTGATGCCATTGGTCCAGGGACCACCCTTTGAATAGCACCGAGGGCTTCATCTTTTAGGGTTTTCTGAACCATGCCAGGATATGATCACTGGGTCAGTGACCTGATCACCTGAGCTGGTGGCCTTATGGGAAGGTTTTGTCTGAGTGCTATGGTGATTCTTGGAATGGCAGGGCTGGATGTCTTAGCTTACAGGAGGCAAGCAAAAGGCATTCTTACTCTCCCAACAGAGATGACAGTGGTCTTTCCTGATTGTTACTTCTCTGAAACAGACAACTTGAACCAATGCTTCTCAAACTTTAATATGAACATGGATCACCTCCAGATCTTGTTTAAATACAGATTCTAATTCACTAGGACTTGGGTGGGGTCTGAGAGTCTGCATTTCTGGCAGACTCCCAGGTGATGCTGAGCTACCTTCATGGGCCACACTTTGCATATCAAGGCTCCACTGAATAGCAAGAAAACCCAGTAATATGGTTGGCCAATTCCTGTGCCTTCCTGGACTTGAATTACAGATTCAGAGCCTTGCTAAATCTGCCAAGGATTTTAATTTTTATTTATTTATTTTATTAAAGATTTTTAAAGATTTTTATTTATTAGAGAGAGAGCAGGTGCATGGGGGACACAGGCAGGTGGGGGGCGGGGAGAAGGGGAGGGACAAGGAGACTTCCAGCTGAGCAACGAGTGCAGAGCACCAAGTCCCATATGGGGCTCGATCCCATGACTCCAAGAAGATCATGACCCCAGCTGAAACCAAGAGTCAGATGCCCAACCAACTGAGTCACCCAGGTGCCCCTGCCAAGGATTTTAAAAGAGAATTTAACTTAAAAAAAAAAAAAGTTTTCAACTTGCTGGAGCTTCTTCCAAAGGAAAATGGCTCTCCCCAGGGGCTTCCTTTTTTCTTTTTCTCCTCGAAGGACCCTCAGACATCTTTCCTAGGAAGTCCCTATTGGGTCTTTACCTTCCAAAGGTGATTCAGAGAAAAATCTAATCCAGCAAAGGGGTCCTGGTGCTGGAAGGCGTGGAAGAATATTCCACTAAGCAAATACAGTGATTGTTCAGGATTGGGTGGGGGTAGCCGAGATCGGTGGCCAATTGATCTCTCCTCTCATAAGAAAGAGTCCACTTGGGCATCCATCAAGCAGCGCGATGAGTTTTTGCCCATGTAAACGGGGAGGTGAGCAGGTGCTGTTAATTATTTAGGAAGAATTAAGCAGTCTGGGTGGGTGGGTTTTATGCTCTGTTTGGTAATAAAGGTTGCTGCAGAAAGGAATTTTAAAATTCAGTATTCTCATTTGCCTCATCTTGCAAAGAAGCCGAGCCTCGGTTTGACTGGTGGGAGCATCTGGAATTAATGAACCAGCCTCTTACAGTGCAGAAATCAATGTTTGCTGCATTAATTGCACGATGCTGAAGCCCCACTTTTTATTTCTGACTCGCAGAGCCATGGCCTAAGAAATCTGTCTTAAGTGGTGTTCTGGGGCTTCGCTGTTGCCTTTATCTGTCTGGGTGTGGGGAAGGAACTGCTTCTTCACTGTAGATTGTAACACAGGGAGACGTGGGGACATGGGAAACTTAGGACAAGCTGTGTGCTTTGGAGGCTCCAAAGGGGCAAAACTTAAGGATCGGTTCCCTCTTGAGTAGCTGAACCCTGTCCAGACTTCCATCTCCTGAGAGGTTCCAGCTTGTCGTTTTCTTTAGGTTAAATAAGGCTTATTAAGAAAGTCTGTGTTTTTCAACTGGACAAATGTCCCTTGCCTCTCTTGCTTTTCCCACGTATTAACCCTTTGGAATGTACACACCTTGACCCAAGATGTAGTTTGGGCACTGCTTCGGGCAGACTACCCAAGGAGGTGGCATTTAAGCCATGTTTGGAAGGAACAAATACTAGCTTGCCAGGGACGGAGGGAGGGACAGATGTAAGGACAGTCCAGGCAGAGGGAACAACATGAACAAAGGCCCTGAGGAAGAGAGGTCCTGGACTAGAGCCCTGAAGATCCTGCTAGCTAGAGTGGAGGAAGAAGCCAGGGAGCATGGATGGGTAGAGAAGGGCTGGGAAGGAGCCTGGGAAGGTGTTTTGAGGCCTTGAACGTCTGGCTAAGAACTTCTAATTCCCTCTAGTAGTAGTGGGGAACGTGGCAAAATGCTTAAGTAGGAGATGAGATGACCGGTGAAGTTTTATTTTTAATTTACGTACAGTAATTTTTTGTTTTGTTTTAGTATACAGTCCTCTGAGCTCTGACCACAATCAGAATATGGAACCGATTCATCACCCCCCAAAATTCCCTTATGCTGCTCCCTTATATTCAAACTCTTTACCCACCCTTTACACTTGGCAGCACTGCTCTGTTCTCTGTCTCTGTAGCTTGCCCTTTTCAGAATGTCATATAAATGGAATGATGCGGGATACATAGATATAGATACAGATATAGACATAAAACTACATACATTTTTTTAAATCTACATTCTTTCATTTACTGCATTGTGTTTGAGATTTCTCCATGTAGTTTTGTGCCTCAGAACTTTGTTCCTTTCCATTGCTGAGTTGTACTCCATTGTATGGTTCTATCACAGTTTTTATTCATTTACCTGTTGGAGGATGTTTGAGTTGTTTGCAGTTTCTGGCAGTTATGAGTAAAGCTGCTATAAACATTTGCATGCAGCTTTTTGTGTGAGTATAATTTATATCTCTCTAGGGTAAATACGTAGGGGTGGGATTGCTGGCTGATTTGATAAAGTTTATATTTAACTTTTTAAGAAGCTGCCAAATTTTTTTCTAAAGTGGCTGTACCATTTTGCATTCCTACCAGTAATGTATAAGAGTTCCAGTTGTTCCACATGCTCATCAACAGTTGGTATATCAGGGTTTTGTTTTTTTTTCTTTTTCAATTTTAGCCATTCCAATAGGTGTGTCGTATTTCATTGTGGTTTTAATTTGCATTTCTCTGATGGTTAATGATGTTGAGCATCTTTTCATGTCTTACTTGCTATGTGTATATCTGTTTGGGTCACGTGTCTAGTCAGATATTTTGCCCATTTCTTAATTGGGTTGTTTTCTTATTGTTGAGTTTTGAGAGTTCTCTATATTTTCTGGAAGTAAGTCCTTTGTCAGATACATGATTTGCAGATATTTTCTCCCAGCCTGCAGCTTGTCTTTTCATTTCTAAAAGTGCAGGTTTTTTTATAAAGATCACTGTAGCAGGTGGTGTTTCTAACTCTGCCACTTTCTTCCTCACTCACCACATGCCAGCCTTGCTGGCCTTCTTTTGGTCCCCTCCACGCCCAAGAAAATCAAACTCTTTCCTTCTCCAGGGTCCCTGCTGTTTGCTCTTTCTGGAATATTCTTTCCCCTGTGTCCTACGAAATCATGAATCTATTCTTGTATATTTTCTTTTAGAAGCTTTGTTGTTTTAGTATCTATGTTTAGATCTCTGATTCATCTCAAATTAATTTTTTTATATGGTGTGAGGTTGTATGGTGTGAGATTTGAGGGTCATTTTTCCCCCCATGTGGATATCCTGTTGTTCCAGCACCACTGTTTAAAAGAATTTCGTTTTCCCTTTAGATTGCTTTGGTGCCTTTTTTTCAAAAATCAAATGAGCATCTATGTGTGGGTCTGTTTCTGGGTTCTTTATTCTGTTGAATTGATCAATATGTCTATCCTTACAGCAATACTATATTGATTATATCTTCACAGTAAGTTTTGAAGTCAGATAGCTTGTCCTCCAACCTTGTTTTTCTGTTTCAAGATTTCTTTGGATATTCTGTGTCCTTTGAATTTTCATATAAATTTTAGAATTGGCTTGTCAGTTATTACAAAAACAAAAATCTCTTAGGACTTTGATTAGGACTGCATTGAATCTGTAGATCAATTTAGAGAGAATAAAATTTCTAAACAATGCTGAGTCTTCTGATCCATGAACATGGTATGTCTTCATTTTCTTTCTCCTGCTCTTCCTCTTGCTTACTTCTGTTCCTTTTTCAGGTGCCATCTCCTGAAGGAGGTCTTTGTTGCCTCCTGATTAGATGATATAGCTCCTGTTTTACACTCTGGTGCTCCCTCTCTTTCTGCTTGGCACTGGTCACAATGGTAATATTATTTGCATGATTATCTGTTTTATGTCTGTCTCCCGCCTCTAGATGATAAGCTCCATAAAGGCAGGGATCAGGTCTGTCTTGTTCACAGACTGGCACACGGTTAAGTTTTCAATAAAGATTTACAAATGAACAAATGCCTTCCTGCTCTTATGACATACATTTCAGGTCATTGACTATTGTCATTCACAATTTGATGCACACCTTGGTCTCTGTTTGCTAATAGAGAAACCAAGGCCTAACCCTCCAAACCCTTTATAGGCCTTCTGCCTAACTCTTAGTTCCTGCTGACATGCAGTATATGTTGAGAACTTCTGTTTACTTGACAGGTAGATATGTGTAATTATGATTTTTTAAAAATGAAAATTTCAGGTAATGATTATTATACAGAGGATTAATTTGTTTGGGGGGAAAAAAGGTGTTGCTTTCACTGCATTAGTTGGAGCATTTGAAAAACCAGTGGCAGAATCTTGATTGAATTAGACTGTGCTCATAATTAGGAAATGCCAAGGCCTGCACAACGTTGAGAAGTGGTGAAAACAAAGTGATGAAATTAAGAACCTCTTTTTTTTTTTTTTTTGTAATGCTTAAGAAGTTGGCAGTTGAAGGGCTTTGTGTTGTTAACTAATTGGTTTGTGGACATCATTTGGATATATAGATTTCATTCTGCATTTTGATTGTAAGTCGATATATAGGCCCTGGTGTTAATTAAATCCCTGGGGTAAGCATTTCTAATGAAGACTTTAGGAAGAACTTTCTGAGAAGGAGGGAAATTGTTCAGACAAGTGGCCAAGGCATATTGTAGAATGTCAGTGATTCAGAGCAAGATGAGAAAGAGAGAGAGATGCAAGAATGTATAGACTTCTCTGCAGGAAGAGATCAGAGATACAGTGTACTCTGAATTAGATCTAGAGGTAGTTAATTCAAACAAAACAAAAACTTGATTGGAATTTTTTGGGCGCTTGATGATGAAGTGCAGTGGAAATAATCCAACTTTATCATAATCAGAGATCATAATTTCCTCCAGTGGTAATAGCTTGTGTTTTAGATAATACACTCTCTCATTTTAGTTGCACAACAGCCTGGAAATGTAAGAGTAAATTTGATCCTTGTTATTATTCCCATATCATAGATCAGCAAACTGAGGTTCAGAAAACTGATGTGATTGGCTTGAGATTACAGATCTAGCAAGTGGCAGATTCAAATGTAGGTTTTGGACAGTTAATACCAGACCTTATTCCCTGTATCTTGCCAGTGAGCCAGTACTAGTTAAAGTTTCCTGTTAAAGGCATTTGGTCCAGGTTGAGGATAGGATAAGAGTTTTGGGGTGACATTTGTAGTTTTGGAGACTCTGGAGATGTTCTTAATAGTAATGAATGCTGTTTATTTAGCCATGTATCAGTCAGTATAGGCTATATTATATTGCAGTAACAAAAGACAAATTTCAATGGCTTAACACAGCAAAGGCATATTTCTTGCTTACCTGACATGTCCAAGGTTTCATATCCATTATGGGTGGGCAGTGGGCTCTGCTCATCACAGTTATTCAAGGACTCAGGCTAATGGACGGCTCTAGAGCTTCTTGTGGCAACAATAAAATGCTCGATTCTGGAAGTGACACATCACCTCTGCTTTCAACTCATTGGCCAAAACTAGTCACATGACCTTACTCAGGCACAAGTAGTCAATAAGTGCAATACTACCTTGTGCACAGAAGTATTAATGACTGACATAGCCCCCAGTGAAGAAGTAGTTCATCTAATCCTATACAAACATGTAAGATAATCATGAGAGCTAAAGTTTATTATTTACCATGTGCCATATATTGTTTATCTAGAAAAGAACATTTAGCCCCTACATCAGGTAGACACTATAATTATCTCCATTTTACAGATGAGGAAACAGAAGTTCAGAGAGGTAAGTTACTTGTTCAAGGTCACAAAGTAGGAAGTGGCAGAGCCAGTATTTGAACCCAAGCTGTCTTGGCTGCAGAGCCCGTATTATCATAACCCCATTTAAAAGGTGAGAAATCAGAGGCTCAGGAAATGAACCAACGTGCCAAGGTCATCCTGTCAGGAAGCAACCACAGTTCCTTTACCTTACTATGTTTGCCATCTGAATTCTGTTAGTAACTACCAGCTATCTCTCCCGTGGTTATTTTCCTGTATGGACAACTCCAAACTCTCTCTTGGCCTTGTGAGTCCCTGAAGTGACTATTGTGCTAGTCACCATGAAAGCCAAATGTTAAATTTCCAGGACTTTTGCAAGACATTATTAAAAGTAAAGTTACACGAACTTACTGTGGTTAAATAAATTATATTTATTTCAAACCAAGGTAATAATATTCAAAACTCCTCACTGCCTAATTACTTTACTATTATATGCTCTTAAGATTACTTACATCTATCACATCTGTATAAAGAAATACTATATAATGATGTGCTACTCTACATCTCTTCCTAGCTCTGCATTCAGTGATGTCCAGTTGGTAGATCGAAGTTGTCCATAGTGGGAGTATTTATACCACAGAAATGAGCAAGCACTAGCAATCAGGGCTTTTTTTTTTTTTTTTTCCCTCCAATTGTTAAACATTTACTAGCACACCACTGCCTGCACCCTGCCTGCTTTCACCATTGAGTAACAACATCTGTGTCAGTCCAGGACCTGCTGGCCCTCCCAGTGGCCCTGGGTCCAGGGGCAGGCCAGCTTCCATGAGGCCGCTGCATTGGACTAACAGTCTGCATTCACCCTTGAAAATTTAATGCAAGGCTGATGCCCCTCTGTTCAAGCTACTGGTTCTTAACCTTGGCTATCCATTGGAATTACCTAAGAGAGCTTTAAAAAATACAGATTTGGGGGGGCACCTGGGCGCTCAGTCAGTTAAGCATCTGACTCTTGGATTCAGCTCAGGTCGTGATCTCAGGGTCCTGGGATCGGGCCCACATCAGGCTCTGTGCTTGGTGCGGAGTCTGCTTGTCCTTCTCCCTCCCCCAGCTCACGCACTCTCTGTCTCTCTCAAATAAATAATAAATAAAATCTTAAAAAAAAAAAAAACGGAAAACACAGATTTTCTGCAAGACCCACCACCAGGGTATCTAATTTAATTGGACTGGTGTGTGGCCTGGGCATGAGGATTTTTTAAAGCTTTCCAGTTAAAGCCAGAGATTTATAGCTCTAAGTAAACCCAATGTGTGAAAAACCTGGGCCATCAAAGAAAACCTGGGGGATTGGTGATTTCATTCTAGAAAGCTTTCTTTCTTTCTTTTTTTTTTTTATTTTCCTAACAATATTCTGTGAAGAACACTACAGGGCAGGAGATGGCAAACTTTGTCTTTAGAAAGCCAGATAGTAAGTATTTTTCACTTTGTGGGCTATATGGTCTGTGTCACAGAATTCACCTCTGCACTAGTGTGAAAGCAGCCATAGATAAGATGTTAACATGATAAGATGATAACATGCCTGTATGCTAATAAAACTTTATTTACAAAATGAGATAAGCCAGACTATGTGCCATAGTTCTCCAGCCACTATCTGATATGGTATTACTTTGAATGGTGGCCATGCCTGTGCAAAGAGTTCTTAAAATCTATGCATACAGTCACCTTGAATGTTCATCCCATTAAGTTGACAGGTTGAGTACTCCTCCGATCCCCTAAAATTCTTTAAACAGTTTTAGCTGTTTTCACTTGTCTGATAGGCAAAAATCTACCATTGCCAGACGGTTCTTTTAAGGTGAGGATCCCTTCTGTCTTGTTCTCCCAGTGTAGTCTTGACCCTTGGGCCGCATTTAACAAATACTTGTTGGATGAACACATTGATCAAATGACTAACATTTAGTATATTTTTGCAAAAACCTGTGGAGAAATTCAAATGTCGACAAAAAGAGAAAATAGTGTGGGAAATCTGCACACACCCATCTCTGCAAGTCCAACACTGCATTGAAGTTGCTTGCTTGGTTGTGCTTCTCTAAATTCCATAAGGACTGGGATCACGTCCATTAGCCTGTACTCTGCTATATGCCCCAGTGCTTGAACAGGGTCGGGCATGTAGTAGGTGCGCTCAGTGAACATTGTTGGATAAATGAAAGAATGAATGAATAACAAGCTGGTGCATTTAGATGTGATTTATAGACTTCTAGCAGGTTCACTAGCAATTGCATAGACTTGGCAATATTGTGGGTTAAATCATGATTCCTTCCATTTAAAACCACAAGTTGTCATAGTTCTGCATCTGCAGGGGATATCAAAATCCCTGGAGATCTTCTTAACCCTGTGGTTCCCTGACCCCACTGCAAGGTGTTGGGTTGTTGACAAGACAGGCATATGGGGAAGCCTGGTGGAATCTAGCACATGAAGAAGAATCTAGCTTCCTCCCACCCCAGCACTGCCCAGTGCTCCTTTGATACTTTACTGTGCTTGTGAGGAAGGGAGTGACCACAAAAAATCAGGTCTAATTTAAACCCCTTTAAAAGTTACCAGGCTGCTGGAGATTAGTTTAGAGAAAATATATCGGGGGTCTGCTTTGATTTGCAATTTAAGATAAATGTAGGAAACGTGTTTTTGCTTCCTAGGAGAGGATTATGTTGCTTTGCAAGTTGGGTCTTTGTCACTTTTGATTTTAGAACACTTGCTCGTGCTTCCAGTAATGAGCCAAAACCAAACCACACTGAGACCAGCCCAGGAGGTCCTGCTGTCTCAGAAACCCAAAGTATTCTTGTTTCCACTGAACTCCTATGTCTGGATTCCCGCCTATCGCCCACCAGACTTTTAAGGGCTCTGCTCTTGGGTTGCATCAACACTGGCGGTTTATTTCAGACATAAACACATCTTGTTAAACAACATAAACAAATCTTGTTAAAATTGTTAAAAAAGGGGGGGGGGGGCGCCTGGATGGTCAGTCGGTTAAGCGTCTGCCTTCAGCTCAGGTCATGATCCTGGGGTCCTGGGATGGAGCGCCGCATTGGGCTCCCTGCTCAGCAGGGAGTCTGCTTCTCCCTCTGACCCCTTACCCCACTCTCTGCTCGTGCTCTCTCTCTCTCTCAATAAATAAAATATTTAAAAATAAATAAATAAATAATAAAATTGTTTTAAAACCCCCTAACTTAGTACCTTATATTTTGGGGTGAATTGTTCTTTACCATATTGATTCAATGTGGATGGTAGCCTGTGCTCAAGTAACTATTGTAAATCACCCAGTAGTTCTCAACCAGGGTAGCAGTGAACTTGGTCAGATTTCAGATTTAGTAAACATGATCATGGAGCTTAAAATGGAAGGCAGAGAATGAAATAAATATATTTCCTATATACAGTTCCTTCATACTTTCCTTATTGACTAATTGGTCTGATAAGAGAGGCATGGTTTTAAGAAAATTTTTCCAATTGTAAAACATCTGTATAAGTTATAATCCATGGTTGCTTTAATGAGAGGTGTCGTTATAGGTATGAATCAGACACCCCTTGAATGGTGGAGCATTTAGGGTGAGGTCTTGCCTTCCCAACTTCTTAGGTTTACTCTTCACATGACTCTGGCAGTGAACCCCTTCCACTGATATTTAAAATATATGTGCTCTTTCTAGGTGCTATATGTACCTTGAAAACAAATCACTCCTGGGTGAGTAAATCACATTTCTGCAGCTAATATCAGAACACCATCCTCCATCCTGCATGCAGTCCCCTGCTGGAAGTTTCTGGTTGGACTGCCTGAGTGCTGTGTGCTCTAAATATAGCCATTTAAAAAGAAGATTATGGCCCGTCCACTTGGGACTGCTAAAAAGCCTTTCACGATAACTCTTGAAAGCCCGATGCCTTTAATCCTTAACTTTAATTTAAAGAAATCTCAACTCATATTCCATTTTCCACATTCTCTGGCTGCCCCCACCCTTGTCCTCCTCTACAAATCTGTTGATTTCTTCCCCCTTCTGTTAGTGAAGAATAAGACTCTTAAGAGTATAGTAGTTTCTGGAGCAAGGGTAAGCTAAGCTGTTTTAATTTCTTGCAAGGATGTGTTTATAGAATAAAATCAAGTCAACACTCAAGAGTATATACACCCCTTTACAGAGATGGGGAGAATTAATCAGGCCTGAAAGTTCGGAATATAAAAAGGGGGGGGTAGGAAGGATGTTTCATCAAACTGAACTGCTCTGGGAGATGCAAAGATAAAAGGATTTCCCTCTCCAAGTGCCTTAAATATTGGCAGGCAGTGGGGTCAAGATTTTTTCTTTTGTTGTTATGGAAAGCCATACAGATAATTAATGCTGTTGAAAGAAGATTGTTCTGTTGGCGTCTGTGAGGCTGGCCCCCCAGTCTGGGATCTTCTGGAAAGAAACAAGTCAGGGAAAAAAGTTATGTACCGGGGGAGATCTTGCCAATTTACACCAGCAATAAATAATGTCCGAAGAGCAAACAGCCACTGGCTAGTTCCTCGTGACTGCAGATATTTGATAGGGGGACACAAGTTAATGCAAGCAGTAAACTTTAAATGGAATAGAGGACCCATCTACCCACCCCCACCCCATTCTGTCCCAGACTTGTTCTTTTAAACAATAATTATTAAAGAAAGGAAGTTGCGACAGAAGCCCAGGAAAGTTATGCATCAGCTTTGATATTTACAGTTTTTATTTCTTCCTCGATGGACGGTCTTTGCTTTAATTTAATGGGCAGGAAATGTTTGATCCCTTCCTTAGATGTCAGATGCAGCCACGGGGTCTGGGAGTCCTGACCAGCCCTGCTGGGCCCTCAGGAACCTTCTGTGCCTCTGGCTGACCCAGTCCTGGAGGAACTGAGGGAAACTTAACTTCAGAGTAATAACGGGAATAATTAATATTCGCTCACCACATAGGATGTGCCAGATCTTGTGCACTGTGTATACATTAGCTCCCTTAATCCTCATAAAACCCTTGGAGGGTGGTGCTATTTTTGGTCCCATTTTATACATAAGGAAACTGAGGCTCAGAAGGGTGAAGCTCACAGCTAGCAAATTCAGAACTGGGATTTGAACCTTGGCAGTCTGGCTCCTGTTGACACTTTTTAATTGAAGCAACGTTCATATAACATAAAATTAACGATTTTAAAGTGAACAATTCAGTGGTATTTAGTACATTCACAATATTATACAACCACCCCTTCTATTTAGTTCCAAAACCTTTTTATCACCCACAACAGGAAACCCCGTACCCATCAGGAGTCACGCTCCATTTTCCCCTCCTTCCAGTTGTTTTGGAAGGGAGCGATGTTGCTGTGTGGTGGGGCACTTCTAGCTTTAGTCCTGGATGCAGGAAACATCCATCCATTCATTCATTCATTCATTCATTCATTCAACGAATTCACTCATACAGCAAATATATTTTGAGCACTAGCTTTATGGCAGACACTGTGCCAGACACTGGAGGCACATTGGTGAACACACTCATGGTCCCTGCCTTTTGAGTCTCATAGTCTAGAGATGGAGGGGACATGTGAAGCAGAAACTGCAAATTCAAATTCCTCCGAGTGTCCAGTAGGTAGGATTAATGAAAGAAGAGGAGCAGATGTGAGACTATAGGGAGTGGTAGAGACTGTAGCTAATTAATTAGAGAGTGGATACCTAGGCTAATGGCTCTAACTAATGATTGCCAGGTGGGAATGCAAGCACAGTGTGGTCAGATCTCCCTATTTTTAAAGGAAACTGGAAATCTGGATCTTTGAATAAAATCCTTGACATTTAAGATACAGCAGAAACTAAACAAAACACATTTACAAAGGCCAAATGGGCCACCAGGTTATAAACTGTATTAGTCAGGGTTCTCCAGAGAAACAGAATGTGTATGTGTGTATGTGTGTGTAGTGTGTGTGTGTAAAGACATTTATTATAAGGAATTGGCTCACACCATGATGATGGCTGAGAAGTCCCAAGATCTGCAGATGGCAAGCAGGAGACCCGGGAGATCCATCGGTGTAATTCCAATCGAAATCCAAAGGCCTGAGAACCAGAAGAGCCAATGGTTTAAGTTCTAGTCTGTAAGCCAACAGGCTCAAGACCCAAAAAGAGCCAGTGTTTCAGTCTGAATCTGAAGGCAGGAAAAAAGCCAGTGTCCTAGTACAAGTCAGGCAGGGGGAATTCCCCCTTACTAGCCAGAGGGTCAGCCTATTGTTCTATTCAGCCTTTCAACTGATTAGACAAGGCCCACCCATCCAGGGGAAGGCAGTCTGCCTCACTCAGTCTACCAATTCAAATGTTAATCTTATCCAAAAACACCCTCACAGACATAACCAGAATAGTGTTTGACTGAATATCTGGTCAAGCTGACGCATAAGATTAACCATCATAAGTCTACCCCTTGTCACCATATACATCTCCTTAAATGATATTTAATTTCCAAATAGAGACAATAACAAGGTCATAATCCCACATAACAAGATACAGCTATCCTATGTACAACCGAAAATGCACTAACCCCTTCACCAAAACAGGAGGTAAAGTCCTAGATGAGGTTTACTCCTCTCTTGTTCTGGGCCCCACTCAAAACCAGCAGCTTTTCAGGTCACTTGGTAAATTGGCCCAAGTGACATGCCCAAATGAGGAATATGTTGCCTCCAGAATCTAAAGAGGTCCACTAGAGATTGTGCCTTTTTATTTAGCTGTAAGAAAGGGCCAAAAACAACAATTATCCTTCATCTTAGACAAGATATGTCAACATGCCCCACACTCCTGGACTCCTAGAAATTTCACTGAGTAAGAAGACCCCTGGATTTTTGTCAGATTTATTTTCCACCCTCTGACACAGAAGTCTTACCAATAAATCTACAGTATTGCTACTTCTTGCTCGCTAGGTCCAGTCAGCATAATGCCATCAATGTAATGGACCCGTGTGACATCTTATGCAAGTTTCCTGCAAACCAAATTATGACATACTCCTGGAGAGTTGATATGCCTCTGAGGTAGGACAGTGAAGGTGTATTGCTTACCTTTCCAGCTGAAAGCTAACTGCTTCTGGTGGGCCTTATTTATAGGTATGGAGAAAAAAGCATTTCGCAGATCAATAGTTGCATACCAGGTACCAGGGGATGTGTTAATTTGCTCAAATGGTGAAACCACATCTGGTACAGCAGCTGCAATTGGGAGTCACTGCTTGATTAAGCTTACAGTAATCCACTAACCTTCTCCAAGATCCATCTGCCTTCTGCACAGGCCGAATAGCCCAATCGAATGGGGATGTGGTGGGAATCACCACCCTGCATCTTTCGAGTCCTTGATGATGGCACTAATCTTGGCAATCCTGTCCCGAAAGCTCTGTTGCTTTGGATTTGTGATTTTCCTAGGAGAGGCAGTTCTAGTGGCTTCCACTTGGCCTTTCCCACCATCATTGCCCTCACTCCATAGGTCAGGGAGCCAGTGTGGGGACTCTGCCAGCTCCTGAGTACATCTGTTCCAACTCTGTGTTTCAGGACTGGGGAAATAACCACAAGATGGGTTCGGGAACCCACTGGGCTCACTGTGAGACAGGCCTGAGCTAAAATTCCATCCATCACCAGACCTCCATAAGCCCCTACTCTGGGTGAACTACAGTGACATTTTGGGTCTCCTGGAATTAGTGTCAGTTCAGAGCTAGTAACCGGTAGTCCCCAAAAAGTCTGACTATTTTCTTTTCCCCAGTGTAGAGTCACCCTGGTAAAAAGGCCAAAGGGTCCCTTTGGGGAAAGCTGTGAGAAAGATTTCACAATATACATTTTCCATAGTATACCAGAGTCCTTCCTCGAGGGGACTTGGCCTCCCTTCCATTCAGGAGATTCTGGGTCTGTAAACTGGCTCAAGTCTGGGAATTGATTGAGAGACTGTAACTTTCTCTGTTTTTATGATTCGGGTTAGACTTACATTCACTTGACCTAGAACTTTCTGCTTACACAGACCAAGTTAGAATTTGGTTAAGTTTCTTATCTGTTCCACTTCTAGGAATACCTTGATCGACTAGCCAACAATGTAGGTCTGGGTGAGCCACACTATTCTGATTGTGGCTTTGACTCTGCTGTCCATTACAGTAACCAAGCTCATCTTTCCTTTGGCGGTTCCTTTGGCGGTTGAGTGCCATCATTTGGCCCTTGCTGCACCGGGATCCATTATTCCTCTTGCATTTGTGATTCCCAATTCAGTGACTGCAGTTACCACTGTGAGGTCTGGTCTGCAGAGAACAACGATCACAGAGCTCTTCAAGATTGCCAGGACTCCCCTTGCAAATTTATTTCTCACAGTTGTGATGAAAAGTGTGTCTTCTGAACCTTCCCAGGATGGGTGTGTAGGTTTTAAATGATAAATCCACTCTAACAGTCCAGTCTCTTTGAATCTCTTCCCCTACATCAATCTAAGGCAAGTCTGGCATTTCCAGTTCACTCACTGCGGGCCACTTTTTGGTCCACTTTTTAGCCAGCCAACCAACCAGTTAGAGTCCTTTCGGATGCCCAGGCTGCAACCTGAAATCTAGAATCTCTGCTTAGTGAGCCCCTATCAATAATCCAACTTTATGTTCCTTCCACCATTATACCACATTCTTAATATCCACTCCCACATATATTCCTAAGATTGCTGTCTGCATAAATTAGAAAAGTCAAGTAGTTCTTTTGGAGTGTAGCACACCTCTTCATGGGTTGCACTTTGTACCTTACCTTTAGGGGCCTGCTGGGACTTGAGCCTAGTTATAAGTCTAGGAGCAAAGAGGGGGTGGAGGTGGGTCCTGGGGAGAATTAGCTTTGCCTCAAATGGCAACTCCTTTAGGGGAGGCATTACAGATTCCTTAAGCAATGCAGCGTTGATCCCCTCAGATAGGAGATAGAGAAGCCATTCCCACTGTGGGCGAGGAGGCCTTCTTTCACTAACAAAGAAGCCTCATCAAAATTTAGGAGTTCAGTGTCCCAGATTTCATCAGGGTCTTCTTGTATGTCCCCATTCCAGCTTTAAGGATCTGATTCTTTCCCCTTCGATGCCCTCACTTCAACAGTAGACACCTTGAAAGTTCTCTAACTCTCGTGGGATTTTACAGTCCACCTAATATATTCTCTTACTAAATTCCCTTTCTCCTGAAAACAGTAGCCACACTACAAAGCTGAGAGTTCATCTTGCATTGTAATTCAGTAAGTTGCAGGATGAAATTCTGGGATTGATTTTCAGCAATCTCAGCCCTGCAGCCACAGGCTGTAAGGGTCTCCTGGGGGCACAGAGAAGATTTCAGATCATTTATGTGGTGCTTGAGCTGGGAATTCGAATTCCTGAGCTCATCCTTTTCTTTCCCCACTTTGTCCAGCAACATTGGAGCAACTAATCTCATTATAATTCATTATTTTGCCAAAAATATTGAAAGTATCATATACACAGTCACTCAGATCCCTGCTCCTTATATGTGGTTGATTAGGAGTACCCAGTGGTGATATTTTGCATCTCTCTACTGCCATATTGCACCATGGACTATTGGTGCTCTCTTAACTTCTGGAAATAGACTCATTAAAGCCCTTAAATCTAATCGGATTAGTGAGACAGTTCCAAGAAGCCCTGTATCAATTCAAAAAACTCATCCTTAAAATTCTGTTCCTTTAGAACCACTCTCAGTATCAAAATCTGCATTAGGGTTTTCCAGAGAAATAGATCCATCCAACAGGAAGAGCGAGAGAGAGAGAGAGAGAGAGAGAGAGAGAGTGTGTGTGTGTGTGTGTGTGTGTGTGTGTACACAAAGAGATTTATTATAAGGAATTGGCTCATGCAATTTTAGAGGCTGAGAGGTCCCACAAGCTGGAGACCCAGGAGAGCTGATGGTGTAGTTGAACCAAATATGTTCAGAGTAACTCAGGCTCTGATAGAGATGTGAAGGAAATGTCCGGGGAGATCAACTGAAATCTGCTTGGAGGGGTCAGGAAGGGCTCGGAGGAAGTGACACTTGAACTGTGTTGTGAAGGATGAGGAAAGGTTTTCCAGGAAAACTGGGTGGGAATCAGAACTCCGGCATAAAGACCATGAGTGCTTGGGTTCCTACAGCTAGTTCAGTGTGACCTAAACCAAGGTAAGTGTGGGGACGTGACAGGGACACATGTGGGGAGTGAGGTAGACAGGCCACTATGAGAGCCACAGGAATTATCCAGGGCTTCAAGCAGGGGAGTGGCTGTGTATACTAGGAACTGCTCTGAGGGTTGTATACTGAGAACCTACTGTGTGCCAGGCCCTAGGGTTTCAGTGGTGAGAACAGAGGAAGTCCCTACCCTCTTGGAGCTGACATTCTAGAGGGAGAGTAAGACCATAAGTGATAGAAGAGTGAAATATGTGGTCAGTCTTTGGTAGTAAAGTGATGTGAGAAGGAAGACAGGGGTGCCAGGTGTGTGTGTGTTGGGGGAGCAGAGTCAGGGTAGAGCTAATGTGGTTCTAAATAGGGGCTTACTGAGACTTTTGGGCCCTTGAAGGATTTGAATAGGGCAGCCATGAGGATATCTTGGAGAAAGCATTCCTAGCAGAGAGAGCCACCAAGGCACTATGCAAAATGGCACAGCCACTATGGGAAACGGTTTGGTGGTTTCTCAATAAGTTATATAACCCAGCAATTCCACTCCCAGGAATGTACCCCAAAGAATTGAAACAGCTGTTCAAACAAAAGCATGCACATGTATGTCCATAGCAGCATTATTCACAATAGCCAAAAAGGTGGAAACAACACAGTGTCCATTAACAGACAAACGGATAAACAAAACATGGTCTGCCCATACAATGGAATATATGATTTCAGCCATAAAAGGGATTAAAGCACTGATACATGCTACAACATGAATAAACCTTGAAAACAGTATGCCAGATGAAAGAAGCCGGTCACAAAAGGCCACAGAGTATATGATTTCATTTCCACAAAATGTCTAGAATAGGCAAATCCACTGGAACAGAACACAGGGTTGCCAGGGGCTGGGGGGAAGAGGAAATGGGAAATGAGTACTTACTGGTTTTTGGGGTGATGAAAATTATCTAGAACTAGATAGAGGTGATTGTTGTACAACTCTATTAATGTACTAAATGACACGGAACCAAACACTTTAAAATGGTTCAAATGCGGGACACCTGGGTGGCTCAGTCAGTTAAGCCTCTGACTCTTGATTTAAGCTCAGATCGTGATCTCAGGGTGGTGAGATCGAGCCCCGAGTTGCGCTCAGCCAAGGTCTGCTTGTACCTCTCCCTCCCCCTCTTGCCCCTCTCCCCTTGCTCCTGTGCTCTCCCACTGTCTTTCTAATACATACATACATACATTAAATAGTTCAAATATTAAATTTTGTGTGATGTGTACTCTACCACAATTAATGCCTATTGATTGAAGGGAGAGCAAGGAAGCTGGTGTGCATAGGGTCTGGGTGGAGACTTTGGCCTTTACTGCCAAGAAGCTAGGAGCCATGGAAGGTCTGTAGCAGAATAGTGAGGTCATGGACTTGGGTGCTGGCTCTGGCTGCCATTGGAGGGTAGACTCAAGGGACTGTGCAAAGGAGCCAGGAGACCCATGGGGAGGCTGCCATGGCCATCCACACGTGTCGCGAGGGGGTTGAGAAGGCGGGGGAGGGCGTGAGAAGGGTTGCAATTACTAGCTATCATTTAAAAGTCGAGCCGTAGGGCTTGCTGATGGTTGCGTGTAAGATGTGAGAGGGTAAGAGGCGTCCAGGATAACTGAGGTTTTAGCCTGCACTGAGGGAAGGATGGAGCTGCTCTTTCCCAAGATGGGAGCCCCTGGGAGAGGAGTGGGTGTGTGGAGGAGAGCAGCAGGGAACCTGCACTGACCTCACCAGAGCAGACAGGAGGCAAGGTTTGCGGGGGTCGGGAACAGACCTGCAATTGAGCAGCCTCAGGAAAATCTGCAAGGGCAACGGGGTCAGGGAGTTTTGTGTCCAAAAATAAAGTGATGGGAACTTTATCAAGCCCTCACTGGGAGCCAGGCACTGAGCTCTTGGCCTGCGTCATTTCATTTAAGGGACACAGGCCCCCCTGAGGTGGCAACAGTTGTTAACCATTTTACAGGTGGGTGTGGAAGGCTCAGAGAAGTTAAGAGACTTGCCCAAGGTCACCCAGCAAGTAAGTGGCTGGCCAATATTTAACTTCCAGGAACCTGGCTCCAGGACCCATTGCTTGTTTTTCAGGAAATGGTGGTTTCCCAGGGCAAGAGCCAGTGCCTTTGAAGGCAACGCAGGAATTTGCAGGTTCTTGCTGTCAGAAGTCCCAGGTGGGTGGGGAGGGGTCAGGATTTGGTCTAAGAATACTCTGTGGGGGGCAGCTCAGGGCCAGAGGTGAGAGACTTTGGTCCAAGGCAGTCTCATTGCCCTCCTTCTTATTCTGCTGATATTGTAATTATTGTTATTATCAAAGTCAATCACTCTGGAGAAGGGAAAGAAAGTTCTGGAAGGGAAATCACCAAAAGTTTACCAGAGGTTTTTCCTAGGTGACGAGATTTTCCAAAAGTTGTTATTATGGAAAATTGTAGACATCCACAGAAACAGGAAAATACGATGAACCCCCTTGTCCTGATCATCCAACACCAACTGTTGTCAGCATCCTGCTGTTCTGGTCTCATTTATCCAACTGACCCCCTCCACTTTTTTTTCCTAGAATATTCTGGAAACCTCAGAGAGGTTGTTGCACTCATAGATGGTAGTGGTGGGATTTTGAGCGATCGTTATTTTTGATTCATCTGGATTTCCTAGTTTGTGTACAGAGATGTGTATTTTTTGTCTGGCTTTAAAAATTGCTGAACTTTTGGGCACCTCTGTTTCCTCATCTGTAAAATGGGGCTGCTAACAGGAGTCAGTGAGCTTATCTCTGTAACATGCTAACACATTGCCACAACATAGGTGTTGCTGTTTGTGTTATTATTTTGAATGAGGTGTGATTTTTAAGGCGTAGATTCTGCTTTCAGGCTCTTGACCAGAACATGAGCTGCTCTGCTCAGAACCATCATCCCCTTGCCCTCTTGGCCTACCCCACCTGGCAGGTACATACACAGGACATGGTGAGAGCCTAGGTTCTCCCACTGGCTGGGAGACCCCCTGCTGGCTCCCAACATCTCTGTCTCCACATCTGTATGTCGAGATTGTCACAGCACCCATAGGGCTGCCCCATAGGGCTGCTTTGCATGAATGGAATGAACTAGTGTGAATTAAGGTGCAGTACGGTGCTTGGCATACAGTAATTGTTGATTGGCACCCTCTCTCTAGTCTCTGTTTGGGATGAGCATGGGACTGGGACAGGAATGAGGTGTGGAGTCACCAGCCAGTGGAACAAGCTTTGGCCACCATGCAATATAGTCAGGTCACCTGGGTCCAGCCCTGCTGTGAGGTTTTAGACAAGTGTCTTAACCTCCCTGGGCACCCATATGAAAAGCTCTAGCCTGGGCTGTAGAAAGCTGCAGAGGTTGGGGCTTCAGCTGTCGGGACTCCTGCACCCCTACCCTTCTCCACGGCCCCCTGCCCGAGTCCCCCTAACAGCGGCCACAGCCAGGCAGGCTGGCGGGAGGGGCTTGGCATGAGGACCAGCAGATGCCAGTCTCGCTCTGCGCACAGATGTATCTGCCAGTTTCTGATGGGGAGAAGCGATCTGGGAGTCGCTCACTTCATTGATAATTAAATTCAAATTAAGAGAGATTTGCATTTATCAAAAGCCTGTTTGACAAGGTGTCACTGTTCCCATCCAACACCCAGGCAGGCGCTGGGGAGCCTGAGGAGTGGGCAAGGGGAGGTGCAGCTACGTGGGGATAGGAAGGGAGTGACGGGTAGGGGCAGGGGAATGGGGAGAACAGCAGAGAGGCTACCTGTCAGCCCTTCATTATTACAGAGGGTCGTGGCTCAGTGGTAAATGGGTTGAAGCACTGTGTGGCCTTCATCAGACTGCTTAACCTTTCTGAACCTCAGTTCCCTACAGCAGTCCCCAGGGGCTCCTTCCAAGGAGATGGACTGCTACTGTTTGGCTTTGGGTTAGGCAAGGAATCCCCAAGCCTCCCACCCTTCTTGGCTGGAAGCAGGAGGACCATGGATCTGTGGGGGATGTTGGTGGTGCCCCCCGCCGCACCACCCCCAGCTCCCTCCGCCAGCTAGTGCTGCCAGCCATTGTGAGTTGGCTAATAGCAGCTCCCCGCTGTTCCCCTTTCCAGGGAATTCTCAACCTCCATGAGCTGCCCACCCAGAGATGTCCCATCCCACCCCACCCTGGGGGCTGACTGATTCAGGGGACCAACAGCCTGGCTCCTTCCTTTAAGGAAGGACTGCCCTTTGGTACCCTTCACCCTCCAGAGCTCCCCCTGGGATCAGGTTGAGACTAGACTCCTGCTGAACCCACCTCTCTGCCCAACTTCTGCCTCAGCCCCCGCCTGCTTCCCTCACTCCCTCCAGGTTCCTTCTGAGTGCCTTCCCTCCATGAGTCATCTGCACAAGAATCCCCATCTCGGGTTCTGCTTGTAGAGCATCCAGCCCAGGACAGAACCCAATCCAGACTCAAGTCCCATCTTCAGTACTGTGTGATCTCCAGCAGGTTGTCAGCCTCCCTGAGACTTACGGGGCACACGGGATAAGATAGGCCCCACTTCTTTGGGTTGTTTGCTAGAATCAGGGAAAATTGTGGATGTGACATTCCGTCTTGTCAACTAGATGCTTTCTTCAGAGGTGAGAAGGATCCTGTTTGTCTGAGTGGTCTGAGTGTGCTTGGTAGGAAGAGAGTGGAGAAGGTTTGGGGAGCAGAAAAGAGAAAGGTGTATGCTGGGGACAGGGGGGTGATTCAAGAGATGTCTAGGAAGCAGAATGTTGAGGGTTTAGTGGTAGATATAGAGAGGAGAGAGGGATGGTCAAGGATGACTCCTAGGGTTGAAGGGCTAGGTGGGGGATAGAGCCCCTCTTGAGATGCAGGAATCTTCTCATACCCCTGGGAACCCTCCAGATGAAAAGGTCAGTGCTCCTGTTGGGGAGAAGTATAGCCTTCACTTGCTGTGTGATTCTGGGCAAGTCACTCTTCATCCCTGGTCCTTAGTTTGCCCATCAGACAATCGTAACCTCTCTCCTGCCACTGACAGTCAAAGGGTCTATATGGTGGGCTCAGTGAAGTAATATTGTCCTCACCACAGATACCTCACTAAGGAAGTGAGGTAGCAAGAAGCACCAAAGTTAGACTTCAGAAGGAATAGTCTGTATGGTGGGTCTCTGGGCAGTTGCAAGAAGCACCAAAGTCAGACTTCAGAAAGAACAGTCTGTATAGTAGGTCTCTGGGCAGCTGTTAAATTCCCCTCCGTGGGAGACCCAATGATCCAGGAAAGGAGCTCCTGGACGGCTAGTTCAGGAACAGGCTTATATTCAGAAATACTGGCTTTTGAGGTCATGGTTACTGAAATGGTTGCTTTTCAAGCTCTGCATTGGGGCAAAGCCTCCTGGATCCTCAGTTGGTGCTCTTCTTATGGCGGTGGGAGTTCCTGGCTTTATCTGATCTATTTCCCCACCTCACCTCAGACCAGCCAATTGCTTCTCCTTCTTTGGGAGGCTTTTGTATTGTGGCAAAGAAAACCTGATATAAGAAAATCTATTATACAAAGTGGATGAACAAAGGGATGACTGTATATGCATTGCACAGGCTCATCCATTCCTTCCACAGTGCTCAGCTTCCCAAGGTCATTTCAAATAGGATAAGATTTCAAAAGAAAGGCTTCCTCTAAGAAACTGCCTATGGTGTGGGCCCACCTTCACTCTGCCGAAGGGTTGTTCATAGTTACAGGTCCTAGATGTTAAAATCGGACAGACTTGGGTTCAGATCCTGAACCCAAGCTAATGCAAGGCAATTGAATTAGCTGTGTGACCTTAGGTGTCACTTGACCTCTCTGAGCCTCCATTTTCTTGTATGTAAAATGGAGATATGAACAGAGCAGTTGGGAGAAGTGAGGTGGTCATGGGGCCAAGTCCAGAATAAATGTCAGTATTTGGCATTTCCAGTAACTTCTCTGTTCTTTCCATCCTATTCTGGTTCAGCTCCCCCTCCTTCACCTTGCTCCTTATAGAAAATTTTCCAGTGTTGAGATGTTCTTTGTCAACTATGCTTGCAAAAGCAGCAGAAGAGTTGGGGTGAGCTGGAAATCCAGTTAACAACTTTCCGAGCACCCACGTAGGGCTTTAGAGGGGCCAGATTTCCTGAGCAGAGGAGCGGGAACAGCAAGTCCAGGATTCTGTTGATGGGGGACGGTTGTTTTGGAGGCAAGTTTCACTTTTCCATCAATACTATAGATTGAGCTGGCAGCAAAGAGATTTATGGAGTTTTATTGAGGTTTTTCTCTTTTTAAACAATGAGTTACAATACAACCTGTCAAACTGAGCGCTCCCTCTTGATACAGAAAAATGTATACGGAGGGTAATTTTATTCTCCTGGCCATGGTGAAGGCAGATCTTCAGAAGTAGTCAGATACCAGCTTTGTGGCTGAGTGTGTCCTCATCTTTCATATTAATAGGTTTCATCTAGTTGATGTTCTCTATTTACCCACAAAACCAGAAAAAAATGCCGCAGCTAAGTATGGCCCCTGCGTAGGCAGGCTGAGGTGGTCTGAAGTTAGGGGAACAAGGAGGGCAGGATTGGGGTGGGGTTTTTCTGCTTTTTTTTTTTTTTTTGCATAGTAGGAATCGCAAGGATCTGCACCTCTTGTCATACCTTGGCTGGGGCTCCAAGGCTGCAGAGATCTCTGACGTGACCTCAAAGGCTCTGTGACCTTGGGTAGGTTACACCACCTCTCTGAGCTTTAGCATTCTTCTCTATAAAGTGGCATCATATCTTTTCTGATGTTCCAGGTTGGACTTTTCTGTGGCTCAGTTTTCCTACCTAGGTACAGTGCCTGAGAAGTGAGTGAGATCAGGTGATACCTGTGGGACACATTTCTCTGGTTTCATTTTTTTTTATCATCTCAAGAGATGAGAGGAGATGGTATATGAAGGGAGATCTTCTTTGTTGATCACCAAGCCTTGATTTCTTATCCTTAGAATTAAAATTATAATTTAAACCTGTAGCTTAGGCACAAATTAGGGGCTCAGGGGCTTAGTTTAACATCTGCCCCCCCCAACACACACAGACACACAGTTCTTGGTAGAAGTGTCCCTCCTTCTCTCTTCAAAGGAGGCAATCTTTTTTTTTTTTTCAAAGTAGACTTCACACCCAATATGGGTCTTGAACTCATGACCCCAAGATCAGGAGTCTCATGCTCTACCGGCTGAGCCAGCCAGGCACCCCACATTGGAGACAATGTTTTGTCATTATTAAGTGAACAGGCTCTGGACACAGATATCTGTGTCTGCCACTTGTTTGGTAACTCCAGTTAAGTGTTCTCCTTCTCCAGGCCTCAGTTTCCCCATCTGTAAAAGAGGCATGATGCCATCTCCATGGGCTAAGTGAGATGATAATAAAAATGATATTTATTGAGGACTTGCTGTCTAGCCTTGTACTAAGCATCATCTAAGTATCTAAGCATCTAAGAACAGCCCTATGAGATGGGTACCTATATTATCCCCATATTTCAGGTGGGGAAAACTGAGGCTCATAGAGGTAAAGTAACTTTCCCCAGGTCAACAGCAAGTAAGTAGCAGTTTAAGTCTCAGCTGTGGGCAGTTTCAAAGCCTGGGCTCCTGAGCCCCCAAGTTATGTGACCTCCTGATAAATGTCAAGGTCTCAGCTCTATGCCTGGTATGTAGTAAGCACTCAGTAAATGTTGGCTGCAGTGACCATGACAACGGTGGTGATGCTTGGGCCACCTTTGCTTGGGGGCAGGGGGACAGAATGTAGGATGGATTTCCTGGCGAGTTCTATCATGGTTTCATAAATTTCCATCAGATTTCCAAATGGGAAGTCTCATGCTGAGATGAGCCACATGCAAAGTACAGCCTTCCCATCTAGAATAAAAGGAATATATTTATATATACATGCTCACACTTTGGTATCTCAGAAGCCAGGCAGAATATTGTAAAGCAATGTACAATGGCCTAAAATATCGTTCCAATTTAATCCATCTATCTAGTGTTCCATCTAATTACTATATTAGAAAAGTCTTCAGACCATGTATTGAACATTATAAATGGGAATAAAATGATTCTGGTAATGGCTTAATAAAACAGGTGAGGTAGCTCCGTCTGTCTGCCTGTATCCTTGGACCATGGCCAGATTGATTTGTCAGGGAAGGAAGAAAAAAAAAAAAGAAAGAAAAGAAATGGGCTTGTGTTGTTGCATTTTGGAGATTGTCTCCATTAGGGGCCCTTTGATTTTATTCTTGTTTTTCCTTATGAGAAGTGGTTATCGGTTCCTTTTGTTAACAGCAAAATATGTAGAACTGATGGAAAAACTGGCAGCAGCCGTTTCATATTTTATAAAGCTGCTCCCGGCTTGTAATTTGCCAGTTGGGATGAATTGGGGAACTCTGAAACTCCTGGTGAATTTGCAGCTGATGGCTGCAGTCTTGTCTGAGGGCGTGTGTAACCATCGGGATTTAGCTGCTCCGAGAAGCCGCAGCTAGGGGAGGCAGAGGGAGCCCAGGGTCCAGAAATTATACACCAACCATTTGGAACTAGAGTTGACCAGTCAGAGGAGATCTGGGCCTTTTGTGCATCAAGTCATCTTTCCTCCATGTGCCTAGATAGGTGTTTGCTTTTTCAGAATCTCGGAGGCTTTCTGTATAAGTCAAAAAATGACTTTCCCTTCTCCCCCTCTCCAAATGCTCAGTGTCTTTGTACCGTGGGTCCCTGTTCCCTTTCCTTAAAAGCTGCCATTGCTAGTGAGACTTGACACATCCCTGCCTGAATTTGGTCCTGGCTTTGGAGCTGGTGTCCAGCAACCAGTGACAGGCGGGCCACACTACCCATAGGTGTGTATCCCTCTCCACTTCTGAGGCCATGATGAAGGAGAAAAAAATACCCCTCCCCCCAAGTGCTGTGCGTTGTTCCAGCCCCAAACTCTAATTTCTTGCTCCAAGTAGACTAATATGCGGGTGTCAGAGGTTAAATTCCAGTGCACCAAGAAGGTGCCCATCCTTCTCAGAGGCCTAGCGTATACACCAGGCGTCATCCGCGTTGTCATGGCTACACGGGCCCAGGACCCCAGAGACAGGAGCGCAGAATTAATGGCAGTCCCGAGTAAAGGATTCCTGTCTTGGCGAGGTTGATGGATTACATTGATGTACCATTTGTCATACTGTAATTGTTCTGGCAAATGTAATACCCACTAGTATAAACATTGTACTGCTTTGCTAATAAAACCCAAAATAGGAAGAGAAAGGATGATACAGTGTTATGCTCACTTAAAGAGACAATGCCTCCTTTCCAAGTTGGAGCCCACTTCTTCTTCCAGAAGCCTCAGTGCCTGATGCCTTCTCCATCGATGTGCACACGTGTGCTAAAGCAGCTGTCCAGCACCCGCCGTCCCAGCATGCGTGGTGTGGGGTGTGTGTACAGACATACTCTCTTAGTTTCCCTCTCTATCAGCATCTCCCACGGTTCCTCCTCTTGGGGGTTTCATCCAGTGCAGCTGGGAACTGACTGACTAGTTATTGTTTAAAACCTTGTTGAGTTTCCTTGGTGCCTGCCTGGCATCCCTGATGGAAGCTGTTGGTCCAAATTGACTTGGCATTCAAGGCTCTGCTCTAGCACAGCTGCTGCTTCCAAGAGGTCTTCCCTGACCAGCCCATCTTCACTGAGCTCACATCTCTCAGGCCTGTGTGACTCTCGGTGAACCTGCCACTGCCTGGTACGTGTACTGCCTTATCCCTCTCGTTAGATCATGAGGTCCTGGAAGGACTATTCCTATTAGTAATGCACTCAGCTCAAATAACTGAAAACTCAGCCAGGGATGCCTTACATTTATGGGTGGTATTTTTTTGTTTTAAGAACCTTTATTTTGGGAGCTGTTTTAGGTTCACAGAATAATTGAGCAGGAAGTACAGAGAGTTCCCATTACCCTTTGCCCCCACATATGTGTAGTCCCCCACATCAGCATTCCTCCCCAGAGGGGTACATTTGTTACAGTTGATGAACCTACATTGGCATATCATCACCCAAAATCCATAGTTTCCATCAGGGTTCACTCTTGGTGTTGTATATTCTGTGTATTTGGACAAATATATGATGGCATGTATCTACCATTAGACTATCATATAGAGTATTTTCACTGCCCTGAAAATCTTCTGTGCTCTGCCTATTCATCCTTCCCTTCTGCTGACCCCCAGCAACCCCTGATCTTTTTACTGCCTCCATGGTTTTGCCTTTTCCAGAATGTCTTAGAGTTGGAATCATATAGTATGTAGCCTTTTCAGATTGGCTTCTTTCACTTAATAATGTGCCATTAAGGTTCCTCCGTGTCTTTACATGGCTCGATAGCTCATTTCTTTTTAGCACTGAATAATATTCCGTTGTCTGGGTACACCACAGTTTATCCGCTTACCAACCAAAGGACATCTTGAGGGTTTGTTTTTCTCAAATGACAAAGTTCACAGGTAGGTGACTCTCTGTCTTTCCATTCTGCCATATTGGCCTCCCTCTTCATAGCTACAAGATGGCTGTTTCTCCTCCCAGTCTCATGTTTGCAGGCCAGGAAGGAAAAGAAGGGAAGGCCAAAGGGACAGAGGGCAAAAGGTTTTCTTCCAGTGAGGAGTTTACCTTCCAGGTCAGGAAGTGAAGCCCTCTTCAGGGACATCTAATTTTCATCTCATTGTCCCGGACTCTCACTGGCTACTCGTACCTGCATGGGAGGCTGGGAAACCAGACCTTGTAGCTTTCCATCCTCTGGTAGAAGCTGTTGTAATGGTTGAATTACGTCCCCCCGCTGAAAATTCACAATTTAGAGTCCTAACCCCCAGTACCTCAGAATGTGGCTATATTTGGACATAGGAATTACCTTGACCTTGAAAGGTAGTTAAGTTAAAATAAGATCATTGGGGTGAGCCCTAATCCAGTATGACTGCTGTCCTTATAAGAAGAGGCGAATAGGACAAGACGTACACGTACAGAAGAAAGACCATGTGAAGACACAGGAAACATAGCCATCTACAAGCCAAGGAGAGAGGCCTCAGAAGAAGCCAACCCTGCCAACACTTCGATCTAAAACTTCTGTCCTCCAGAATTGTGAGAAAAGAATTTTCTGTTATTTAAAGCTACTCAGTCTGTGGTACTTTGTTGTGGTGGCCCTAGCAAACAAATGCAGATGATAAAGGAGAAGGGGGTTGGAATGGCTTTGGGAGGGCCAATGTGTACTGCTTGCCACACGTGGATTCTCTCATTATCCCATTTTATAGAAGAGTAAAGAGTCAGGGTCAGTAACAAGTCGAGTGCTACATGGCACTCTAGTGTAATAGTCAGAGTTTTAACTGAGACCCCCTGGGTTTGAATCCCAGCTCCACCACTAACAGTTCTGCGCAACTGCGATAGAATTGCATCAGTCCCCTGAGCCTCAGTTTCCTCTTCTGTAAAATGGAGGTGACAATAGCTCTGATCTCCCAGGGCTGATATGAAAGTTACAAATGAGATGAACTATGGGAAATTATCTACAGAGTGCCCAGGATGTAACACGGTTTCGTAGGTGCTCACAGAGCTGGAATTGGAACCCAGATCTGTCTGATTCCTGGACCTGGCATTCTGCTCCCCTGGGAAGGTAGCCAGATCAGAGCAGCACAGAAACGGCTGGGATTTATGTCCCCATGATCCATTCTCACTGTCTCTATCCCCATAGCCCAAAGGGCATCCACTGTGCGCTGCCTGCCCAGGGAAGCCCCCTCTTCCCTAGCACATCCACATGTGGAGTGAGGGGTTGAGCAGAAGCCTGAGGCCCTCTCACTCTCCCAGCTCCAGGATCCAGCTCTTGGAGGCTGGGGGCCCCGACTGCTAGATCACATGGAGCCAGGTTTGACTCTGGCATTGAGAGGAGACAGTATGAAAATGGATGATGTGCCTCCTTGGAGCTGAGCACCTGCAGGGCTGTCGTGGGGGGTCACGTGGCAGAGGAGGAGGAAGGCACAGCTGCTGGCCTGGAGCAGACCCCTGAGGTACTACAGCCAGAGGTGGGAAAAGACCCAAGTAGACGTGCCCAGGAAGCTGATGTATCCGGGAGGGCTTGGTAAGTGAGACTTTTGGGTGGTCCAGATCCCCCGACACATGGACGGACTGGTCAAGGGAGATTCTCCACCCAGGACCTCGTCCTTGGCCTGTCCCTAAAAATACTTCTTCTAGTACAGTGGTGCAGCTGTGGTGGAAAATAGTATGGCAGCTCCTCAAAACATTAAAAATAGAATTACCATATAGTCCAGCCATTCTCCTTCTGGGTATATACCCAAAAGAATTGAAAGCAGGATTTTGAACAGATATTTCTACACCCATGTCCACAGCAGCATAAATTACAATAGCCAAAAGGTAGAAGCATCCCAAGTGTCCATCGACAGATGAGTGGATAAACAACTGTGGTCTATTCATATGATGGAATATTATTCAGCCTTCAAAAGGAAGGCAGTTGTTCAGCTCAGGTCATGATCCTAGGGTCCTGGGATTGAGTCCCGCATTGGGGGTGCGGGGGGGGGGGGGGTCTCTGCTCAGTGGGGAGTCTGCCTCTCCCTCTGCCCCTCCCCCTGCTCGTGTTCTCTCTCTCACAAAAATAAATAATTAATTTTTAAAATAAGAAGGCAGTTGTGACCCGTGCTGTAATATGGATGAATCTTTAGGATATTAAGCTAAGTGAAATAAGCCAGTCAGAAAAGGACAGATACTGTATGATTCCGTCCTGTCATACTGTATGATTGACACCCAGAGGAGTCAAGTTCATAGAGACAGAAAGTAGAATGGTGGCTGCCAGGGGCTGGGGAGTTCATGTTTTATGCGTACCGAGTTTCAGTATTGCAAGATGAAAAAGTCCTAGAGGTGGATGGTGGTGATGGGTGCACAACTAATGCTATTCAACTATACACTTAAAAATGGTTGAAAATGGTAAATTTTATGTTACGTGTATTTTACCACAATAAAAGTACTGCTTTCATTACTGCTGCTCGTACTGATAATACCAGTGATAAGAAATGATGCTGCACTGCATACTTGACACAGATTATCTCATGGAAGCCTCCCAATAACCCTAAGTAGATACTGTTAATAAGTAGTTAAGGACACGAACAGTACTGAGGTTCAGGGCGGTTAATACATTTGTCCAAGGTCACACAGCTGGCAAATGGCTGAACTGGACTTGGAACACACATCTGTCTGTCCAACACACATCTGTCTTTCAACCATACCACCCTAGTCTGCCCCAGACTTTGATTAAAGCAAGGTTGAACTTGACACTATTGACATTTTGGGCTGGCTAATCCTTTGTTGTGGGGGGACATCCTAAGCATTGTTGCTTGTGTAGCAGCATCCCTGGCTCCCTCCACTAGATGCGAATAGCACATACTTCCCACCCCTCAAAGTGAGGTGGCCAAAAATGTCTCCAGACATTACCAAATGTCCCAAGGGGGCAAAATCACCCCCAGTTAGACCCACTGGTTTTACGGGGACCTCCTGGCAGCCCAGAGGATATCAGATAGTCGCTGTCATTCTCACCAAGATAGATTCGCCGGCCTGCAAGTGGCAGCTTCTCACAAACTCGGGAGAGCCCATGTTTAAAGCCACATCAACGGATGGACATCAGCTTGTGCACAAAGGATCACTGGGGCGGATAGGGGGTATACATGCTTTCTTTGCCTTTTCAAAGGATTTTTTCACAGGAGAGTCCCCACTGCCCAGACCCCCTCACCCTTAAAATGCCCAGACAGCTTGAACCTCCCTTTTGGCATAAGGCTGGGCCCACCCTTACTTGTAGCTTGAACAGTGCTCATTTGTAAGATGGTTCATACTAGCAAAAAAAAGTCCATGCAGGTCTGTGTACGTACATGGTCCACACACATAGTGGAATTGTAACTTTTCCATTAAAGATGTCGGGACATTTTGTTGGATGAATAAAGAAAGTGGTAGACTAGGATCCCATTTGGGGGAAAAATTCTACCTATGAATGTACATGTTAGTTCATGAGTAGAGAAAAGCCCGGAAGGGTGGTGGACCCCAGAGTGTTCCAGTGGTTTTGTTCACTTCTGTATCCCCAGTGTCCTGGCACACAGTAGGTGCTAAATCATTATTGATGGCCAAATCAGAGTAGAAAGATGGGGCTGTCAAACTTTCTTCTTTGTGTGCTTCTCTGTCACTTGAATTTTTTATAGTGAGCATATATTAACTTGGTGGCTAAAGGGAAAAAAAACTTCCCCCAAAGAAAGGAAATTTAAGAAAAAAAAAAAAAAGATGCCTTGAATTTGCTTAGCTCTTCTCTTCCTTCTACAGAGCTCAAAACCCACATGCCCATCTTGCCTGAGCCATGGAGAGAAGCAAGGCTTGTGCTTTATGGTCCTTGTTCAGTCATGCATTGATAACATTGGACTCCCGGAGAAAGCTGCTTCTTTATTTATTTCTCTCACTTCGGTTTTTCCCCGGGCTTTTGAAGGTGGGGGGGGGGGGGCCCCCACAGGGGGGGGGGGGGGGAGGGGAGGGGCGTTAGGGAAGGGGTTGGGCCCTCGAAGATTCAGTCTTGCTGCTACCCCAGGCAGGAGGTAAAGGGCTGGACCCAATGACCTCTTGGTGGAGAGGGGGCTTCTACTCCTGTGACTTCTTCTCTCCATGCCTTTGAGATCCTTCCAGAGCTGCCCAAGCACTGGGAGAAGCTGGGGCCGTGTGGAGGTCAGAGAGGAAAAACAGGGACTAGATTTGGGGGTGGCGGAGCAAGTTTCAGGACCACGAAGAAGAGGGGCATGTCATCTTTCTTTGCAGTGATAGAGGAGGGAGAAGAAACAACCCCACGCCCCCAGCCTTCTGATCTCTGAATATGCCAAAGGCCTTTGAGTTTGTACAATTGCATCTCAGATGTTTCTTAAAGTTTACAACTGACCCGATTCGTAGAAAAAGATAAACACCCTTCCTATGTTTGGAGTCATATGTAATTTTTATCTCTTGACCTTTAAATGTAAGCAGCAGTAAAATGAAGAACTATTGCAGTCATTTAACACTCTGGCTGTACTAACTGGTTCCTGCCTGAGAACCGTGGTTTTAAATTGGCTAATGCAGAATACTTGCAGAGCTAATAATAATTCAGATTACTCCTGTCAGCTATTCCGGTTTCATGGGTAATTTAGTAGTTGAATAAATTTTTAAAAAAATTCATTCGTTACCATGCACTGTTATGAATCAGTAGATGGTTTACCATTGGCAGCAGTAACTGTAAGAAGATTTAAATTGCTACTGAAAAGGATTTGAGTGAAGGTAATGTTTTATAATGTTCTAAGCCATATGCACTACTTTCAGGCCTCATCAGTTTTACATTGATTCCTAGTGAAGTGTTTAATTGCATCATGAATGCAATATAATTCAGTTCTTTCTGCTAATATGGTATATATCTCAAAGTGATATACAGCACTGACAGGGAGAATTCGCAGTTTTGTCCAGATTTGGGAGGGCAGTGAGAATTGGGCGCCTACTGGATGCATGAAGAGCAGGCGGCAGAGGGGGAGGCTGTAGCCTGCTGCCATCTTGCTAAGACTGGGTGGGGGACTGTCATAAGCGTGTGTGGGGAGGGGTAGGCTGTGCTGTCACCAATCCTCAGTGCTGACGGCCAGCCAGAGAAGGGTCTGGTGCTGTAGGCCTTCCCTGGGAGGGCAGGGAGATCTTTTGGCTGGCTGAGAAGTCCCAGAAGGCTGGCCAGGCCGGTTCCCGTCATCAGGTGCTCCTGGATTTTGCCTGGCCATCTCCTTGGTCATTTCTAAGTGGTTATCAAGAATTGGGCTTTCTGTTGCCATTTGTGTAGTTTTTCATTGAATATTTATTGAGCACCTAAAGAAATGGCAGTGGAGGAGTGGGCGGTAGGTGGCTGTTAGAGCTGGGGGCAAAACCATCCTTTGCTTTTTATTCTCTGCTGCCCACGAAACAGCCCAAGGTATAGGGATATTCTTGCTGGGGTAGGCCACTGAATTCTGGTTTTAAGAGGCATCTCTACCTGCCATCCTTCCAGGTAGAAGGATGCATTCTTCCAAATTGCAGTGTGTGAAAGCAAAATTCATTCTTTCTGGCATCTGTTCATTCTAGCATTCATTCTGATTCATTCATTCAGTGAATTCATTCAGCCAGGCACTGTTCTAGCTTCTGGGGATATAGTGGTGGACAGATATGCCTGCCCTCATGAAGCTTCTATTCTAGTAGGGACAGACAGACCATAAGCAGATATATAATTAAGAACACAAATTAGCCTCAGATATTATTGATGACTGTCTTCCAGTGGGATCCACTTGATACCTTGGTTCTGGAACTTTTTTAAAGTATCTCAGTACATTCATTCACTCAGGCAGCCATAACAAAATACCACAGACCGGGTGGCTTCAACAACAGAAATATATTTTCTTGTAGTTCTGGAGTTTGAGATCAAGGTGTTAGCAGCGTTGGTTTCTTCTGAGGGGTCTCTCCTTGGCTTGCAGATGGCCATCTTCATGTTCACCAGGCAATTCTCCCTTTATGCATATCTATGTCCAGATTTCCCCTTTTTATAAGGATACCAGTCATATTGGACTAGGGACCTCATTTTAACTTGGTCACCTCTGTAAAGACCCTATCTCCAAATATCCAAATAAGGTCACATTCTGAGGTAATGAAAGTTAAGACTCCAACATAAGAATTTTGGAAGACACAATTCAGTCCATAACACCCTGTGTAGAGAGAGCGCTTGTGTGTGTGTGTGTGTGTGTGTGTGTGTGTGTGTGTGTGTGAGACTGTGGCAGGGTGCTCTCAGTGAAGGGAACAAGGAAACAGTGCTAACTGTGCTCTAATCAGGCTCTTTCTGTCAACCCCTATGAATGATGTGAAAGTCAGACTTGCTTGTCACGTCAACTCCTTCTCCAGCAGGACCTTAAAATCAGAGTTCATGCATTTTCAGATATCTGATTGTTGTGCAGCCACAAAGCAGAAGCCCAGGGCCTGGGGCTCCCCCTCAGCCTGGCGCCTCGATGTAATCAGAGGCTCCTTTTTATCCCCACTCTCGAGGAAGGCCAGCCGGGCCACCTTTTTGATCATCGTAACCTTGACGCAGAAGAATAATTTATCCATGCCCCCGGACAAGGAAATTGCAAAATATTATTTATGAAGGTGAGCCGACACATCGTAATTCTGGCCCTGCGTTTCTGGATGTGGCTGGCCGGGATGGGAAATGTAGGTGATGTTTGATAATAAAATGGGACAGTGTACCCATGAGATGGAGGTATGGGAGGAACAAGGAGTCTGGCATCCCATGAGAGAGATTTCAGGGAATGAGAATTGTCCCAGAAGCTGACCCAAACTGCCCTTCCCTGGACTCTCCAGTGAGAAGTGGGAGGAGAGAAGTTTCCAGGATATAGAGAGGCTGGTGTGAGAGGGGCTATTGAACAGCACTTTGGGCAGGGAAAGGTACAGGGATCTTCTGAGGATTGTGGCCTTTGTTTTGGGAACTTGGGAGGGAACTTTGTGGTAAAGTGGTCATGAGCCCTGGCTTTGGAGCTAGCCAGCCTTGAGTTTGAGTCCTGGCTCTGAAGCTTCCTTTGTAGTTTGTGACACTGAGCAAGTTAGGTCACTTTTCTGAACCTTAGTTTGCTCATCTGTACAGTAGGATTAATAATAAATCAACCTAAGAGTTATCTCGAGAGTAACATGAGATAATGCGGGTAAAGTGTAATTGTCACTTCAGTGGGCCTGACTCCTAGAAGCAATTAAGTTAAGTGACTAAGAATGCAGCTCTGGAGCCAGATAGCCTAGCTTGGCATCCCAGCTCTTAGACCTTAGACCAGTCACTTCATCTCTCTGAATCTCCATTTTCCTCATCTGTCAAGTAGACATAAAAAAGGTTACAATTTCATAGGGTCCTCTTGAGCGTTGAATGAATGAATGGAAGGAAAGCATTTAACAGTGCCTGTCTCACAGTAAATGCTCAGTAAATGTTGGCCATTAATATAAGTTCCTAGGACACAGTTCTTGGCAGTCTTCCTTCCGAGAAGCTGTTCTCAACCTTGACTCGGATTTAGAGGCAGCCTGTCTCCCATCTGCCAATGCTGTCCTGTCGAACAACATGCTTAATTTAAAAATTCAAATGGATTTGCATTCCTTATGATTTGAAAAATTCTTCGGAGCATTGAGAAGTGCCCCATAAGAGGGCAAAATATATATTCCCCAGAGGAACCACTCTGGCATCTGTCCACCACAGGGGAGATGGCAGACCCCAGCAGACCCCGGAATCTCTGACTGCCCAACTTACAAACTGGATGTGGCAAGTCCTAAAAACTCCATGACTCTCAGGCATCAGCCGTGGGAAGTTCAGCCCAGTAAATGTTTTGCAGCCTCTCAGCAATTTGGGGTTCTACCGAATTAGTGTTTGGTATTGAATTAGTATTCATTTTCTCTAATATGATATAAAAGTATAATCACATTAGTGACTTTTATAGCATATTAGATTATACATTTGGAACACATCCCCGCCTGAAGCAGCTTTAGGAAAAAAAAAAAAAAAGCCCCGCCAACAACAATAACCAGCAAACCATCTTCCACCCTGGCTCACAAGCCTGGGCTTTTCCAGCTGGGCTGCAGCAACCTGAATAGAAAATTCTCTGCTCTCTGCCTCCTGGTCCCTACAGAGAAAGAATTTTCATTCCACCGCCCTGATTTGTGAAGCATTGAATTTAAGACCTTAATAGTCGTTCCAAATGAATGTTTCTTTAATCCCGGGGCAGAAATGCAGGCTGTGGTTGAGATGTAATTAATAGCACTAATTACTCTTCTCTCCCTCCATCCACTTTTCCTCCTGCCAGCATCCCTGTTCCCCAAGAAACCTGGCAGAAACACCAGAAATGTTCACCTTTTGCTCCAGGATGTCCCTGGACAGGGAAACCAGAGTTCACCCCAATCATGACTCCCTTTTTTGGATTATTTTTCCTCTGCCTCCCAGTGGTTCCTCTAGTTCTGGGACTCCTGGGCCTTCCAGAAGTTTAGATTTTCTAGAACCTGTTTCCAGCCATCATGGTGACTCAACCCGTTGTGAAGGGTGATGTCCTAAGGAGGAAGCAGCACATGGCCTGACTTTCCCGAGCATCTTTCTCTGCAGTGCGGCCTCACTGATGCATTGGTCCCAACACAGATGAAGTTCCTCACAGACTCAGCAAGGTGCCTGTCATCAGACACCCAAGCTGAGGGATCCCGTCAACAGCCCTGTTCAACCCAAAGCTTAGCTTCACCAAACCATTTTCCACTACAAAGAATAAAGGATTAAATTTTTCTGTACATGTAATGAAAGCAAGTAAGCTGGTCAGGAGGGCTAAAATTATTTATTTATTTATACATTGCCTCATTCCCAAATAACTGGAGGTGGGTAGACTTGCCCAGATAAGCTTTGAATGTAGGTTGCATCTTGCATGCAAACTTTGACAATTCAGCAGTAGCTGCCTAGAATGTCACGTTGAGAAGAATTCTTACACCACATTCTGGATCAGCGAAAGAGAGGCTATTCAGTCTATAAACATTTGATGTGCCAGGCACTGCTGAAGGCACTAGGGCCACTGCCTTACACTGGACGGCTAGTGTACATCTGTACAGTAGGATTAATAATTCTAGGAATTCCCATTCCAGTTGGGAGAAGCTGACAGTACATACCAAGAAGGCCAGGTCTTGCAGGGCTTGAGCATAGGAGAGAGTTGGCATCCTGTTCTAATTGCAATGGGAAGCCATTGGAGGATTTTCAGTAGGGAAGTGCCAGTATCTGGTTTATGTTTAAAAAATCAAAGCTTTTTTTTTTAAAGTCACTCTGGGAAAGGGAACAGACGGAGAAGCTAGAAGGTCAGGTTCAAGGTGTTTTTAGGTGTCTGAGCAAAGAATGGTGGAGGATGGAGGATGGGCAACAATTGATTTGATTTGAGCTCTACTGTAGAGATCCAGCTGACCAGATTCATCAGTGGTTAGATGAAAGGTAAGGTGGGGTAAAAGTGGGCAATCCATTAGTAATGTCTGCCACTGGCATGTGAGATGGCAGTGGCCACTTGAATGCTATATATTTGCCATTTCTACCCCATAAGTCATTTTTAGCTGGTGAAGGGAGCTGGAGAGGATGAAAGGGTCACTCAGGGATAGTAATTCATGGCTTTAGTAACAGCTAACAACTAACAAATTCCAGGAGGTGCATTTGAAGGGGAATATTCACTGGCTGTCCATGCAGACACTGTGGGGGACTGCCACATTGTCCCAACCTGAGATTGTCCAGGGATCAGTAAGCAAATAGGACCTTCAGAAGACAGATATTAGACCAAATCCCTGTAGAGTTGTGCAAAGGACCAACATGATTCCATAGAGACACAAGCAAGGAGGTTCAAAGAAAAGAGGCTAGGCAGACAGACATCAGTGGAACAGGTTAATAGGAAAACAGTTTTTAATTATCTCAGGTGAAAACAGAGGATCAGAGGCAATCCCCTCTTCTTTCCACCCTACAAATAGGAAGGACTCAGCAGTATTGGTCGGGGGCAGGGAGATTAATAGCAGATGACGAACTGGAAGCCCCTCTGGGTTGTTGTTTCTTCTTCTTCTTCTTTCTTCTTCTTTCTTCTTCTTCTTCTTCTTCCTTCTTCCTTCTTCTTCCTCTTCTTTCTTCTTCCTCCCCCTCCTTCCCCTCCTCTCCCTCCTCTTCCCTTCTCCTCCCCCTCCTCCTCCTCCTCCCCCTCCCCTGCCCTTCACCCTTCTCCCCCTCCTCTTCTTCTTCTTCTTCTTCTATAAACCTCCATCTTCTCTAAGAAGATCAGACACTTGGAGAAAGCCAGTCATCGTGTGATTGGGCAGGGTGAAAAGTCAGCTTGGCATTGGGCAGAGAGCTGGACTTTGGGAGGGAAGAGCCATTTTAAAAGCCTGGAGCACCCACATGAGGATGTAGCAAGACTGAGGTCTGGGGGATCCGTGAATCTCATTGCAAAATATTTTTAAATCCTTCAGGATAAGGGAAATTTTTGAGATAATGATGTTGATCGGGGACAGGAAAAACTGTCAAACTGCAATCCCTGTCCTTGTGCCCTCGATTCCTACAGCTGGCTGTGTGGCTTCAGGAACATCCAGCCTTAGACAAACTTAATGAAGGAACATTGGCACACAGGCTGGCCAGGAAGATAGAGGGCACAGGAAATGGGACCCATGTGAGGCCTCCACCCCAGCCCCTTCTCCTCAGGCTGGGGAGAGTGATACAGACCCCCGGCTCTCAAACCCAGCTGCTGTTTGGACCCCTCACTCCTACCTAAAAAGATGTTGACAGCACCCACCTGGGAACCCAGCCTGGCCTTTCCAGCCAGGATGCTGAGCCAGCTTGGAGAACTGCAGGAGTATCCTATTTTAAAAGATTAATTTTCAAAGATACATTTTTCTATAAGCGGTATACACGTCATCTTTTAAACTGAGACATTAAAGATAAGCATAGAGTGAATGGTAAGTCTCCTGAACTTCTAACCCCCTTTTGGCTGCTCCACATTTGTTTGTTTTTTTCCGGGACACTTTAACCCATAGACAAGCATGCAAGTGCAGCCCCCTTACTAAAATAGAAAAGAGATTAAGGGATTATTCCTTCCTTCCTTCAACACTTATAAAGTGCCTACTGTATGCTGGGTACTAAGAATACAGCAATGAACAACAACAAAAAAAGGTCTCTCATGGCATGAATAGTCTAGAAGGGGGCTGGGGGGACCAATAAGAAGCACGTAAACAAATAGGGTAAGAGAATCACAAATTGTGATCCTGCAAAGCAAATCAACAATGTGCCATGATAGAGCAGCAGGGCAAGGGGGTTATTAAATGGATCATGAAATATAAGGAGTCTGCCATGGGAAGAAGCATGTGTGTCTGGGTAGTGTGGGATGTGTCTGGGTGTGTACTTCTTACCTCTGTGAATATCTATGTGTCTGGGTTTGTGTGTGTGTGCGCACGTGCATGTGTGTGTGGCTTATATCAGGGAGGGCTGCTGCAGGACTGAAAGCTCGTGTGACCAGAGCCGTTGGGGGTTGGAGGTGCAGGGGGAGAGCAAGGCTACACCAGGCTGTACAGGCCTCCTTAGCCACACAGGGGGTCTGGGTTTTTGACTTAGTGCCCACAGAGCTGACAGAGGGGTACAAAGAGAAGTAATGCCATCTGACAGTGTTATTGGGGATCCCTCTGAAACAGCATTATGGGGGCAAGCAGGTGGCCAGAAGGAGGCTGGTTGGGAGTGGCGAACGATTTGGGCTTCACGAAAAGTGGAGCTAATGGTGCTCACTGGTGGATGATTTAATGTGGCAGAATGGAGTGAATGGAAATGCCTCCCAGGCTCCTGGCCTGAACATCTGGAATGGATATGCCACTTTTTCCTGAGATGGGGAAGACACTGGAAGAAAGGGTGGGGAGCAGGCAGGAGCCCAGGGTTCCTTCTTGGCCATGGGAGATCTGAGATGGCCTCCGCAAGGGATGTCAGGTCTGCAGGGGGTGGGTATGCCATTGGAACTCAGAGTCCTGTGGGCTGGAGGTGAGAAACCTGGGCCAGGCCCTTAGAGGACCTGGCCATGTCCAGGGACCGGGCAGACCCACCTTTCCCGGGCTCTGAGGCCCCATGCAGGGCACCCCATCAGTTATCTCTACACAGCCCCGGAGGCACTGATGCAGGAAACCCAATTAGAAGGATGTCTGCCCTGGGGACCTGGCCCCAAACCTCAGTAGCAGGGAGCTGTGTGGAGCTGGGGTATTTGCAGGGCTGGCTCCCCCAGCATCAGGGCCCTGGAACACTGGATCAGTTCCCCAGGGACTGGGACAGTCTTCCCAGAGGCCAGTTCGTGTTACCCTTAGCTCAGAAAGTAAAGGTATACTGCATTACTAAGATGATCATAAGATCATCTTACGTGCCTTGGTTGAAGGTAATCTTTAAAAGCTAAAGCTGATCCTTCTGTAGTTCATAAGTGTGATGATCGGGTGTTCACGCTGTCGTGGGACATGTGCCTACCTCAAACCTTGTTACAACCTCAGCAATTACCCATCTGATGGTCTAAAAAAAAAGCTAAAGCTGCTGAGCATTTTACAGTGTCAGTCCTAACCACCCATAAGCTGAGTTAATCCTCACAACAACCCCAAGAGGCAAGTTCTACACTGATTCCCATTACAGATCAGGAAACTGAGGTTCAGCAAAGTAGTGTTTGCACAGCAGTGTAGTATAGACAGGATTTGAAGCTAAGCCAGTCTGGCTGCAAAGCCGGTTCTCTTAGCTTTCATATGCTGTGCCAAACGCTTACTGTAAGTTATCTCTTAAAGTCACAGGTACCCTTCAGTTGGGGGGGGGGGGGGTTACCATCGCACCCATTTTACAGAGGGGGAAACTGAGGTTCGGAGAGAGGAACCGCCTAGCTCACGATCACAGAGCTGCTAAGTGGCAACATCAGAATTTGAATCCAAGACTAAGAAGCCGTGAACTTTCTTTTGCACATGGGACATGCTTCTGACCACCAGCTCCTGCTTCCCTCTACTGGCAGTAAGGATCTCTATCCTCCCCAGCCCAAAGTGTCCCAGGGACCCACTGAAGGCAGGACTTGATCCTTGGGGCTGCCCCAGCAACTTCCTGGGCAGAGCTTTATAAATTAACGAGAAACATCAGAGGTTCGGGGGCTCCTCAGAATTCTGTGGTGGGACCTGGTGAGACCCCATCTCAAAAGAGGTGGGTTTATCTCTGGAGTTCCTGCCTGGGGCCCTCAGTGGGCAAGGGCTGGTGCTCATGTTGGACTCAGGTGGCATTAAAGCCCCTACTTCTGGGACATAAAGTCTCAGCCAGCTCATGGGGTTTTGGGCCACTCTGCCCGCTGGGAGACCCCAATGGTTCAATGGGACACTTCTGTCCATCAGAGCATTGATGGGGCAACAGTAAACAGCTCACAAGCAGTGGGAGCTCTATGTGGGATTCACCATTTGCTTTAGCATTTATACTTTAGAAAATACAAGTTCACGTATGTGTGTTTCTTGAACCAGTAGTTGAAAAATCACACCCTGATTTAGAAAAACCTACCTACTCAAGCTTCCAGAAGATCCTTGTTTGATTAGCAGAGCTGTTAAGAGTATGGGATTTGAGGTCATGCTGCTGAATTCAAACCCCAGTTCTCCTGATTGCTGGCTGCCCGACCTTGAGCTTGACTGCTCTTAACCCCTTCAGGTTTTAGTTTTCCCACCTCAATGCATTGTTTTAAGAGACAAACGAGTGCTTAGAACTAACTGTATCTGGTATATACTGTGTACTCAGTTTATGTTAGCTAAGTGTTATTGTTGTTACTGTTGCAGTCTAAACTAGGTTTTCCTGGAAATGGGCAGATAGTAAACATTTATGCTTTATGGGCCACATGGTTTTTGTTCCAACTACTCATCTCTGCCATTGTAACAGGAAAGCAACCGTGGACAGTATGTACATGCTTGGATGTGGGTGCATTCCAACAAAACTTCCCTGTGACTTATAAACGAACATGACAGGGAGAAAAGTCCTTTTTCCTCTGGGAGAATGTGACCCTGGGGCTGCCAGCAGCTATGTTCCCCAAATCACTGGGGAAGCCAGCCATGGTGAGAGAAACAGAGGACAGAGGGAAGCAGAGCCAAGAGAGAGAAATCAAAACCTGCCAATCTTGTTTGAGCTGTTGGATCTAGCCATGCCTGAAGCTACTCCTGCATTGTTCAGATATGTGAGCAAGTTTCCCTTTGATGCTTAAGATACTTTGAGTTGCGATTCTGCTGCTTACAACCAAGAGTCCTGAATTATATAAGCCTTCTCCCTGTTCAAGCCTCTCTGCCCCAGTCAGGTATAACAACTTACCCACTTGCCGGCCACGGTCAAGTTCATGATACTATGCAAGAGCATCCTTTAGTCCCAAATATATAACCTTTTTTTTCCTGGGGGAGGGAGGGGTAAATAGTTTCATTTTCAGGTAGATGACTTCATTTCCATGAACCTTGGTTCTCTTCTGTAAAATGAAGTTAATTACTGGACCTACTGCCCAGGGTGGGTTAAAAGGGTTAATATTTATAAAGTTCTTAGAACAGTCCCTTGTACATGCTAAAAGTACTACCTAAGTGTCTGCTGTTATTACTACCTGGAAACAGAGCTCACAGACTTTAGGCGTTTTCCTGACAAATGAAGGAGACTATCTGGCAGGGATTGGGTCTTTCCATATTCCCAGCAGCGGCGCCGGCCTGGTATTGATTGGGGGCTCGGTATTTGTTGAATAGGAGTTGGTACAAGACAAGGCAGTCACAGAGAGTGACTGTGAGAGACCCACATGGATTGGGGCAAACTCTGAGGTGTTTGTGATTAGGAGTCAAGCTATAATTGCTTTGGGGATTTAGAAAACCTTGAGACACAGAGGAATGTTGGGGGCCTACAAGCAATTTAGGGATTTGAGTGCTTCGGATTTAGACCTTAGCTACTTGAAGTGTGGTCCACCATGGACTGGTGACATTGGCATCACCCGAATGCCTGTTAAGAAATGCAGGGACTCAGCCCCACACTGGACCTCTGGAGTCAGACTCTATACTTCCACAAGATCCTGGGTGATTCTTGTGCACATTAAAATCTGGGAAGTGGAGAGGACAGGCAGATGCTGCAGACATGGCCCCTGTGTCTTGAGGGACTGTTTGTGGAGGTGAGGATGTGGGGGATGTGGGCCTATCAGCTGTTCATTAGGAAACATGCTGGCCTCCACCCTTTGGCACAGTGGGTGGTCACACGTGCCCAGACACACATTCCAGTAAGTGGAATCTGACATTGCCACACAATGGTTTGAGAAAACTGACAGCACGAGAAAGGTGCCCAGCTTCACTTAATAAAAGTAAAATGAAAATAAAGCAATACTTTGTGTTTCCTTGTCCTTCCCTCACTCAGTCCCTTCTCCATAGGCTTGCTAACTCTGTGCAAGCATTAACAGCAAATCAGTGGTATCTAGCTTGCGATATCATATATGATTTGATTTCTTTTTCCCCATCCTCTTTTATCAACTGAAATCCTGATGAAATGTAGATGACTTTTTAAAGATCTTATAAAGGTGTCTGGCTGTCTGGGGTGGGGAGGTCATGGCTAGGGAGGGGGATTGTGGCATGGCAGGTGGGACAGCAGGAGGGTCTGCAGAACCAAACCAGAGAGACCTCACCAGGAGAGTGGCCTCCAGATTGAACAGAGGTGGGCATGAGTTTGGGAGGGAAGACACACACTCACTATCACCTTTCTTTACCAAAAAATCAGTATTGTTGTGCCATCGAGGGCTGGGGGCTGGGCCAAGTGCAGAGAGCAGGAGCTTTGCAATCCATAGACCTGTATTTGAATCCTAGTGCTGCAGTAGCTTGCTCACCACATAATCAGGCAAGGATGTGTCCCTGAGCCTTGCTATCCTTGTCTAGAAAATGGGGCTTTAATAGCACTGACCTCATAGGGATATGGGGCAGGTTAATGCAGTGGTGACCAGAGCTGGCTGATAGGAACCCACTGTTAGCCTCCCTCCCCATCCCCAGGTATAGTGACGGCACAGTGGGAGCTAGAAGTTGACCATAGTGGGGAGAGTTTGCACCACAGAAATGATACACATCAGAACTCCTTTTCTTCCAGAGAACTGGTTGTTAAGCATTTACCAGCTCGCCACTGGTTAAATGACAAAATGTATTTAAATCGCCATGCCCAAAGCTTAGAAGTAGTGGTTACTGAGTACTATATTACTATAATATTAATTACAGGACCATAATATTACTAGTATTATATAAAGTGGTTTTCATGATTGGACATTCCCTGTGTTGGCTCTGCCATTTATTTTAACTGCTTGGAGGCTTTTTCTGCAAATCGTCTGGTCCCTAGCCCCATTCTGGATAGCTGATATTGTTAGTTAGCTCAGTTCCAGATTATAGATACCCCAAATGAACATTCATTGAGCATGGACTAAATGCCAGGTGTTGGAAAAGCACTTTTCGTATATGATCTCATTTAAGCCCTCTCACAAATCTCTGAGGCAGAAACTGTTAATGAACCCCATTATGTGGACACAGATGGGGCTCAGAGAGGTTAGGTGACTTGCCCCAGGTTGCACAGCTGCTCAGTTGGAGGGGCTGGGCTTTGAACCTGTGCATTTTGACTCCAGAGGCTGTGATTTCAGCAGATGGATCCTGGAGGTTAAACGTGGAGGGGGCAGGTGCTTGGGACCTTGGGGTGTGGACCTTCTTCCTTGTTGGGAGACTTTGGGGATGGGGGTGGGCGGTGGGCAGGGTCGAGAAGTCCTGACCATGTCATCCGCTTGGCTGACTGCAAACAGTCTGATTTTACTAGATGTGTGCAGGCCGGGTTCTGATTGGCAAGGGGATGTCTCTGTTGGAAGGGAATCTTGGCCACTTGCCTCTTGGCAGCAGGCTCTTGGCTACCACGTGGAGCGCCGTTTGGAGGCAGTGAGAATTATTCGGCAACCTTGCCTGGGGTAGTTTAAAGTGGGCTGGGGGCTCTGCCAGTCTCTCAGACAGGCTGGCAGAGAGAGCAAGAAAGCGAGTGCTGCTACAGAGAAGCCCACACTCAGCTTCTTTGCTATTCTCCCTGCCTCTGTCTATCTCCGTCTCTTGCCATCCCTCAGCCTCTCTCTCTGCCAGGACTTAAGGAGCCAGTAAGATGACAGGTGGTTTGGCAGCAAGAGAAGCAACGTCTCCTGTCCCCACAGGCCTGCATTCCCTCAACTCTACTAAAACTTGGGGCCTTTTACTTCCACAGCTCTCAATTTCCCTGAAGATGAAGTTCAGGCTCCTTGGTTTGGCTTGAGGACTTATGCTATGACCCCTGCCTCCTGGTTCCGCGTCATGTCTCCGCAGGACAGACTCAGCTTTTTGTTTTTCCACAGTGACTACTAGCCCAGAGCTCACTCAGAACATGTGGTTGAGCTTGACTTACTTTGGGATTTGCAGTCATCACCATTTCTGTGTCTTAAGGCTGATTTATCACATGCCAAGTGATATGCAAGCTTCTAAGTATTTTCTATTCCTATCTCCTTGACTCGTAACAACTTGATAGGTAGGCCCTGTTTTCTCCCCATTTTACAGAGGGGGAAACTGAGGCACCAAGATATTAAATTACATGTCCAAGATCATCCAGCTCGGATATGGCAGTGATAGATATGAACCCAAGCCAGTCCAGAGCTTGAGCAGGCTTGAGTGGGGTTTTCCTTAAACCACTTTGTGAGAGCCTGTCACCAGTTCTGTGTCATCACCCCCGCCCCCAGCAGCCTTGTCAGCACGACAGCCCGGTTTGCTGGCTCCTCATTTCACTCTGGCTCTGCTGTGTCCACACATCCTTGATGAATTAACCTTGGCAATGCCGGCCTTGCCTTGTCACACCAATAAAGTTAGTGTTGCAGAGAACTAGGTTGTGGAAGGTATAATGGACACCTCTCTCCATCTGTCTCTTTTTCCCTGCAGATTCCAAGGTTGCTTGGATGTATAGGAGAAGAGCCAGAATGTTCCTTATGGGTGTAGGGGGTGTTTGGAAACAGGAAAGACCCCTAAATTGGTTCCTTCCAAGGGAGACCTCCTTCTACACCCAAATCTCATCCCATCTGTCCAAGGTGGCCTGTGTGGCTCTGCTCACTGGGGACTGATTGTCTCAGCATGTCCTCACATTGCTCAACAACAGGACAACATTCCTGTACCAAAGCAGAGGGGAGTCGGATTGTGTTAGCAATTCTCCATCAGACTGTGTCGTATTCGGATTGTATTGTATTAGTAGTTGTTTCCACTAATGTGATGAGAAAGTTGCTAATCTGAGAAGACTCCTGCATTGTATTAGGGAAAACAAATATTAATGTGATTCGATGGGAAATGGCTAATAAGAAACTAAGTTGCTAATATGACATGATGGATCGGTGGGAGGAATTTGGGTCGGGTGCTTGAACTTTGCTGGAATGTTCAGTGGTGGGCAGGGACCGGGGAGGGCAAAATGGCAGGAACTCTGTGTTACAGTCACTCAGAGTTAAGGTTCCGTATTTGAGCCTCTTCCTCCCCACTCCAATACCCAGTCCCTCCCCCCTTTACTGTGTTGAATAGTGTCCCCCAAAAGTTCTCATCCACCCAGAACCTGAGAATATGACCTTATTGGGAAAGACTCTGCAGGTATAATTAAGATGAGATCATAGCGCATTACAGGGGCCCTGAATCCAATGACCCGTGTGTGAGGAGAGGACACACAGGGAGAAGACCCTGTGACGATGGGGGTGGGGATGGGAGGGATGCAGCCACAGGCCAAGCAAAGCCAAGGACAGCAAGCAGCCACCAGACCCCGGAAGGAAAGGAGGCCTCTTCTCTTAGAGCTTTCAGAGGGAGCACAGCCCTGCCAACACTTTGATTTCAGACTTCCAGCCTCCGGAACTGTGAGAGAATACATTTCTGTTGTTTTAAGCCCCCCAGCTGATGGTACTTTGTTACGACAGCCTGACCCCATCCCTTTTACCCATCACACCCCCAGAGAGGAGACGCAGGTTTGGCAACATCCCTCTAACTCGGAGACAGCAAAGCAGGTTTGAGGGGTTCCTCCAGCCCCAGGGCTGGCCTGGCTGCTTGACCAGACCCAAGGACGAGGGCTTGCTCTCTGCCCCCGCTTTGTTCTTTGCTTAAAGGGGAGAAGCCTCCTCAGTTGCAGGGCGGTTGGCATATGGGCTCCGCAGCTTGCTTCGCGGCACGTTAGTATGTGATTAAGGGGGTCTTAAAACACCCATTAGTCGCCCTCTGGTATCTAATAGCGCTTTTGGATTTAGAACAGAATATTATTTACTCATTAGCTGATAATAGATCCTGAGTACACGCCGTATGTATTGGGACAATTATTAGAATGTGGGTCTGCACAGAAACATCGTTCTGCTGCTATGGCTGGTGGCAGGACAGCATCGTCCAGAGGGCAAGGTGGGGGGGTCACAAAATGACCCATGAGCCCTCCAAGGAAAACAGAGGGCCTGCTAGAGATTGTCTGTGGTGACTTGCTGTGGATGAAGTGAACTCCAGGTACAGACGGGCACACTTGAGTGCCTCAATGGAAGGGATGCATTGGGGGGGGGTAACCACCTCCAAGAATTAGGGTACCAACAGTAACAGCCCCCCCACAGTGGTGACGGATTGAACTTCAGGCTTCAGGCCCAGGCCTCCCAAGATGAGATTATTAATTAGTCACGTGACAGCCACCAGCAGGATCACAGGGGTGGGGTGACTTGCCCAGGACACACAGCTGGTAAGTGGCTGCAGCTGTGGCAAACCCAGCTCTTCTGATCACTGGACCTGGGTTCTTTTCAACATTCCTCTGTACTCCCTGCAGAAACTTCTTGGTAATTCTAATCTTCCCTTTTCCCAATGGAAAGAGGCACTTTAACACGATTTCCTATTACGTTTACTTTGTTGGACCATCCATGGTGGGCATCACAGATCTCAATGGCTGGTTCGACTTGAGGGTGAAGAAGATAGCAAAGTCAGGACAGCCCCCAGTTTGGTGGACAGAATACAGGGTGTGGGGAAAGAAAGCTTGCAGTTTGATAAGCCTGATTTTCAGGTCATCAGTTTGCAGTGATTCAGTGAACGAATGCATGAGCCTCTTAGGATGAAAGGCACGGCATAAGCTTGCAATACAAGCACCAAAAAAAGGACTGAGAAAGCACTGAAAAACCTTGCCTTTAAACTCAGACCCGCCTAGGCTTTTCTGAGACGCGCCAGATGGAAAGACAAGAGGGGTTTGTATAAGGGTGGGGAGGGCTCTCTCCAGCCCAGTGCTGGCAGTTTGAGACCTTTTGCCTCCCGGTGCCCTCAGGGTGCAGGGAAGCCTCCATCTCCATGTCCCTGTTGTACACAGGTGGCCGGGGGAAGGGAGGGCGGTTGTGGGTCCTGTTTATATTGAGCACATAGAGGAATGGCGCAGGGTGCCCTCTCGGGTGAGTCATTCCAGCATGTGGCCACAGTGACACTGAGAAGTCAGATATGGTCCCCAGGAACGCAGGCCACAAGTAGAGGCCAGACATCACCTCTGTGGATTGCCCAAGTGGAGAACAGGGCTCCCTGGTGAAAGATTAGCAGGGAAGGAGCCAGAGAGAAAGCGGAGCTTGGCAAATTTGTCCTCTTGTCCGTCTTCTTCTTGAGATTTGTGGGTCTACACCGCAGCTAGATAAATAACCAAATAAGTAAACCACTTCCCGGTGGGTGTGTGGCATCTGCGTGAGTGTATGTGTGTTTGTGTCTGTGTGTGTGTTTTAATAAAGCTCACCATGAGCCAGATATCAATTTCTGTCAGAGAGACTCAGAGCATCTGAACCAGAACTAAATAAAAATAAACATTAAACAATTATTGGAATTTAGGTTTATTTAAAAAATCAGCAGGGTTGAGGGAACAAGCCACCCATTAGCGAGGCAGAACTATCGGGCCTTTTAACAACCCGCTGGTTCTTGGCTGCCAGGGAGATTTGGGCTCTACAAGCTGTGGAAACTCCGGATCCTATTGATTAAAGATGATGCGGTAACAGGCCAATTATATCATTGTGGCTGCTTGCAGCGCTGGCCCACGTGGGCTACCCATTTGTCTTTATGGAAACGGCTTTGTTTGGGGGTCTCAGGGAGGATGGTTCAGTGTCCCCATCCTGGGCAAAGCATTCTTCCTTCTCGGGTCCCTGCAGTTGGTAGAAGGTTCTGAAGCCCGAGCTGTTCCAGATTCTTGCATTTTTCTCCCCCCGTCCCCTCCATAGACATCCGTAGTTCATAAGGAACCTGTGTCTTGTCAACCAAATCAATGCAAATAACCGGTGAGCTTTTCTCGACTTTTCAGTAATAATTGATCTTCCCAGAACTGATAGCATTTGGAAAACATAAGTAAGGAGAGCAGCAGCGAGCCAGATGTCCACGTTAAGAGAATATAATTGCTCTGAGTTATAGGAAAGGAAGTGATTTCCCTTCTAGCTTTAGCTCCAAGAGAGCAGAATAAACTGCCGTGGAGCATCAAGAAGCTTCCTAGTAAACTCAGGGCTTAGTACGGACTCCGTCTCAGCCTGCAGGTTCAGACGACTGTGGGACTGGGATCTTCCAAGCTGACAGGCAGATTTCCTGCTTGTAATTTTGTCAGTCTCCAGGTTTTTATTTGGAAGCTTTCTGCACAGCCAGTCACTGCTGGGGAAGGAGAGAGAGGTTTGCAGTTCTCGGGGGGAAGGGAGGGTTCCAGCTTAGCCACTGTGCTATTCGTCCAGTGGATGGGAATCTCCTCTCTGCTGGTTTGCCTTTTTTTTCTTCTTTCTAATTTGATGGTCACTTCCAGGCACTGCTATAATTGGCTCCTGATTTGACTGGGGTGATATTTAGAAAATCAGATGGGGATGGGGGTGTTCTATGGATTGGTGGATGGACAGTAGGATTCCTAGGCTTCATTCTTCCAGGACTCCCTTTATTTGTTCCTTCGTGCATTCATTTATCTGCTCATCCAACACATAGTTACTGGGCACCTTCTCTGTGCCAGGCACAATTAGGTGCTGGGGCGCATTGGTACCTGTCCTCATAGGAGCTCCTATGAAGAGGCACAGATGTGTAACAATTGATTATTACGTCACAATTGCAATAGTGCTTCATAAAAATGAGGAGCAGGGAGTAAGGGCCCATGACCGTAAAAACCTGACCTTATCTTGGGGTGCAGTTCTTGCGAAAGTAAGGTCTAAGCTGAAACTTGACACAGGAGGTAGGACTGAGCTAGGCCAGTGGTGCTTGGACTTGAGTGGGCATCAGAATCACCTGGAGGACTGGTTAAAAAGATTGGTGGGCATCATCCCCAGAGTTTCTGATTCATCAGGTCTGGAGCTGGTCTAAGAATTTACATTTCTAATAAGTTCCCAGGTAACGCTGCTGCTGCTGGTCTAAGGACCACACTTTGGGAACCACCAAACTGGGCAAAAGACAGGAAAGAGAGGGCATCAAGGTAGTGGGAATTGTGGATGCTAAGGCCCTGTGGCTGGCTTGGCAGTTTCCAGTCACAGAATAAGGGGCAGAATGGTAGAAGCAAAGTGAGGAGGACTGGGGGAGATGCACTGCATGGGGAGCACAGGGTCCTGGCCCCCCAGAGGCCTTGCAGGCTGACCTGGAAAGTTTGGATTTTATCTGAAATTGGATGGGAAACCTGGAGAGGTTTTAAGCAGATAAAGTGTCAGCATCCAGTTTGTATCTTGAAATACTCTCTCTGGCTTCCAAGGCAGGAATGGGATGGTGGAAGAGTGGCTGGCATTAAGCCAGGGAACCTCACGAGGAAGCTATGCAGGCATCCAGCCAGGAATTAGAGGTGGCTAGACCCTCTGGTGTCAGTGAGCATGGAAAGCATGGACATGTCTGAGAGAGTTCAAGTCCAGGCACCCCCTTTCGGGAAAGCCTTCCTGATCAGTTTGGACCCACCCATCAATCCCTGAAACCTAATTTCTTAACCTGAAGGAGTCATATGTTGACACTGACCTTATCAGTTCCTTGAGGGCAGGGCTGTGTGTGTCATACCTGCCTCATATAGCCCACCTGCAGCCCACTGGTTGGATAGACAACAAATACCTTATAATAATTAGCAGGTTGTGGGGGCACCTGAGTGGCTCAGTCAGTTAAGCATCCGACTCTTAATTTTGGCTCGGGTCATGATTTCAGGGTTGTGAGATCAAGCCCCGTGTCAGACTCCGCGCTCAGTCCTTGAGATTCTCTATCTCCCCACCCTCTCCCCCACCCCCTGCCATACTCACACACTCTCTCTCTCAAATAAATAAATAAATCTTAAAATAATTAGCAGATTGTGAGTGTTTGACAGTTCACCAGCTAGGGTCATATCTGTTACCTCATTTGATTTTCTAGGTACCCTGAGGAAAAGGTGGAATTGAACCCATTTTGTAAATGGGGCAAATTGAGGTTCAGAAAGGGCAGGAGACGCTCACAGGCTCACCCAGCTGGACTGAAAAAAAGGCAGGATTCTCATCCAGGCCCAGAATGCCCTCTGGTGAGCAGACCAAAGGAGCTGTGATGCCTCCACCCAGAATCTTAGATGGTGACCACATTTCCCTTAGTAGTATCAAGGGTCTTACCCAAGATGACAGGGCCAGTCCACCAGAAATATTAAGTAGATATAGAAGAAATTGTCATTTTTTAAAAATAAAAAATGGTCAAATATCAGCAGTTTCCTATGGTTCAACCTAAAACAAAGCATGCAGGGAAAATGTTGCATTTCTAGAAGGTCCTGCCGCAGCGTGAGGAATAGGAGTTGCAGCGTAGTCTAAATTGTCTCTGAAAGCAGCTTCCCACACACACGGAAGCTGATGAGGGGGCCGTACAGGGATGCAGCATCTTAGAATCAGTCTATAATGCAATCAATTTTGTATATCCCTGGTGAAACAGCAACATTTATTTAACGTCTTTTATAGAGCAGCTGAGTTTTATCACAAATCACATTCCATTTCTATTCAGCTGGGACTCCTTGAAGGCTAAAATGCACTTACTTTTCTCGGAGGAAATTTACCAATTCCTCAATAAAGACCCATTTGCCTCTGTATGTAAAATTGACACATTTATTGAATATTAAACATTTAGGGTCTTTTTCCCCAGCTCCCCCACCCCCTCCCCCACACCTTTCTCCACTTTTCCACAACGCTTCCCAGTCATTAGGGAGACTTCGTCCAAGTGGCAAGAAATGTGTATTTTCATGCAGAAGCGGCCGACATTTCAATTCGGGTCATTCTTATCAGTGGGAAATGATCAAGTTATGTCATAAATGCATAGGGCGAAATCCAGTGCCTCGGAGCGGCCTCTTTAAGCCCCTCTCTTTGTGGCCGGCTTGGTAGTCTTGGTCACGCGGCAATACCGTGTTGAGTTCGTGACAAAAGTTTTTTTGTCTACACTTGTAACGTTTGCAGAAGGCAGGGGCAGCCTCCCTGACAATAAATTGTGCTAATTAGCATGAGGGCCTATTAATAAAACGAGTTTTCTTTCATCCATGTTCCTGAATGGTCGGGGACATCAATTAAAGTGTGCGCTTGGGACAATGTCTTTTCACTGCCGGTTGCAGTGTTTTTGTTTAAAAAAATAAGCAGGGGGCTGGGCCATTTAGGGAACTTGTTTTTGTGTCCTTAACATGGGAGAGGGCTGAACTGTTGAACTTAGGTCTCAAATGTTGGGTCCAGATTTTCTGACTGATGCTAAATCAAGGCAGTGACAGGTTGGGTGGGTGCTTGGCCCTGGGTTAGAGGCTTTGCTTTCAGAGTGCAAGGACAATTGTTACATTTGAGGAGTATCTTCCTAATGATGTTTGAAACCAGACAGACACAGGTTTTGAACCCTAACTCCCCCTTTTACTGAGTTCACAAAGCTCAGACCGGTGATTTACCTCTTTGGGCCTCAGCCAGGGTTAAATGAGATGACCCATGGAAGGTTCTGGAAGGAACCTCAAACCTCATTGCTGTTCTCCTGGGAACTTTATCCGGTGTCAGGTTTGGATGGAAAAAGAAAGGTCATTTCATCCAGCTCCCTGTTCCAGGCTTGATTTCCCTTCTACAGGGCCCGGGAGTTGACTACTTTATGCTGGGAAACCTTTAAGGACCAGAAACTCACTTAATCATTATCAAGGCTGTCTTCCTTATGGTGACCTGAAACTTATTTATGTGTAACTTCCTCTGCCTACACAGATATGAGCTCCTCTCCTTTTTATCAAATATGTAAAGATCCCCCCCTTCTCTGAGTCTTCTGTACTCCAGGGCAAATGTCCTCCCAGCTCTTTGTAGATTTGGGTTTCTCAACCTCACACGCTACTGACATTTCAGACTATGTAATTCTTTGTTATGGGGGCTGTTCTGTTCATTTTCTGATGGTTAGCAACATCTCTGGCCTCTACCCACTAGATGCCAGCAGCACCCCGAATTGTGACCATTCAAAAGTATCTCTAGACTTTGCCAAATGTGCCTAGAGGGCAAAATTATCCCCCCCCCCCCGCCCCCGTTGAGAACCATTTTCCTAGAGTTTCTGGTTCTCCCCATCCTGGACCCGTTTAGCCAGACATGACGCCTCAAATGGGAGGTTTTCACTTCTACATTTCTTTCCCCTGGCACATCAGCATTCCTGTGGCTTATGCCTCCAAAGTGTTTTTGGTGCCTGCTGGGAGCAGAGCCCACTTCTACCTGGCATGAGCTGAACCTGCCAAAGTTTAGACAGATCAGGAAAAAACAAAGATCAGGAGAAACCAAAATAAAATCACCCATTTTTTGTTTTCCTGCATTTGTCTCTGCAAAAGGCAGACACCACCAGGACTGGAAGGTGTCTGGGCCTTCTTTGTTGGAATCTCCGTCTTGAGAACAGGAATGATGAGGTCTGAGTTTATCCCATAGCTTTCATCTGAACAGGCAGAGCTAACTTTTCAGAGCAGGAGGTCAGTGATGGTTTCTGAGTGTAGCTGGCTCCAGGTCTGGGTTAGCGTTCTGGCTTTGCCACTGACTGATTGACTACACCTCTCTGAACCTCAGTTTCTCATCTGTATAATGGGGATAAAAATAGCACTGTCTCAAAGCGTTGTTGCCAATTCAAAGAATTAACCCATGTAAAATAAAGTAATCAGCCAATAAATTAGAGCTTCTATTTTGTGTTATTATTACTGTTGTTTGCAAATAAGAAACACACGTCCAAGGAATGAGAATAATTCACTTAAGGTCAACCAGGAAGTCAGTGTGGAAACACTGGATTGAGCATCTTTTTTTCGAAAACTCCAGGGTTTTTTTGCAAAGGTCTGTCTGCATACTAGGAGATTTGAAGATGATCCATTTTATGTGATTCTCACCCCATTAACAGCCTGCGGTTTTGCCAGAATATCCTCTTTTCACTTTCATTTTAAAAACCAGCCAGTGTAATAAATCTTGCCCCGAAATCTCAGCAGCACATCTTGGCTGGAGTGTATGATAAATCTAATATACTGTGGCCTCTCTGTATGAGATACCCCTTCACAGATCTGTATTTTTGGCGGACAGCCCCCTGGTCTGGCAGGATTATAATTTGTTCTTGGTTTGACAAGTCCAGCCCTCTGACTGGGTCATCATTGTTTCACAACTTCCCTGGCTCCAGGGTGGACACAAGACCCTGTCCCCTCTCCTTAACCTTTTCTTTTCCTTCTTCCTTCCCTCCCTTCCTTCCTTGCTTGCTTCCTTCCTTTCTCTCTCTCTCTCTCCCTCTCAATCTTTTTTTTCACAAAACCACAGATTTAGCTACCCCCCTCCCCACGTTTAAAACAGGGAACATGGCTTAGAACCAGGTCTGAATTTGAAGAGTACACATCTGGGAAGGAAGGCCACTGGAAACTCAATGTGTACCTGGGTTCTTTTCACGGGGAGTTGAGGTGCCCTATGGTTCTGCCACATGTGGACCACATTGCCTTGGGAGACACTGAAAGGGCAGGGAGCCCCACTTTGATCATTCAACAAATATTTCTTAAGCACCTACTATGTGGCAGGGTATACAGAGGTGAACAGCATCAGGTTCAGTGGGAGAGACAGACATTTATGATATGGTCACTTGTAACAAAGCTGAATTATTTATGCCTGTGCTGAGGGTTCTGATTGGAAAATGCAGGGGCTGTGGAGCCCCCAGGGGAACATTCCTGAAGAAGTGGCATCTTGGAGCTCACTGGAAAATGGTGGGCATTTACCAGTCTCAGGGAAGAGCCCAGGCCCTGAGGCAGGGAAGGACACAAGGAGGTCAGTGGACAGCCCAAGACCAGGGGAGACTGAGAGGGAGGCCAGGCAAAGCCCGTGCAGGACGCTTCTCTGGCTACCTCATAATAGTGGAACCTGGGAGTCTCCTGCAGGCCTGTGAACTCCCCTCGTCCCCTCCCTGCCTCACAAGGCCCCTGGGAGGCCAGGAAAGAGCCCCCCCAAAAAGGCTTCAAGGACTGTGGAATGTGTTCCAGTCCTAGCTCCACCCCTACTGACCTGCTTAAGTCACTTTCTCTCTCTGAGCCTGTTTCCTCACCTGTAAAATGGTGGTAACAGTAATAACCCCCCTTCCCCAGGAGGGGTGTTACAAAGATAAATCAAGAGAATGTATATAAGGTGCACAGATCAGGGAATGGTTTCTGGCACTCAATAAGGACCCGAGAAATGTTAAGGATTAATTCCGCTTACTAGCCTTGTGACCTGAGAAGACTAAGTTTATCTCTTCGAGCCTCAGTTTCCTTATCGGCAAAATGAGGATAATAATTATACGGCTGGAATAAATGAGTTAGAACAGTGGCTGGCACAGAGTTTGGGCTCATAGCATTGGCTATTACCACTGTTACTATTATTGTTATTGTTATTATTGTTTCTTGTAGTTTCACATATCATGTGGTTGATCTTCATGGGGCCCATGGTTTTTATCCTGATTCTGAATCCCACCACGTTAGACATGCCTCCCCAGCTGTTCCCCTCTACCATGTGTGCTCCACCTTCCAGACCCTCTCGTGCGCCCCACTGCATCCCACACAGAATCCCAGCCCCACAGCCTGCCACCCACTGGCCATGACCCTCTGAGTCAGAGTTCTCCCTCCCCTTGGACATTGAGCTCATCCAAATGAGGGGGATCCTAAGGGAGCCTCATGATCATTTACAGAGCCAGGGCCTTTTCTGCATCACAGCAGACCCCCAGAGGTGGGTATCATCAGCCCCACTTGGCAGATGGGAAAACTAAGGCACAGAATGGAACCACTGTGCCCTTGATCTTTCTGGTACCTACAGGCTGCTCACCATTGCAGAAATATGCACTCTCTTCCTATCCCCTCCTGCTTTCACAGAGGCCAAATGTAGTCTTCCACCACATCGCTTCTCCAGATCATGACAAGAACAGATCTTTTTAAAGGGAGAGAAACAAATCTTGCGGACCCTCGAGAATTGGTTCTCTCATCCCCGGAGTCTGCAGACCTCTGCCAAAGAAGCCTTGACATGTGACATTCAAATCTTGGGCTATGAAATGATCTTTCAACTGCCAGCTATCTCTGCAAAAGAGAATTTGGGCCATCACAACAGGCCAAGTAATAATTTCTTTGGATTAGTGTCAACATGGAAGAGCGAAAGGAATGGTCCACAGGACTCCCAGTTTGGAAATTGCTGCCTTTGGCTGGCATATTCTAGAACTTCCTTCATCCCTCTCTTGCAGGACCCAGAACAAAGGTCTGAGGGTTGAGGCCTCCCGTGCCTCTCCTCTCCTGGACGCCTCAGCCCCTGCATGCCTGGGCCCCGGGGAAAACTGAGTCTTTACCCAGCCTTCCTAGACCCTGGGGCCACCTCTTCCCCTTGAAGGAGAAGGCCAGTGGGCGAGGCTCCTCCATGTTATTGAGGAAAGAAATACGGCCTAGAACCCTTTCTGTAAATGTAACCTCCCGGCTCCTCCTTTATGGGTGAGGCAAAGTGCTTAAAATGCTTAGGGGGAATAAACAGCTTTTAATGAAGTTACATTGCCACATAATGGGCATCATAAAATTGCCTTCATACTGCAGGGTCCCAGGATGGCATTTATTATCGACTGTGCCGGAACAGCCTTTGCAGAGCTCCGGTAGCTGCAGAGAGAAGACTGCAAAAGTCTCCTTAAATTACTGGATTGAAATAACCGGCGGAATATTCCGTGGGGCCGCCGCGTGCCAGGGAAGCCGCCTTTGGGGTGGTCTGTCAGAGGCGGTTTGCGCATTCTGAAGAACACAGGAGTTTCATTGCAGCAAAACAGATGTTCATCTTGTTTCTCCATCGGCTGTTTGATGAGAAATTTATTGCTCTTCCGCTGGGCAGGAGCCCCTCTCGGCTGTGGAGTCTATTAGGCAAGCCAGCAGCTGGCGGGAAGCCAAGGTGAGGCTGTTTTGATGAAACCCATGAAAAGCCTTGGCTGGGAGGCGCCGGTAATAATGCACTGGCTAGACTCTCCTGATTGGGCCATTGATTGGCCTGATTTGATTTATTGATCAATACCCTCAAATTTGGCGTCTGAGAAGCTGCACTAATCTTTAACTGTTGTGAACATCTCTACCTGCTGGAGAATTAGACCCTGATAAGGAATGTATGAAAGGAATCGGGGCTTATCTTAATCACACACCGGGCCCCAGCACTGCCCGCGCCGGTGAGGGCCCTAGTGCACTGCGCCCCATCGCCAGGCAGGCTGGCGCAGATCTATAAATTGATGGAATTCAAAGCCTCCAGCATCGATTACCGTTATAACAAACAGTGGTGCACAGAATGTCTGATTATTTTTAGACAAAGATTCTGTTCTCTCAGCAGCAATTTTGCTGAGGCTGTCACTGTGTCAGATGTCTACTGTTGATTGCAATTAGATGCAATACAAAAAAAAATTAAACTATCTGTATCCTTAGTCTTATTTCCAGTTATTAAATCTCTCTCTTTGTTTGCCGTTTCCTCATGATATCTACAGCTGGATGAAATATTTGGTTGGCAGGAGAAATCCTTGTAATTCAGCGGGGGTGCAATGGCCTGCCAGCTCATTGGATTATCGCTGGTGGGGTGCACATAATCTCGGGGGGAGGGGAGTTAACTGGGGGGGGGCTTACATCTGTTTAAATGTGTTCAGGGTGAAGGCTTGATGCAAAAAAATGTTTCAGGACAGGGTGAGGTATAAAAAGCAATCTCCAAAGCCCTCCAGAATGCCTGTGTTTTTAGTTCTCCTTGTTTCTGTCCACATCAGGCAGGACCTAAGCAGGGGTGCCTCCCCATTGATAAGCGGGGAGGGAAGGAAGGTTATCCAAGCAACTGAGCTCAAAGGTTGGCGCCACTTGAAATAATTAATTCCTCCAAACAGAGACTGCACTTGGGACCCCTTCCGCACTCAATCATACCTGAAGAGCAGGCTCCAGGTAATTGTGGGTATGAACAAATTAGGCATTCCCTTTTACATGCGGCCCGGCAGCCAGCATGCTGGTGTTGGGCACATGCATCCATCATCTTGGCGCTCTCCAGTTGATCTCTCGTCTCAGAGCCATTAGCCCCAGCGTCCTTGATGGTGGAACAGCTGTAAACTTGAGACCGTCATAGGGTGGCCAAGACTGACGATTCATTACATGATGGGATGGGGGAAAAAGGCTCAGGTGACAGTGCCGAGGCCTCCCAATTCCCAGAAGCCAGCTCTGCCTGGAATTGGCAAGTGCTGGCTAATTTTAGAAAGTTCATAGTGGAGGATGGAGAAGGAGGAGGTGGCAGTTTGGGCTCTAGGGTCAGCCGAGGAGTTCCTGCAGGAATTGGAAGGCTGGCATTGATCTGCATGGCAAGAGGAAGCAAGGGACAAGGCCCTGAGCCTGCCCAGAGGCAGATGTTCAAATGCCCCTTTGAGAACGCCCAGGGGAGCTGGTGAAGATGACTCTAAGCTCCCTGAGGGCAGGTAAGGGGTCAATCTTGTTCAGTAATAACCAGAATAACACCTGCCCTTTGTTCACCACCAACTGCCCCAGATCCTGTGCCAGGGACTTCCAGATATACCTTCCTCCTTCAAGCTGCCCAGTTCCCTTAGGAAGTTGGTAATAATTATGCTTGTTGATAGATGCAGAAACTGGTGCTCATGGGCATTAAGTGGCTTGCCCAAGATTACACAGCTAAGAAGTGGTGAGACTGGAAGTCAAGTTCAGGTTGGTTCCTGGAGTCTGGGCTCTCAACCCCAGTGGAGAATATTCAATAAATATCTGTTGAATGAATGAATGAATGAACGAACAAATGAATGAATGGTGCATGTACCTCCAGTGGGGACTCAATTGGGCTCCTGGATAACCGAATATGGCAGGCCATCTTTCCGGAGGGAAAAAGAAGAAACCAGAAATATAGAAATTTCAGTTGCCTCCATGGGCAGGTCTGGTATTTGGGCTTCCCAGACTGCTGGGAACAGCTTTCTGCTTCCTCCTGTTGGGTACAGAGCTGTGCCCAAGCTCCAGTCCCTTCAGTTAGAGGAACAGGTGTGAGGTCACCAGGAAGCTTCCATGCAAAGAAATCTCAGGGTTGAGATGTCCAGCAATAGGAAGGAACACTAATGGGTGTCATGGGGCAGGGAGAGCTCATTGGTCACCTGGCTGGGAGCCAGATAGCCTCTGACCAGGATAACACAGTGGTTAAGAGTTTGAACCCTGAAGTCAGGTAGATACTGGTTCAAAGCCCAGGATCATGACATTCTCAACTCTGAGTGACCTTGGGCAAGCAGTTGACAAACCTCTCTGGGCCTCACTTTCCCAATATGCAAATAAGGCTGCTATACAACCTCCCTGTCCAGGTGACTATGAGGATGAAGTCAGATGATCCATGTCAGCCCAGACACTGTGCCTGGCACATGCGGTTTGGTGGCAGTGACTGCTGGTCTAGGGCATTCAGGAACACCCAGCACCCGCCGTGGACATACGTGGCTAACAAGCTCATTTGGCTGAGGAAGAATTCCAAGCCAGGGATAGAGGTGTCAAGTAACTTCTCTGAAATCACAGAGCAAGTCCCTGGCACATTCGACATCTTCCCTGTCACCCACTGTCACCCTCTTCTGGACACATTCCCATTGCACATGCCCCTCCTCTTTTTCCTTGTCACATCCCTGCTGTCCTGACCCTCTGATAAAAGTGTGGCCTGTCATCTCAGCATAGCTGTGGGGAGAGGCAATCCCTCATGTGGTTGGTGGGAGCAATAATCAATGCAGTCCCTTTGGAGGTCACATTTACAAATGTGCGTGCCCTGTGACCTGATCCTTATCTATCTGAAAACTTAGACGTTGACACACCCACACAGGGGCAACCGAGATGACTGTCTCAATACATTGTTGCCGTAGGACAGTGGTAGTAACGCAGAGCCCAGAAATAACCTGTGTCCATGAGTGAGGGCCCAGCTACATAAAATAAGGCACCTCCTGTAAAAATGAAGACAGATGCTCCTCATGTGCTGATGAAAGGAGCAGGCAAGATAAGTTCCGTGAAAATGGCAAGTTGCGGGACATGGTATGGAGCATGCTTGTATCTGAGTCAAACAAAAGAAGGGAAAGACATTGCTTACTCACGTGCTTGAATATGAATGGATATCTTTGAAAGGACACAGAATAATGGTGGGCCCCTCCAGAGACAGAAGACTGTTGAGTGTTAAGCCTTGCTGTGCTGTTGCAATTTGTATCATATGCGTGTATTACTTTAGCAGGGTAAAAAATTTACCATTTAAAGAAACTAGTATAATGGAAGAACCTGGATTCTTGGAATCAGACTTAGGAAGTATTGGCCCCGTTACTTACTGGCTGTTGGCCTGAGATAGGCAGTAGCAACTCTCTACACCTCAGTTTTCTCATCTGTAAAATGGTGACATGATGAGGTGGTGACGGGTGTAAGTGAGGTTGTGCCTGTAAATCGATAACCTGGTCTGTGCCATCCATGGTTATTAGGGGGTACCGTTACCAGCTTCAAAGCTGAAAGGAGATGCTGTTTATGGCAGAGCTGGGCCCAGAGCCCTCTGTGGCACAATCAGAGAGGGTTCTGGCCTCATGGGCAGGGCGCTGAGGATGGAGGCAGCTCCCTGAGCCCCTCAGGGGACCCTTCCCAACACACACACAGAATCCTGGGCGAAGCCCCTGAACCTATTTGTCTGGAAGGCTCGGTCGTGGATCCCTCTCCAGAGGCCCAGCCCCTGTAATGAGGCCTGGTCACCAGCTCAGCCCAGACAGGAGGGACAGGGCCGGGGCTTGACTGGCTGCTGCCCGCCTGGCTACTGCCTGCCATGAAGGGGCAGTTAGGCAGCGGTTTCTCCCCCTCCCTCCCGCTGTGTCTGTCTGTCTCTCTCTCTCTCCCCCTGTTGCCCTCTTGCCCTCTGGTGCTCTCCCTGTATCTATTTCTCTCCCTCTCTTTCTCAATCTCTCTTTCCTGTCTCCTTCCCCTCCCCCCTTGTCTCTCTTGTGCCCCCTTCTCTCTCCCTCTCTGAATTTCTTTTTCACTCCCACTCCCCCAGTGTGGGTGTTTCCCCTCTTCTCCTTTCCTTTCTCAGTCTCTCTCTGTGTTTTCTCTCTTGTCCTCTCCTCTTTCCCTTGCTACATCAGCTATCTGAGGGTTGCTGTGGTTGTCACCACAAAGGGCCGAGGCAGGTGACAATTTGGGGGACTGACTACGTGCACTGGGCCAGGTGCTGGGGATAAGAGGAAGGAAGGTGGCAGACCCAGGCCCTGCCTTCAGCGGGTGGACATTCCAGTTGGGGACCCAGATGCAACAGAAGTGTCACGAGGGCCCTGATGGGGAGGACAAGGTGCTTGTCTCAGAGAGGCTTCAGCAAGCCGGAGCAGTGACAGGTCTTCCTAGAAGCAGTGACATTTAGGCTGAGACCCCAAGTGTGAATTAGTGAGGCAGAGAGTGGGGAAGGAGGCATTCCAGGCAGAGGGAAGGGCCTGTGCAGAGTGAACTGAGCGTATTCTAGACAGACACACCCACATATGGTCACTCAGAGAGAGGAGGGCAAATCCATGGAGTGAGCCCCACGGCTGTGCAGAGTAGCAGTGGGAGAATGGAATTTTGACCAAAGTCCCTGGATTTGTCTCCCAGCTCCAGCTTCTGCCAGCTGTGTGACCTTGGGCAACCTTGCCCTCTCTGGGCCTGTTTCCTCCTCTCCAAAGTGGAGATGGTGCTCGTGTATATCTGAGAGGGTCACTGAGAACTATACCTGCATGAATATGCACGAATGCTAGAAACACACCAGGCACAGAGCCTGGGCTATCCAAGTATTCATGCATGTTATTCTTTTGGTAACATTATCTATGCTTCCTGCTCCATGGTGCTCATGGCCAGATATCTGTATTATGCAGCAGCCCGTGGAATTCTCTGAAACCTGCATCAGGACCAGGGCCTTTGCACATGCTATTCTCTCTCGGTGAAAGGCTCTTCCCCCAGACAGCCACATGGGTGGATTCTCCACCCTCTTTAAGTCTTTGCCAAAAAATCACCTTTTCCATTAGGCTTCCCCTGGCTGTTCTTTGTGAAATTGCAGTTCACCCTGACCCTCACCCTTCTTCACCCCCTTCCCTGCTTTATTTTCTCTCTCTGCATTTCCAGACTTAAAAAGCATTTCAGTGGGGGCACCTGGGTGGGCACAGTCAGTTAAGCGTTCAACTCTTGGTTTCAGCTCAGGCCGTGATCTCGGGGTCATGAGATCAAGCCATGCATCAGGCTCCACACTCAGCCTGGAGTCTGCTTGAGATTCTTCCTTCCTCTCCCTCTGCCCCTTCCACTCGTGCTCTCCCTCTAAAATAAATAAATAAATCTTAATTTAAAAAAATGTATGTCAGTGGCTCCCATTGCTCTTCAGGGTAAAAATCTAGGTAGGGATTGGGGTGCCTTTGGCCCCCCCCCAGCCCTTAGAGGAGACTACCCCCCAGGTCAGTGGTGCCCAGAATTGGCGCTGTCTGTGCGAGACCGGCTCGGTGGGTCATCTGAGGCATCAGTCAGCAAGTCTTCTACACAATGTCTGTCAACACTGGGCTCTGGCTGGAAATGTCTTCCATAGCCCCTTCTTCAAGTGACTGAGGATTGGCCTGCTTCTTCACCACTGGGCTCAGCTGCAAACATACATCCTAGAGCTGGGGGAAACAGTGGCAAGAGTGGTAAGACCTTGTGTAAGTCACACCCCTCTCTGAGCCTTCTTTGGATAGAGTCACACCCACCTAGCAGGTGTTCATGGGCCCTGCCTCCTGGAAGCCTTCCTGCTGGCTCCCACCACAGGCCTGGCTGAGGGCTTTGGCCACATACTTCCCTGGTGCCCAAGCTTCCGACCACAATGCCGCTGATCTTTGTGTCTGTTCAAAGGGGGTAGAGGGTTGTCGCTAAATGCTTGGGTGCTGGAGCCAGGCTACCTGGGTTTCAAATCCCAGTACTGGCATTCACTTGCTGTGGGCTCTTGGGCGAGTAGGTTGACCTCTTTTGCTTTAGCTTCCTTGTGTATGAAACAGGGAGAATAATAACACCTTATAGAGTTGTGAGGATTAAATGAGCTAATGTGGAAAGTGCCTGGAACAGTGTCTGACACTGAATAGGCTATCACTGTGTGTTTGGTGGAATGAGTGAGTGTTGTCAGGATTCGACGGGGTAACTCAGGGCTCCTCAGGAGCTGCCAGATGGCGATGGTCTAATTCTGTTATTCCTTACTGTTATTTAGCTGGAATGTATCTAATGAGAGAAACTTCTCTTCCTCTGCTGTTTGGTCACCCCAGGGTGCAGTTTGCACAGTAAAGGCAAGATGTAAGCTTGAGTCTTTCCTTTTATTTACCAGATTCAAAGCAATGAGTTGGTTCCCCAGCATCCTCCAAAGTGACCAGGGAAGGGTTTTTTTTTTTTTTTTTTGTATTATTATGAACTCTTAGATTTAAACCTCTTTGATAGATTTGTTCCATTGCAATTACTTTCCTTCTTTTTTTTTTTAATTTTTTTTATTCTTATGTTAATCCCCATACATTACATCATTAGTTTTAGATGAAGTGTTCCATGATTCATTGTTTGTGCATAACACCCAGTGCTCCATGCAGAATGTGCCCTCCTCACTACCCACCACCAGGCTAACCCATCCTCCCACCCCCCTCCCCTCTAGAACCCTGTTTGTTTTTCAGAGTCCATCGTCTCTCATGGTTCATCTACCCCTCCGATTTCCCCCGCTTCATTCTTCCCCTCCCCCTGCCCTTTTTTTCCTTCTTTTTTTTTTTTTCCTTAACATATATTGCATTATTTGTTTCAGAGGTACAGATCTGAGATTCAACAGTCTTGCACAATTCACAGCGCTTACCAGAGCACATACCCTCCCCAGTGTCTATCACCCAGTCACCCCATCCCTCCCACCCCACCCCCCACTCCAGCAACCCTCAGTTTGTTTCCTGCAATTAAGAATTCCTCATATCAGTGAGATCATATGATACATGTCTTTCTCTGTTTGACTTATTTCACTCAACATAATACCCTCCAGTTCCATCCACGTCGTTGCAAATGGCAAGATCTCATTCCTTTTGATGGCTGCATAATATTCCATTGTATATATATACCACATCTTCTTTATCCATTCATCTGTCGATGGACATCTTGGCTCTTTCCACAGTTTGGCTATTGTGGACATTGCTGCTATAAACATCGGGGTGCACGTACCCCTTCGGGTCCCTACTTTTGTATCTTTGGGGCAATTACTTTCCTTCTTAATGCTGGGATCATCCTACCTCTCACCCATGGGAGCCCCTTCAGATTAGTCCTAGTGGTCTTGACAGTGGCCTACCATTAGGGAATCACAGCCCATTTTCACAGTATCCCATAAGGCAGGCAGGACAGGCATCGGCAATGTGGAGCCAGGCATACTCAGGTCTGGGTTCGACCTCCGATTCTGCCCATTTCTGGCACTACAGCAAGCCTTTCTAAGCCTCAGTTTATGCATCTGTAAAATGGGGTTAATAACAGTGAATGGCACCATGTATGTTAAGCCTTTACTACGGGGTTTTGCACACAGTAAGTGGTCAATATATATAAGACAAACTGTGGGGAAACCTTGCACAGTGCCTTGTTTGCTGGGAGAGCTCAGGAAAGAAGTATTCCTTTCTATGTTTTTGATGGAGGATTTCAAGGGCTCTCTGGGCCCTCCTCACCCTCAAAGTTGGGGCAGGATTTCTCAAAGGACATATTAAAAGATCTTACCCATGTCACACTTTCTAATGAAACTTGCAAACCAGAGAAAGAGAACAAATTATTTATAGACGTTATTGCCATACCCTCTAAGACAGCTAATGACTCCCAGGGCTGAGCCCTCAGGGGGGCTGGGGCCCCTGAAAGCCATTTCTAGTCCTTCTCTGGAGGCCCAGGTGACCCCCCAAGGACCTTCGCTGAACCCCCCCCCCCCGCTTGGCCATATCTCCCCCTCTTCCCACAGCAAAGCTGCCCCTGGCTCAGGTCAGCTAAGGGTGTCAGGTCCCACAGAGCCCTGGGCATGCACAGCTGCCAATCACCCCACAACCTAAAAGCCATCGATCAGATATTTTCACTGTATCACTCTGTTTTTAAACTTGGTCTTTCTGTCTCATTTTCTTATGTCCCTCAAGGACATATTTTCAAAACCTCAACGGTAAGCCAACCAAACTGTGGCACAGCCATTAAAATCAATGACAACTGCATGTCAGGAGGTGCTTGGAAATGCTTTGTAAATATGTCTTTTGGCGCTTGAGCCCTTCTTGCCTTGTTCCTTTGGCAAGTGTTTATTGAGCACCTGCTGCATGCACTTTTCTGAAGGGATGTTCTGCCTCTGCAAATAAGTTACTAACAAAATATCCACAACATCAGAAATGAAGAGCAGGTGAGAAATGGCGGAGAAGGAGGAGGAGTATGGAGTACGGGGGTGAACCCGGAGGAGGGCCAGCTCTTTGCCTTCTGCCCAAGGAGGCAAGCATTGTGTGTACCAGCTGCCACTACAGGCCAGGACACACATTGAATCAGACAGACATGGACCCCGCTATCAACGTTGAGCAGGGAAACAGAGGCATATCAGGAGTGCTGTGAAGGAAGCCACCAGGTGCCAAGAGAGAATAAGAACAGAGTCTCATTTAGTCCTGATGGTCAGGGAAGACCAGAAGGAGCAGTTGTAGGAAAATCTAGGGGAAGAAAGGTCCTGGCAAGGGGAACAGCAGGTGAAAGGCCCTGAGGTAGTCCAATGTTTGGCTAACAAAGTCAGAGTGGCTGGATCATAGAGAGCAGGAGGCATGAGGACAGAAATGTGGCAGGGCCCAACCACACTGTGCTTGCTGGCCCTGGGCAGAATCTGGGACATCAGCCTCAGAAGCAGTGGGAAATCACTGCAGAGTTTTCAGCCATGGAGTGGTGGGATCTGATTCATGTTTGTGAAAGCACCCTTGGGTGCTATGGCAGAACTGATTGTTGGGAGAGAGAGGCAATGGGAAGTCCCTGACTAGCTACTGCACCAGTCCTGGCAAGTGATGATTAGGGCTTGGTGGCAGTGGAGATGTCAAGAGTGGGCAGATTCCAGAGTTTGGACAGAAAAAAAAAGAGCCGGTCCTCTCTCCCCTTGACTCTCCCCCTACTCCTCCCCCATCCCCCAGAACAATCATTCAGAGAAGTGTACAAATCATAAGCATACAGCTGGACAAATTGCCACAACTGAATACATCTGTGGAACCAGCAGTGAGATCAAGAAACAGAACATTCCCAGCCACCAGAAAGCATCCCTTGTACCCCTTCCAGCCCTTGCCGCCCCCCACCCCTGACTTCTAACTACACAAATTCACTGTGCCTGTTTTCATACCTTATATGAATGGAATCAGTATGTGATTTTCCGCATCTGGCTTTTTTTGCTTTACATTTATAAGATTTATCAATACTGTTGTTTGTCTTTGTAGTTCATTGATGCTTATGGCTGTAGTATTCCACTGGGTAAATATATATTTCAAATTTATTTATACATTCTATTGTTAATAGGCATTTGGATTGTTTCCAGTTTGAGGCTATTATGAATAGTGCTTCTATGAATGTTCCAGACCAGCACTTCTCAAACTTTAATGTACTCATGAATCAACTAGTGATCTGGCAGAGTTAAAGACCCCAATGTAGTAGGTCTGGAGTGGGTCCTGAGTTTTTGCATTTGTCACAAGTTCTCATTAAAGCCATGTTGCTGGCCCATGACCATACTTCAAATAGCAAGGCTCTATTTTGGTGAACATATTTCTCTGAAGTATGTACCCAGGAATGGAATTGCTGGGTCAGAGGGTGGCATGTTTAGCTTTTAGTAGACCCTGCCAAGTTGTTTTTCCAGGTATCAGTTGATATCTCCACCATGTTTGGAGAGTTCCAGTTGCCCCACATTCTCATCGACACTTGGCATTATTTGTCTTTCATTTTAGCCATTCTGGTGTAAATGTAGAAGTATCTCGTTGTGGTTTAAATTTGCATTTCCCCGATGGCTAATGAGGCTGAGCATCTTCCCATGTGCTCATTGCTGTTAGAATCTCCTCTTTTGGGAGGTGCTAGTTCAAGTGCCTTGCCCATTTTTCTATTACATCATCTCTCTTTTTTCTTAATGAGGCTTTAGGAGGTTTTAATTCTGGACACAGTCCTTTATTAGGTAAATTGCACATACCTTTTCCCACTCTGTGACCTTTCCTTTGCAGTCTTATTTCACCTGTTCTTTTTAATTCCGTAGTTACCACTATTGCAGGACTCGCAGGGAATGGGGACAGATTCCCACTTTGTCCAACATAACCAAGTTAGAGTCTGCTACCTGAAGGATCATCCTTTCAGCTTCTTGTTCATTTACACACTCATACTCCTGTCACTGACCTTCCGAAGAGAGGGCCTCTTCCCACATTCGTGGTAGACATTCCTATGCTAGCCCCACCCCACCGAAGCTGCTCAAACCAAGGTGCACTTAACCCTGATACTCCTTTGGCATCTGATGTCTTTCTACCTCTGATGTTTTTGGCCACTAGATTAGTTCAATTTTTTTTTTTTCTTAACATCCAGAGAGTTGCCTGGCATTGTAAGCCAATCTTCTGACCCTTTGTATCTTCACAAAGATGCACCTCTGAAGGTGGTGGATCCCAGCCCCGCAGCCTGGAGGAATCAAGGCAAAAGAGAGGGAGGCAGGCTGTGTGTGTCTCCATGTGCATGTCCTCGTGAGCCTGATTTGACTATCAATCTGCTTGAGAGCCTTCACCCTTGCTCTGCCCCCCACAGCCTAGGGCCTGGCTTTTAGTCTGGCATGTGCGTGAATCCTATGGTTGGACCCGACACCCTCCGGGGTCTCTCCCCACCCTACTACTGCAATGCTCCTTACACTCACCCCTACCACCTCCTCTTGCAGACCATTCACTGCCTCCACTCCCTGCCCCTGCAGTGCCGTGAGGGAGAGTCTGGTGTCACAGATTCATAAGGAACCCTGCTTCTAGGCATCAAGGGCCTTGTTTCTCCTACCCCATAGCACCCCTGGCGAACAAACAGCAGAGAAGCCGGGACTGCAGCCTCTGAAGCCCCCTGTGCAGGTTTGAACGTCACTAGCCTTGGGCTAGTGCTGACTTGCCGGAGCTCTAATTTCCCCAGCCATACAGCAGGGGTAACGGTGGTGCTTCACTAGTGGGGCCACTGGGGAGGCTACACGGACTCTAAGAAGGTGTCCGGTCGGGGTGCCTGGGTGGCTCAGTCGTTAAGCGTCTGCCTTCGGCTCAGGTCATGATCCCGGAGCCCTGGGATCGAGCCCCACATCGGGCACCCTGCTCCACGGGAAGCCTGCTTCTCCCTCTCCCACTCCCCCTGCTTGTGTTCCCTCTCTCGCTGTCTCTCTGTCAAATAAATAAATAAAATCTTTAAAAAAAAAAAAAGAAGAAGAAGAAGGTGTCCGGTCCACAGTGGCCATGTGTAGCTACCTGCTGTTTTTAATGTCATTGTTATTACTGTATTGTTACAATGCTCAGGCATGCTTGCTGCCATCTCTCTCTTCTCACCTCCTGAAATCTGCTGTGCCCTTCCTCACCTCTGGGCCTTTGGACTTGCTGTTCCTTCTGCCTGTAATGTGCTTCCCCTGTTCTCCACCTGGGGGGTCCCCCATCTTCACACTCCAGGGCCAGCACCACCTCTTCCTTTGGGGCACCCCCATGATCTCCCAGCACTGGGGCAGGTCCTGAGACAACAAAAGTTTGAGAACTACTATGTTAAATGAAAAAGTGACTGAGTAAGTGAAGACAAGAGTGGGTGAATGAATCAGTGACTGAGTGAATGAATGAATGAATGAATGAAGTGTGTACGAAGGAGTTTGGAGCTGGCCTGTCTTTTAGGGATGGTGGTTGGGGGCCAGCATTCTGGTGGCCCCATGGAGAATAGACTGGAGGGAGGGAAGAGGGATGCAGAAGTCCAGGAAAGGAGGAAAGGTATGGGATTCTCCAGGCTGTGCATCACTACCTCCAAACACACTTTGACTCTGCACAGGCATCCCTGCCATGGCCAACAACTGACCGTTGCAAAGGTGTTTTCTACTGTGGAACAATTTGAAATAATTAGAACTTTACAAAATGTCTTTAAACATGCTGGTAATGGGTATAAGAAAACACTTGTGAAGTATAATCAGTTATTAGCAGCTGATCAATTATCCTCATGGATAGCTGGGTGGGGGGAGAGGAGAAGCAATAATAAGCCCCTTGATTAACTAATTTGAATATCTTTGCAGAACAAATTCTGAAATTTCTTTCTATTTTCTCCCTGCTATTGTAATGGCCGCACATCTGCTAGAAAAAGGCGGGATGGAAATGGTAATGAGCGTTTTGCTGTGATCCCGCTCCTTGTTTGGTATCCTGGGAGGAAGGAACTGGAGATGTGGGGGGTGAGCCAGCTGGGCCTGGGGACCTCACGCTGGCTGGAGGGGAGAGTTAGTGGTCAGCCCTACCCTGTGGCTCAGCCTCTGCCCCCACCCCTGTAGAATGTTGGGATGGGAGGGAAGCTGGCTCCCATGGGCAGCATGCACAAACTGGGGACACCCATCTGAAAAGCCACATAGATCCTCCTGAAGACCTGCTAGGGTCACCTGGGCCTGGGTCAGCCAGGATGGAGTGGACCGTGAAATAAACCTACATTCTGCATGCTACTCTCAGCCTTGGGCTCCTCCCCAGCCTCTTTGGGCTGATAAAAAGTGAGAGTGATAAATCTGGACAGTGTTAAGGAGCCCCATGTCACACCAATGACCACGTAGCAGTCGCCTTGTGGTTAAAGCAAGGCTCTAGAGCTGGACTCCTGGCTTGAATCCAGCCCTGTTACCTCAGTTGAGTGACCTTGGGTGAATGACTTAACCTTTCTATGCCTCCATGTACTCCTCTTTAAAAGGGAAATAATGGAGCCTATTTCACAGGGTTGTTTTAGCACAGGGCCAGGAATATCCCAAGCACACTATAAACGTAAGTCATCTTTGTTATTATTCTCTCCATCCCATGTAATTAACAGGCTAGACCAGAGTTTGTAAACTGGCAGGCCAAGGTCCAAATCCCCCAGTAAATCTGTTTTGTTTGGCACAGACTGCATTGTTAAAATTCTTTCTGAATTTGTTGCCAACAATTAAAAATCAGGAGATTTACAAATTAAAAATCTGGATTCGGGCTCTTCTGTCGAATCAGACTCTCTTACTCTACTGGGCCCACAATGTGGCACCAGCCAGAGCTGAGTATTGCTGCCCACGTTCAAAGGGACACTTATCCTGTTTGCCATGCCCTCCCCATCCCTTCATTCCTTAATACCACCTACCAGGCCCCTGCCTTCCATGATGAGAACTGCTCAGCACATTTGGATGAATGTGCACCCAAATGAGAATTTGACTTAATGGGGCAAGACCCTCAGCACCTAGGTGGTGTTGCCTGAGAGAGAGCAGCAAACTCCAGCCTTGATTATGTTTGCCCTTTGGGATACCCCCCCTTCCCATGTCCTGCCAACTCCTGAAGAAAGTCCTCTTCTCTGCCCCATTCCCCTCCCCACCCCCATCTCTCCTTCCCACCCTTCTACATGGGATGTTCTGGAGACCCATACACAGGGGTGTTGAAATGCCCACCCTGAGGAGCCAGGCTGAGGCCCGGGACACCAGAGAAAGCCACATACCATCCTGTGGCTGGCATCTGCAGCGACTGGTCCACATTTCTCTCATTCAGATGAAACCTTTTTTATATTTAGTTTGAAGCTATTCCAAAAAAGCCTCTGAAATCACCTTTAAAATTCCTCCCTCCTCCTCCCTGCCCAACAACTTTTTTTTCCCCCCTTTCCTAAGCTTAAAAATGGCTTAACCAATTTGGGTTATTTTTAGAAAAATGCCTGGCATGTTGGCTGACAAGCTGTATTCTAGGTTTCAACCTGATACAGAAAAGACAGAGTTTATAAACCCCTACGGAAAAAAAGAAAGAAAGAAATGCACAGAACATTGCTTTAGAATGGAAATCATCTGAAACTGACCCCATGGGTCCCGGCTGGCAAGGTGTCAGGTGACACAAGGGAGGGAAACCAGCCACCTGCTCAAGGTTTCAAGGGCATGGAATGGAATTTGTTCTTCCAAGCTCCCACCAGCATTGCTGGGAGAACTGAATGCTGCATCCTGTGGACCATGAGAGGCCAGACAGACACGATTTTGAACCCTGGTTATACCACATTCTGTGTCCTTAAGCCAGGGTAGTACCTTCTCTGAGTCCTCCGTTTTGCTGTCTGTGATATGGGGATACTAGTAACCACTTCAGGTAAAATGCTGACCATGAAGCCTCACACCCAGTGACTTGTCCATAAATGTCTGTCATGATGGTCCATAAGTGTCATGATGATTCAGTACAAAGATGAAGAGAGCTCCAAAAAGAAGTTCCCATGAGCTTTATGATTATAAATGGCAGCTGAACATAGCTTTCCCTACCTATTTCTGATTTCTTTTGAGTTTTTAAAGACAGCTTTATTGAGGTATAGTGTACCTACAATAAAATTCACCTAGTGTACTTGTACATTTCAGTGGTTTTTAATATTTATAAAGTTGTGCAGCCATCACCACAACCCAGTGTTAGAACATTTCCATTGCCCCAAAAAGGTCTTTTATGCCCTTGCAATTACTTCTCCTAGCCCCAGGACACCATGAATCTGCTTTCTGTGTCTATAGATTTGCCTTTTCTGGCCATTTCCTATAAATAAGATCACACAATATGTGGTCTTTTGTGTCAGCTTCTTTCACTTAATATTATGTTTCCAGTGTTCATCCATGTTATTACAGGTATGAGTATTTTGTTCTTTTTTATTGCTAAATAATATTCCGTTATAAAGATAGACCACATTTTGTTTATCCGTTCATCATCAGGTGATGCACAGCTGTGTTTTTTCCACTTTTTAGCTATTGTGAGTAGCAGTGCTATGAATTTGCATGTACTAGTCTTTGTGTGAACATATATTTTCAATCCTCTTGGGTAGAGGAGTGGAATTACTGAGTCATAAGACAAATTTATATTTAACTCTTTAAGAAACCACCAAATTGTCTTCCAAAGTGGCTGGACCATGCATTCCCACCAGCAGTATTTGGACATTCCAGTTGCTCCACATCCTCACCAGCATTTAGTTGTGTCTTCTTGAGATTTGAGTATGTACTTTTGGTCCCTGGTTTCAGTCAGATTTTGACCTTGGAATTCTGGGAGCTGTTGAGGTTTGAAGAGATGAATGGCAGGCAGGGGGCATGGGATGCATGGGACAAAACCACATATCTTAGATGTTCTAAAACGGCACTGTACAATAGAACTCTCTATGGGTTTTTTTTTTAAGATTTTATTTATTTATTCATGAGAGACAGAGAGAGAGACAGAGGCAGAGGGAGAAGCAGGCTCCCCGCGGAGCAGGGAGCCCGATGCAGGACTCGATCCCAGGACCCTGGGATCATGACCTGAGCCGAAGGCAGACGCTTAACCGACTGAGCCACCCAGGCGTCCCTAGAACTCTCTATGATAATGTAAATGATGTATATCTGAACTGTCCAGTATGGTAGCCACTAGCACTGGTGGTTATTGAGCACTTGAAATATGGTTTGTGGAACTGAGGAATTAAATTTGTAATTCTGTTTCATCTAAATTAGTTTAGATGTACTGAAATGTACTGAATTTAAATAATCACAAGAAGCAAATGACTACCATGTTAGACAGTGCAGTTCTGGAAGTTCAAGATTATTGCTCAGTAGATTTTAGGTCCTTGATGAATCTTTCTGAGGAATGTCAGAGTTCACCTCTTTTAATCACAGATAGCTGGGATAAGCATGGGGCTCAGGGGTTATAGGTCTGCATGTGTCCTGAAATAGCATGTCTAGATAGTACACAGTGCCTCAGGATAGAGAGGAAAGTACCAAAAGTTGCTCTGGGGATTTAGGTCAAGGTACACTATGGGGTTAGGAAAAGAGCATGGATGGTCTCTGGAGCCAGAAGAACCCAGGTCCAAATCCCAGCCCTGTCACTTTAAACCAAGTCTGTGACCTGGCACAGGTGACCTGTCCTCTCTGAGCTTCAGTTCCCTCATCTGAAAAATGGAGTATTAACATCACTTGTGAAGGACTATTGGAAGACTCAATGAAGAATGGGTATAAATCCCCTAGCACAGTGTCTGTCACTGAGTACATGCAGAAAAATATCAGCTTCTGTTGTTGTTTTTATTGTTTTGTTACCCAACCTGGCCCCCAGGTCTGTATAAATGTCACGTAAGTCCTGACTTCACATCCTCATCCATGAAAGCTAAGGTGCTAGACTGTTAGTACCACGCAGGCAGTGAGTGACCTTATAACTTGGCACAGAGTAGGTGCTCAAATGCATGTTTGATGAATGAATGAATGAATGAATGCCATTGGCTTGTAAGTGAGCAGAATGGAAGCAACATGAGGGTTCCTTGTGTTGAGGAGAAAAAAATTTTTCTCTACCCTTCAAGATTCGTCTGTCTGGTGTAAGAATCAAATTGACACGAGACAGATTAACAGGAAAAAAAGCAAAAGTTTAATAACTTGTACATGTCCTATATACATGGGAAAGACCCTGGAATGCTGAATAACTCCCTGAATGGCCAAAGACATCACATTAAAAACCATCTTCAGCTAAAGGCAAAAGATGTCAGGGGTGGGGGTGGGGGGTCAGTTACAGGAGGTGACTCAGTAAAGGAGAGTAAGCTTGTTTTTAGCCTGATGCGGGACTCGATCCCAGGACCCTGGGATCATAACCTGAGCTGAAGGCAGATGCCCAACCGACTGAGTCACCCAGGCACCCCAGAGAGTGAGCTTGTTTTGCAGATTTAAGTTCCTGCCTTTTCCACTGATAACAGTTTCTAGAGATTGAAAGTCTTCCCCCTCTTCCTGGTACTGAAAGGGAGACACCCTCACAAATGGAGATTTCCCTTAAAAGTGTGAATGTCTCTTACAAAAGGGTAACTTCTACTTGGTTTTCAGAGCTTCTCCTGTGTCTTCAGTTTCTTAAAAATAATCAGCCTAAAACAATCAGTAAGCCAAATAGGCACACCTTGGGGTGGCAAAATCTGCTCCCCTGCACCCGAAAGAAGAGCACTCCCTTTCAGAAAGTTTGGCTTGACAACAATACCAGGTTCGATGCCAGCAGTGGCCTGTTTTGTGTGAGGGCAGAAATGGTTTTCCCATTCTGGAACAAGTGCTTCAACTCAGCAGGAATGCCGCTGCAATGCAGGCTGGTCTGGAATCACCCGAGAGAGCTTGCCGGTCAGCCAGGCCAGACCCGCCTCCTACCACCAGCCCCGCAGATTTGTCTGGGGGAACCCACTAGTTCCATCTCAACCCTCAATTTTCTCCCACCCTCGCTTTTCTTTGCCTCTTCCTCCTAATTCTTCTTGCTCTTCCTTTCCTGCCTCTAGGCCCCAAAGTAAGTTCTTTTCATTCTTATGGAATTGTTATTTTTGTTTTATTTGTGTGAAACATTTTGTAGTTATCAGAGCCCTTTCTTATGTGTTATATGCATTCGAAGCACAAGGAAACTCAGTGAGGCAAATGTTCATTCAAGAAATGTCTAGGGGCGGGGCGCCTGGGTGGCTCAGTTGGTTAAGCATCCAGACTCTTGATTTC
>NC_058416.1:83673767-83703969 GCF_002201575.2 Neomonachus schauinslandi | reverse complement strand
TCTAAAATAAAATAAATAGGGCGCCTGGGTGGCTCAGTTGGTTAAGCGACTGCCTTCGGCTCAGGTCATGATCCTGGAGTCCAGGGATCGAGTCCCGCATCGGGCTCCCTGCTTGGCAGGGAGTCTGCTTCTCCCTCTGACCCTCCTCCCTCTCATGCTCTCTGTCTCTCATTCTCTCTGTCTCAAATAAATAAATAAAATCTTTAAAAAAATAAATAAATAAATAAAATAAAATCTTTAAAAAGAAAGGAAGGAAGGAAGGAAAGAAAAAGAGAGGGAGAGAGGGAGGGAGGGAGGAAGGAAGGAAGGAAGGACATAGAAACATCTAGGGGCACCTGGCTGGCTCAGTCGGTAGAGCATGCATGCAACTCTTGGTCTTTGGGTTATGGGTTTGAGCACCACACTGGGTGTAGAGATTACTTAAAAATGAAATCTTTAAAAGAAAGAAAGAAATGTCCATTAAGCTTTGCTGTATGCCAGGCACAGGCCTAGGTGCCAGGAATACAGAGAACAAATCAGACCAAGTCCCTGTCCTCCTGGAGCTTTTAGTCTCAGAGAGGAGGCTGATGATGAAATATGCAAATAAGCTTATCCTTGCAGAAGATGATGAATACTGTGTGAAAAAGGAGCAAGGAAGGGGTAGATCTCCTTTAAAATTTGGGGGAGTAGGGGCAGGGAGGATCCCACTGACAAGGTACAGGAGTTGGGGGGAGGGGAAGGGATTGCAGATAAAGGCTTTTGCAAATGCCTGAGGTGGGGGAGAGTCTGGTGCATTGGAAAACTCAAAGTGCCTAGAGTTGGAGAGAGATGCCCCCCACACACACACACATTAAAGTCAGAGCCTTGAGCATTGGCTGGATCGTGTAGGCCCCAGTGAGGAGAGTCTGGATTCTAATCTAAGCCCATCGCAAATAAATTATGGAAGAGTTTCAAGCCAGGGAGAGACAAGAACTGATTCACATTTTGAACAGCTCACTGCAGCTGCTACATGGAATTGGGACTGTAGCAGGTAAGGGTGAGAGCAGGGAGAGAAGGAAGGAGGCCCCAGAAATAGTCCAGGCGAGGGATGGTGGCAGCTTGGACGAAGGCGGCAGTGGGGGGCGGTTATTATTTCTGGACAAGTTAGAGATATTTAAGATATTTGGCTGGGATTCATTCAGTATTTTTATTATCCTCATGCTACAGGTGGGGAAACTGAGGCTCAGAGAGGGGCAGTGACTTGCCAGGTCAGAGCTAGCAAGTGCAGCAGGCAAGATTCAAACCCAGAGCTGCATGGCTGCTGCAAGCCCAGGGCTCTACCCTGCTCCTTGGTACTTACTTCTAGGTAGCTCGGCTTGATGTCCATCCCCCATCCCTCCAGCTCAAATGATGCTCACGAAGCAGCAGCATCCGCATTTTACAGATCAGGAAGTTGAGGCTCAGGCATTAGGCTTTCCCAGCTAGAGACAGCAGAATCAGGATACAAACCCAGCCCACTCCTAAGTCTTCATCTAGGCCCAATGCTCGGAAAATGTGTGTCCTGTGTCCTGGGCCTCTCTAGGCTCTAGAAAAAGAAAGTAGACAATATGAGCATGGGTTTCTCAAACCCATAACCCTTCTTCCTAGAAGGGAAAGGATGTCCACAAGTCCCTAGTCTAGGTCAGGCCATTCTGTCATTCTTGAGTTTCCTCTTAGTCAATTAATACAGTAAAAACCCAATTCTGTACAGACTGTGTGTCTGTTGGTAGGGGGAAATTCTGTTATGCCTCAAAGTACAGAGATAAAAGTCTTCTCTGGTATGGGGAGGGAATATTTGGAGGGAAGGGTCTTAGCAGTGTTGTCATCTTGGAAAATGGCTTTTGTGTTTTGGGGAGAGAGCAGGACACCCCATCTTGCAGTGAGGGTCTGAGTTTCATCTTGGAACTTTCCCCATCAGATCAGTGACTGCCTCGTGTGGGCATCTCTGTCCATCTCTTTGCTGAGAGCACCAGGAAGGCAGTCAGGGGCCCCCAGTAAGTTTCAGGTAATTAAAGTCAGCTTGGTGGGAATTTCACATGAATGTTGATAATAAACATTTTCATAAACTATAGGTAGATAAGAAGAGATGTTGATTCCCCCAAAAAGTTGTTTTTCCTCTTCCTCTTCCACCCCCTTTTGTTCTCTCCATTCTGGAAGTGGAAGAACTGTGTGTTAGTACCCAACAGTGCTTGGTGTTGACATAAGACTGGAACCCTGGGGGTGCCTGGGTGGCTCAGTCGGTTAAGCGACTGCCTTCGGCTCGGGTCATGGTCCTGGAGTCCCGGGATCGAGTCCCGCATCGGGCTCCCTGCTCAGCAGGGAGTCTGCTTCTCCCTCTGACCCTCCTCCCTCTCGTGCTCTCTGCCTCTCGTTCTCTCTCGCAAATAAATAAATAAAATCTTAAAAAAAAAAAAAAAAAAAAGACTGGAACCCTGAACAGGAAACAGCCAGTTAGGTTGTTTATTGAGGTGTCAGGGCAGTCTCAGGAAATTTTGTTGTGGGGTCATCTGAATAGTAGGAGGCTTGCAGGGACCCTCAGGTGACCCTGCCTAGGCAACCCCCCTTCAATCAGGACCTCCTTCCTGGAGGTGGCATCTTAAATAAATACCTTGCGATCATAGAATGTAGCCAAATTAGGGCTGGCCTTCAGGGATGTCCCTGGGAGTCAGATACACCCGCAGAATGGAGGGGGGCGGCATTTACTTTGAACTCTGGCTCCCTCTTCCCCCTTATCACCCCTACAAAATATTTTTCTTTGAAAATGTTTCCATCTTCACACTTACAAAACTAGACTCCACCGGACATTTATTAACACTAATGCCTCCCATTATTTAGGAAGAAATTGCATCTATAAATTTCTTCAGATCCTCCCAGTAAGCCCTCGAGATATGTTGTCTTTATTTAGCCAACAAAACAGTGGGGCAGTGGGAAGCCTGGCACTTGCCAAAGTCAACAGCAAATTAAGGGACAAGCCAGTGCAGAGCCTGAGGATCCCTGGTGTGAATCGCGTGTGACCAGCTGCCCCTGTTTGAGGGCCCTCTCCCTCTATCTTACCTTCAAACTCCCCGTTGCTGAGTGGCATCAGTTCCTATCCAGGAAGTCCTGAAAACTCATCCCCTTTCTCCTACCTGCTGCCCCCACTGACCCTCACCTACCTGGCAGGTGGCAGGAGTTGGTGTGTCTGCTGTCCCGGCCTCCAGGCTCATTCTCCTACCATTATGGCTTCCAGAGTTGCCTGAAGCAAGTGCCCTTCTCTGCTTGAACAGTTTTCTTTGGCTCCCAATTGCTTTTGCCTTAATCTCATGGCTTTCTGACCCTAATCCCCATGAGTTTCTAACATGCTTCCAGAGGGTCAGCCACCCCCCCAGCACAGCCTGGGTTTTCCTCCCTCCGCACACTGGCCCATGCGTCTTCCTCCTCAAGTGCCTTCCCCCAGATGCCAGCACCCATGTTCTGTTAGCTACAGCTTTCTCCCTGCGCATGTCCCTTAGGATGCCCATACTTTTGTGTGCCTGTCGTCTTCCACCACTGAGCTACTCGAGGCTCCAAAAACCCCACCCAACACACAGTAGGCTCTCCATAAATGCTTCCGTCTCCACCTGGATTGTACACCTGTCATCATCTTAGCCCTGTACATCAGTGAATTTTTTCCAGAGCTTTCTGAGGGGCCCACAGACCCTCTTTTTTTTTTTTTTTAAGATTTCTGAGAGAGAGACACACAGCAAGAGAGGGAACACAAGCAGGGGGAGCGGGAGAGGGAGAAGCAGGCTTCCCACCGAGCAGGGAGCCCGATGCGGGGCTCGATCCCAGGACCCTGGGATTATGACCTGAGCCGAAGACAGATGCTTAACGACTGAGCCACCCAGGCACCCCACCCACAGACCTTCTTAAACCCAGTACCCCCCTACTTCGAAAGAGAGGCTGCTCAGAAAATTGAATTTGAGAAAAGATGTTGAAAACGTCACAAACTTTAGAGGTGGTGCCCTGTTTTGGAGAAGAGAGTTTCAGGTTCGAGGCCTGACTTTTTGCTTTTGCCTGACTGTGATGAGTGACATCATCTCTTTAAGACTTGTTTTCCTCAGCTGTAGGAGACGAGACGAACCAAGACATGAAAAGTGACACCACATAGTAAGCGCTTGGTTCCTGTGATGTGATGAGTCACCACCACTGTGGCCCCTAGCAAGTGCATGGCACATAGTAGGTGCTTAGTAAACACTTGATTAAATGAATGAGTGAATGAATGATTGATGTGATTCCCCCTTCTTAATAGAGCAGCTACCCGACCAGCTCGCCCAGCTGGACCAGATGTGTTAGCCCTAAGAGAGGGGCACTAAGGGTCACTGACTCCTCACCTGACACCCGCCAGAGTGAGGACTACTTTATTTTCCTGGTGCTGTGAGGTTTTACATTCTGAGAACCCCGGAATATAAAGCAGCAATCAAGGGCAGGAGGAAGTGATCAGATGTGGCTCCCGGTTCGTGGCGAGATAATTAGGTGTTTGATTGGCATCCTCTCTTAAGGACAGCCACCTCCAGGTCCTGCCTGCTGCAAGAGCTGGCTTCTTTTCCTGCCTAATGTTTAGGGATGTGGTAGGGCCCTGAAGGTGGGGCAAGGCACTGAGTGGGGGGCAACTACAGGGGGAAGAGGGTTGGGGCCCAGAGTTGGCCAGCCTATCTTTCATTCATTTATTTATACATTAATTTATTCAACGAGTATTGAGCACCAACTATGAGCTGAGCATTGGGGATACATCAGTGACCCAAACAGACAAAGATCGTGTCCTTCTGGAGCTGACATTGGAGGGGGCTAGGCAGTGGAAACAGACAATAAACAAATAAGAGAAGTAACTACATAAATATGTCTATAACAAGTGCCATGAAGAAAAATAAGCAGAGAGAGGGACAGGTAAAGTAGGAAGGAGGTGCTTGCTATTTTGAAAAGGATGGTGAGACAGGCCTCTGTGAGAAGGTGTTGTAAGAGCCCAGACCAGAGGAGACAAAGGAAAGATCCATGTGGAATTCTGAAAAAGACAGCATTTTGGGGGCAGAAGGAACAGCCAGTGCAAAGACGCTGTAGTGGGAATGTGCTTGATGTGTTCAAGAGCCTGCAAGGACCCCATGTGGCTGGAGGAGCTTGAGCAAAGCAGAAGTAGCAGGAAGTGGGGCTAGAGATCACGTGGAACCGTGATGTTTTGGTGAGTACTTTGGTCTTGGCTCCCAGTCAGTGGGAGCCATGGAAGAGTTTTGAGCAGAGGAGGGACAGGATGTGACTTAGGTTTAACAGCATCCCTGTGGCTGCTGGATGAGGAAGGAACTGAGGGTGGCAGCAGGGAGCCCAGGGAGGAGGCAGGCGATGATAGTGGCCGGGCCCAGGGTGGCAGCAGTAGACAGGATGAGAAATGGTTAGATCAAGCTGATAGGATTTGCTGATGAGAACAGTGTCCCCACCACAGCCCTGGGCCTCAGCCCAACACCAGGGCATAGAAAGTTGCCACTCCCTTGGAGCCTTAGGGTTGGCATTGGCTCCAGCCCAAGCAACACCTGAGGCCCCTGAGCACCCAGCCCTTCCAGGCACTTCCTGCAGCCTGGACCCCCTGCCAGCCACAGGCCTCTCGTCCTGCCTATACCACCAAGAGAGAGTGGATGCCATGAATCCATTTAATAGCGGTGAGCCTTAGAGGCAGAGAGGCCAGGGTTCTGCCCAAGCTCACAGAGCCAGTAAGCAAGAATGTCTGAACTTGAACCCACTCTGCCTGCCAAATGTCAGTTCTTGGGCTGCCTCCAATGAGAATCAAATTGCCACCTGGATTTTCTAGAAGCCAGAGCTGTGAGGGCTGCTAGAAGGGCCTGATGGACTACAGTTGTAATTGTCTGTGTTCCGTTTGTGACCCATTGCTCCATGAGGGCAGGATCTATGTCTGGCTTGTTCTAGACAATATGGTAGGTGCTTAAATAATAGTTGAGTGAATGAGTATAAGGGGATGGATGGATGGATGGATAGACTGACAGACAGATGGACAGAGAGAGGCCCAGCCATGTTCCTGGTCTTTAGACCACGTGAGTCCTTGTCGAGGACAGACAGGTCAGGGAGAGTTTGCCCTGTCAGTATTTGGAGGAAAGAATCCAGAAAGACTTAAGTTCAAGTCCCCATGATACCACTTCCCAGCCATGTGACCTTGGCTTTGTCTCTCTGCAGGCACTATGTGTCTCTCTGCAGGCACTATGTGTCTCTCTGCAGGTACTCTGTGTCTCTCTGCAGGCACTATGTGTCTCTCTGCAGGCACTATGTGTAAAATGGCACCTGCATCACAGACCATTCATTTGCTCCCCCAACAGATGTTTCTAGAGAATCCACTGCGTTTCCATAACCCCTCAGAGGCAAGACAGGAGATATATTAGGGTTTCACTCCTCCAAGCGTGCACTGGAGATGGTGTCTCAACATGCTGGCCTTTGTCCCCTTTTACCAGAATTATTTATGCCCTTGCTTGTCTACCTTGGTTTCTGAGCTCTTGGAGGATATAGGCTATATCTGATTCATTATTGCCCTTCCCCTTATCTAATGCCTAGCACACTGAAGATCATGGCTGGATGGACGGACAGGTGAATGGATGGATGAGGATCCAACATCTCTGGTTGGACCTCCCTACAGTAAAGAGAAAGCAGAGTTCCATGTGTGTGTTTGGGGGAGTTGGTGACTGCTCATCCTGGTTTTCCAGGCGTGGACTAGAATCTCCACCATCACTTCAGCCACATATCCTTATAGGAGATAATGTACATACAGTACTTAGTACACTCCATAAATATTAGCATAAATATACTAATAGGAACTCAGAAATGTTAGCCATGAGCTCTCATTGTCTATAGAGAACTATTGAGCACTGTTGGGAGAATTAAATGAACTTTTGTGTGCCAGTTAGCATGGACCTAGTATATGTATAGTAAGCCTTCTATGGGGCAGTTATTATATTATTGTTATCACTGCACTGGGAGTTTGCTAAGAAGTGTTGGCAGCCTCACCCACACACCCAGGCCTCAAGTTTTGGCCACGTTCCCCTTAACAGGCTCTTTGACCCGAATATGAACTGTCTATCACCCCCAGCCCAGCTGATGGAATGCAGTAAAGCTAGCTTGGCAGGGAACTCTTTCTCTTAGGCACCACCCCTTGCCCCAGCCTCAGATAATTGGCCCGATACATCTTGGCATCTGAAATTTACATACGGTGCAGGGAGTGATGGATGGCTCTGGTAACTGGGCTGTCTCTCAGCTGCGGCTCAGTTATCCATCTCGGCAGGCTGCGGAGCCATCCATCTTGTCTCCTTGTTCGTGGCAGGCCGGCATGTGCCCTCCACCCCAGGTCATCCTGCACCCTCCTCTTGGAGCTGGGCTCTGAGGCCCTTCTGCAGGTGTCACTCCCACCATGACCCACAGCATCCCCTGAAACCCTGCTACTCAGTGTTTGCCTGAGATTCTGATGGACAAGCCCTGAATGGCTCTATGGACCGGAGATGCAGAATGAGACGTTTGGCGTGCACAGAGAGGGTCCCAGCTTGCTGCTGCCACAAAGGACTTCTCATGCTTATATCTGCTAACAGTCATTCGTTCACAAATGTTTATTGAGTGCCTACTGTGCACTTGGCACTGAGCTAGAACCCCTGGCTACAGCTGTGAATGAGACAGGCACAGTCCCCACCCTAAGGGATTGACATTTCATTGGAGAGTGTGAACACTGAAGATCCTAAACATTGTGCCCTTCACTTTACCTACTTGCAATCTGATTCTCAGGGGATCTTTATAATAAACCTATGGGCACAAATTGTTACCCCCATTTTACAGACACAGAAACTAAGTTTGAGTCATTTGTCCAAGGTCATGCTGCTAGTGAAGTGTCAAAGCCAGAATTTGGATGCAGGTCTGTGGGCTCTAAATTATATCATTGTTTCCCAGACAGACCAGGCTCTTTCAGAGCTTCTGACACATAGCATTCTTTCATTCATTCACTTGACCAACACACATTTCTGGAGTGCATGCTATGTATCGGCAACTGTTCTAGGCAGTGACTGTATAATAAGGAAGAAAGGACCAAAATCTGTCTTGTTCTTATGGAGTTTTCATTGTTACAAATAAAATAAGTAAGTGAAGTACACAGTGTGTTTGATAGTGATACATGTTAAGGAGAATAAAACCAAAGACGGGGCGCCTGGGTGGCTCAGTTGGTTAAGCGGCTGCCTTCGGCTCAGGTCATGATCCCAGAGTCCTGGGATCAAGCCCCGAGTCTGGCTCCTTGCTCAGTGAGGAGCCTGCTTCTCCCTCTCCCTCTGCTGCTCCCCCTGCTTGTGCTCTCTCTCTCTCTCCCTGTCAAATAAATAAATAAAATCTTAAGAAAAAAACAAAACAAGAAAAAACAAAAAACCAAAGACAGGAATAGGGACCAGTAGGGGTTATTGCAATAATCCCATTCCCTCTACCTGGGATGCTTAGCTTCTGACAAACACATTCTTCTGGACCCAGGTCAAATACTCCCATCTTGGTGACCCTTCCCCCCCCAGTCACAGGAAGTCACCTTGCTCTCTGTGTTCCCATTGTACTTTCTTCATACTTCTCATACTGTATTTAGTAGGTACACAGTGGTGGAATCGACCTGTCTTCTCCACTGCATTGTAAACTCTTCAGGACAGGGACTCTGTTGGCTGGTTTCTGTATATCTGTACCTGGCACAGAATTGTGGCTCAGTAATTAATTGGAGGGATGATTGGATGGGGGTGGATGGGTGGATGGTTGGATGGATGGATGGATGATTACATAGATGGATTATGGATGGATGAGTGGATAAATGGATGGGTGATTGGATGGATGTGGGATAAAGGGCTTCCATCCTAGGTAACACCTTACTGGGTACTGGGCAGCCCCTGCCCAAGTTGGGAACCACACAGTGATTACATTAGAAGAGGTAGGTAAAATTCTACCTCTCCCTTGCCCCATCAGTTTCCATAACCCCTCAGAGGCAAGACAGGAGATATATTAGGGTTTCACTCCTCCAAGCGTGCACTGGAGATGGTGTCTCAACATGCTGGCCTTTGTCCCCTTTTACCAGAATTATTTATGCCCTTGCTTGTCTACCTTGGTTTCTGAGCTCTTGGAGGATATAGGCTATATCTGATTCATTATTGCCCTTCCCCTTATCTAATGCCTAGCACACTGAAGATCATGGCTGGATGGACGGACAGGTGAATGGATGGATGAGGATCCAACATCTCTGGTTGGACCTCCCTACAGTAAAGAGAAAGCAGAGTTCCATGTGTGTGTTTGGGGGAGTTGGTGACTGCTCATCCTGGTTTTCCAGGCGTGGACTAGAATCTCCACCATCACTTCAGCCACATATCCTTATAGGAGATAATGTACATACAGTACTTAGTACACTCCATAAATATTAGCATAAATATACTAATAGGAACTCAGAAATGTTAGCTATGAGCTCTCATTGTCTATAGAGAACTTTTTTCTGTGTAAGATTTCATTTGAAGACAAAGTTCTAGGGCTTTAAAAAATAAAATCTAATAATGTTTTATCATATAGTTCCTGATAGGGCAAACAAATATCGGAAAAGATTAGCAGGAGCACAAAGGAGATGCCTGGACTTGGAAGGGAAGGTCTATGAAGCCTTCCTGGAAGAGGGGACATTAAGCTGAGACAAAAGGATAAGATCAGTCACAAAGAAAGAATGAAATCATCCGCGCTGAGGGAATGAAGTCTGTGGAGCCATGCAGTTGGAAGACCCTGGTGCATTTGGATTCCTGCAAGGAATTGTCTGGCTGGAAAGGAAAGGAGGAGAGGAGAAGATGGGAGGGGATGACAGGGACCCAGTGACACCTGAGGTCCTCACTTCCTTAAGCCCTGATCCCCAACAGTAACTGCATTCTTTTTAGAAGGTGTCTTCTCGGAGTTGGTTTTGGGGGGACATGTCTGAATCCCCCAAAAGTGGGGTTGTCTTTGGAGCTGAGAAGAGTGTGCGAATATGATGGGGGAACTGACATACATATACACAGCTCAGGTTGTGTCTTATGTGTTTCTCCTGTGAGAACATAGCATCCAGCCCAAAGTTTTGTACATAGTTGACACTTTAGGATCACATGTTAAATTTCAAAAGCAAGTGTTCTTGTAAGATTCCCCTTCCCTCCTGCTTGGGAGACACAGTTTAACTGAGAATGTTCAACCTGCCTCCCTGGAGATGACCAACAGTTTTCCTTCCCCACCTAAGACCCACCCTTCTCCCTGAGGAAATCCAACCTCTGGAACAGCTGTGTGACTTGAGCAGGTAGTCTAAGCTGTCTGTGTTTTCAGTTTCCTCATCTGTAAAATGGCAGAATCAGATTCAGTTAATTTTGAAGTGTGGGACATACACTGACTGCTGGACATGAGACGATTATAAGCAGTTAATAGACCTGGCTTTAGAAGGATTGACTCATGTTAGGAGGAATACTTATTCCTTCTCAGTACTCTTCCATTCCTTCTCCTTCGAACAAGAAGAAAGTCTGTCTGGTGCTACACTACCTTTAACATCTCTCTAGCATTTGGTAACCAACCTCCTTTTATAACAAAGACAAATAACAATGCTTTGTTTCCACTGTAGTTTATTTCAATGGCTGCCATCTGTTTATGACCTAGGATTCTCTAGTGATTAAAAAAAAAAAGTGTCCTTTCCAAATGTACTTATTTAGGTTAAAAAGAAGGGGGGAGGTTTATTACAAAGGTCAAGAATAGGCAAGCTTAATCTATGATGCTAGGGTCAGAATAATGGCTACCTTTAGGATGTACTCACAAGGAGGCACAAGGGAGCCTTCTAAGGTGCTAGGAACATGAACATTCTATATCTTGATCTAGGCAGTGGTTGCAAGGGTGTAAAAATTCAGTCTTAAAGTTGAACTTAAAGCTATACATGTCTCAATCAAAAAGAAATAGTCAATTTGAAGATAAATATTATATAGTGATTCATGTGGAATATCAATATGGCAAAACACATGCCACAGGGGTGTGTGTGGTTGAAGTTTGGACAATGATGGACTGGACAACCCCAAAGTTTCCTTCTGGTTCATACATTCTGGGACTCTGAGTGCTTTGGAGGTCTAAGTCTCAAGGTTTCCCAGCACACTGATGGCAGACCCTCTCAAAGCTAGGGGCACTCGCTGGGCAGTGGGCACTTACGGTGGGGAAGCAGCAGAGCTGTAGATCCCATCTTCCCCAGAAGAGCCTTCCATCCCACCCCAGCTTCTTCCTGCTGCTCCTGGTCCTGGGTGCAGCTCAGTCCCAGCTTCCTTTTTCTCTGTGCATTGGCCCGAGCCTCAGCTGCATCCATCATCTGCTTCAAGCTCATTAAAATTATTTCTTTTTAGTTGCAAATGGGCTGTTTATGATGATCATTATTTGAATGGTCTGCGCCGGGCTCCGGGCTGTCTGTCTGCTGCTGATGGCAGGTTAATCAGATGAGTCTCCTCCCGGCCTGGGCCTGGTCCAAAGTCTGGGGCTGTGTTAATCATGGCTCCCCTAGGGCTGGGGGCTGAGGGCCAGGGTGGGAGAGGATCCGAGTTCTGCTTGATCATCAAAGGAGGGCCCTGCTAGCTGTGTATGTGTGTAGTGGCTCAGACACTCATTTCTAAAACTCCGCTTCTAAAACTCAGCTTCAGAACAGTACTGGTTTATGTTTATGAGAGTTTTTTCCATTCCTTCAAAATAAAGATAGTGCTGGGACCTTTTTTATTTTAAGTGTTTTTATTTTTTTATTTTTTATTTTCTTAAGTAGGCCCCATGCCCAGCATGGAACCCAACGCTGGGCCTGAACTCACAACTCTAAGATCAAGGCCTGAGCTGAAATCAAGAGTCAGACGCCCAACTGACTGAGCCACCCAAGAACCCCAGTGTATTTATTTTAAAAGACTCTTGTTGATTCTGTTGTTTGGCCCTCTTGCTTTGTTAATGTTCAAATACCTATCTTTTAGGGTGAGAGGGAGTAGTTTTTAATGTTTTTCTTTGATGCAGTAAAACTTGGCCATACTCTGTTGGTCTTCCTCTTTCCTTCCTTTCTTTCTTTCTTTCTTTCTTTCTTTCTTTCTTTCTTTCTTTCTTTCTCTCTCTCTCTCTCTCTCTCTCTTTCTTTCTTTCTTTCTTTCTTCTTTCTTTTTCTTTCGATATTTTTATTGACCTGTGAAATCCAGAACTCTTAGAATCACTGATCTAATGATGAGACCTGAGATGTTTTCTGAGCTCTCAGTTTATCTAAATAACAATAATATAAGCCAACATTTATTGAACACTCGGTACTGTGCTTGATGGTTTATACAATTATAGCATTTAAAACAAGCTCCCTGAACATCCCCCAGCTAGTGGGAAAGTAGAGCAGCAGTCCTACGAAGAGCCGGGCATTACAATTTTGCCTTTACTATCCACCAAGGGGATAATCCACACCTGAATTATTAGAATTGACTGTAATTTATTTCTTAGTCCCTTCGTGAATCACCTAACAGACACATTAATGTGTTTGTTACATGAGATGAGGTATGTAAGGAGCTTAGCATGATGCCCGATACATCTAAGCACCCAAGGAATGGTAATTATTATTATTATTTACTATTATTGTTATTGATGATGTTGTTGTTAGTGAGCTGACCATAGATATGTGGCAAGAATTCAGGGTTGAAGGATGAGCATTAGAAGTAGGCAAAGTTGAGAAGAACATGGACATTGTTTGCTCTTCTATGGCTCAATGGGAAAGACACCATGAGCTGGGCTTACAGTAGGCTTGGGGCTGGGGGTCTGCTGACATTCCCTGGCCTGGTGTTGCTTCTGCTGTGTCTGCAGCAGACAGATTTATACCCACCAGCAGCCTGGGAGGTTCTGGTGAAGGGACCCAGTGTAGTCATACAGCATAATTGTCTGGTATAACACATCAAGTCTGGACTTATCCTGCTGTGAAATTTCCTCTCAGGGCCTGGGTTTGATGTTTTACCTGAGGAGTCCAAGTCCAATACCAGCCAGGTATATTGGTTGCTGTGGTGTGGGGAGGGGCAGTGTCCCAGAGATTAGAACATAATGTCAGATACATGATAATCCAAAACCAAGTGACGTCAACCCAAGTCCCAGTTCTGCTTGTTCTGCAGCAATGTAAAAATCACATCTTTGTCTCCAAGACAGATGAGAAAAACTAAGGAAATCTGTGAGCATTTTATCACAACTCACATTGACCATTGACATTCCAGTTCCTTCTCTCCTGCCAAGTGAGGTTCTGTCCAGCTGGCTACACCACCTGGTTGATTTTTGTCTACCTTTGATCAGTCCTTTTGCTGCAGACCTCTCCCTAGTTACTCAATACTTTGGTTGTGGTCGATTGTAGTTTCTTTATTGGAAACTATGATTATTTTTTAATGATGATAAATCAGAAGTCTCCCTTTTTTCTTCTGTCACTTTGGTGGACTGTCAAAAACTGTTTCTGTTTCTCCTCTCTAATGATACCTTCTTCTTCACCTGGCTTAAAATTCCATGGAGCATTTGTTCTGGAAATGCCTGCATCTTCAGGTTGGTTTATCTAGTGCTGTGCCATAGAATTGACGTCAGCACCTTGGAGAGCACCACATTTCTGATTCCCTTGCCCCTCTATTTTAATTGCTACTTTTATGCCTTGACCTTCTCTCTCCTAGTCCTGTGGTTCTCCAAAGAGGTTAGACATATCTCCAGAAATAGAAATTCCCTTGTCAATTTCATCCTAAGGCACCATAGGCAGAGACACTTATGCTGAGCTTGGGGTAGGCTCTCCAGCCTCTGATGGGTATGAGGTTTATGGTGCTATGGTGAACTGCTATAGAGCAGATTTACCGACTCAGACATGGTATAAGACAATTACCATGCATTTCGTCTCTTACAGGGAAAAGGATTTGCTGCGGGTTAATAGTACTTTTATTTCATTATCTAATGGTAAAAGTGTTTCATTGTGTGTGCAAGATGAATGCGTATTAGCGATGACAAATGGGGTCTTTCAACACGGTGCCGGGCCTCATCATACATATGTTAGATTAAAGAGTTCACCCTAGAAATACACTCTTGCATCTGCGTGTGTGTTTTTAATAAATCTGATTGCAGAAATTTATTGCATCACCGGATTTAGGAAATTATGGGGCTTGATTGCTGCAAATATAATCGGGTGATATATACAGAAATGCTCCTCGAGTTATGGTCCAGAAAAAAAGCCCATCTCGGGATGGTGCAAGAAAGCAGCAGACCACATAAACAGAGCATTTCTTGAATTATGCAAATGAAACCCATCACAACTCATGGTGAATTGTACTCCCCTTGTGAGACTGCCACCATTAAAGCGAAGAAAGCTGAGAGAGGGGTGATCAAATATACATGTACAACCAGCAGACCCTGTCTGTGATGTGTGTAAGCTGGAGGGGCCCCCCCTTCCATCCCTCACTCTCTTTTTTCCCCTCAATGGTACGTCCTGTAAAAACCTGGTCTGGCGCTTTCATTGCACATAAGCAAGCAAGGTACCTTCCAAACCATTTCTTCTGAATCCAGGAGTCTTCAGTGAAATATTTCTTATACTTGAAGTGAACCTTAAATGATTTACTACAGGATACACAAAAGGTCAGCTTGCTTCTTATTGGCACCTTCATTTTTCCAAAATCTACTGAAATTAAAAAGCCATCTATATCGTAAAAGGCGTATTTATGAACCCTTAAGTGTAAGTAAGTCATAGTTGGAACAGTTCCCACCTCTGATATATGAAAGCTGTCGACAGCACTTTCTTACACTATAATATGCCCATACAATATGCCGCACTTTACTATTTTGACACGGTTTGGAGATGTTTTCTACAGTTACTGACAAGCTTATGCCATCACTCTTTTGGAAATTTAAGAGGTGGGGCAGGGGGGTGGGGGAGAGATTAAAAAAAAAAAAACCAACTCCACCCAACTTTATGGGAGATTATTGATCTTCCGATGAGCAAAAAAAGCTGTCCTGGATTTTTTTCAGTTGCATCCCGTTTTGTAAATTATTCATTTGTGCCAGGAGTCAATATCCTGTCTTTTCTCAGCTTTGTGAGTTAAGAAAACTTGTTCAGAATGCTGTTTTGTACAATGATTAAAAAGGAAGAGGAGGGGGAAAAAATCTTTTTCTTTTCTCTCTCTCTCTCTCTCTCTCTCTTTTTTTTTTTTTTTTTTTTTATTGTTTCAGAAGGAGCTTAATTCCGTCGCTTCCGAGCTGTCTGCACGGCAGGAGGAGAGTGAACATTCTCATAAACATTTAATTGAACTCCGCCGGGAATTTAAGAAAAATGTACCTGAGGTACAGTATATTTGCTGTTATAGAATTAACTCAGTAGGAATGCAGATTTTTCTCTGTTCAAACTATATTTTGGAAACTGTAGACATAAGTGACTAACAAGAAAAGAAGCTAATTAGCCACAAAGAGAAATTAAAGCCCCCAACCTTTGGGTGTTTCTTGGTATAGTGGTTCTCAGCAGTGCTATCTAAAGTGAGGGCAGGACACTTCTCCATTGAAGTCATTGTTTCTGAGGGCTCCCTAAAACATCCATTTTCCCCCTATATTCATCTTTAGTCAAATGCTTGGCCTTGACAGCAAAGACAGTTTGTCTAGGGTTCTTGATTTTATTTTGCTTTTCCATTGGTGTCTGGGAGAGGACAGCTATAGGCTCCCCTACCCTCTGGGCCTTCCCTCAATCTCCTCTGCAACTGCCTCCCACTGCCATAAACAGGCTTCATTCTTCCCCTTCACCCTTGCCTTGCAGCTCCAGCCACCAGCTCTGTCTTTCCCAGCTGCCATGAGGGTGGTCCAGATAATGACCAGTCCCATCCTGCCACCCCCTCAAGCCCCCAGGGGAAGAGACTAGAATGGACATGTTTTTGTTCTTTACAGGGGTGAATGTGTTAATTCCTTTACTTTCTCTATCAGGCCCCCTGTTGCTGCTCAGATTTAAAAAAAAAAAAAAAGATGGAATAAATAGGAAAAAAAAAAAAGCCCTCTGATTCCATATAATGTTACCAAGGATGTGACACATCAGAGCCACTGGGAAACAGATTAAAAAAAAAAAACCTGACTGTCCCCAAAGCCAACTGTGGTTCTCTGTGGTCAGCAGAGGTTAACAGTTGACCTCTCTGTCCTAACCTACTCAGGTGGCCTGGATCTTGGAGGAGGGTGGGGCAGCATCTGGCATTCTGGAAGTATCAGACCTGGAGATGTTGATCCCACTCTGCCTGTTAGAATCACCCAGGGGTCCTGTTACCATCTTGCTGATGGAGAAGGAGGCCATGGAAAGACGGAGAAGAGTCAGGCCTACCCAGGAATTGGGCTACATGAGCAAAGAGGGGTTGAGTCTTCTAGCTGTGAAATCCTCCTCACAAGTGATAAGTGTCTTCGGTTCTTCAAGGCAAGAGAGGGAAGTGGACTATAGCTAGAACTTGCCCATGGAGCAAGTATGAAAGGAATCTTAGGTTTGAGAGCTGAGGGAGGGTATGCTTGGAGAAGGAGTGAAAATCTCAGATCCAAGTGTCTCCCATGTCGTGGCTTCAAAAAGGCCAAGTCAAGTCCTGGGCTTGACCCCTGGAGCTAAGAAGGCCTAGGTGATGCTGAGTGTCCTTTGCTTCCTTCTTAGAACAGAGAACAGCCTGATATTTAGACTGATTTTCTGCCCAGAAAGAGGGTACCAGAAGCTTTGCCTCTGACTCTCCATTCTGTAGGAAGCAGAGATGAAGCAGCCCTAGATCTTCCCAGCCCTACGTGCCTTCTCTTTGGTCAGCACAGACCCTCCATCTCATCCTCCTCTCCCAGGCCACATGGGAGCCCCCAGGTGATGAGGAAAATCCAGGCCAGGTTTTAAGCCTCCAAGTTCAGCTTACATAATTTTAATACTGCATAATTATGCAATTATGTAATTAGGAGGAATAAGTTTCCATTCCTATTATAGTCGCGCCTCTGAAAATTCTCATTTTTGGAACTAGTGTCTCCTGATTGGGAGAGTCATGCCAAGGCTTTATTTAAGAACATCATCTGGCTGGTGCCCAGCTCACCTCCCGCTGGTGCCTATGCTCAACTTCACCCCCAAAGGTGAAGCATACAGGACAGGGGGCTTCTAGAAATGGTCAGCATTGGTCCAAAGTCCTGCCAATCCCCCACCCTTGGCCCTCAGATTTGAATCCCCTTGAGTGTGGTATTGTGCAGCCAGCTTATTTGGGCTGTCTGTTGACCTGCATTCAAATTCCAGCTGAGCCACTCACTCATTGCCGGACTTGAGCAAGCCAGTCCCTCTCAGGACCTTGGTCTCCCCTTCTGGAAAATCAGGGGGCTGGAGAGATGATTTCTGAGGCCCCTTCCATCACTAACATTTCCTGAACTTGGACTTGAGGTTTAACCTGCTGATACGTTGTATTTGGTCTGTAAAGTCGTTCAGGTTTTACAGTAAGTTACCAACATCTAGCATCTCAGAAGATTTCACCCAAAACCCAAGATTTCCAGTATCTTTTGAGACTCTTTGGTGGATCTGGTCAGACAGGGGCTCCATGCCCACATGGCAGTCACCAGCTGGAGCCAAGCAGCTGCTACCTCCATTACAGGGGGCTCGGGTTTTCCAGATATTTGCCTCTCAGCCCGCCTCCCTCGTGTCCACTCCCCCTGCCCCAGCCTCTGCGGGCATTTGAGTTCACAACCTGGGACCTGGGTTTTCATGCATTTCCTTTTCCATGGCTCAGCCTATGCACCCATAGTTCCTTGTGATCAGATCCACTAGATTCACACGCACTCCCTATGTCCCTCCTGAAGATCCCAAACATACCATTAGTATATCACCAGCTCCAAGGAGCCCTGGAAGACACCAATCAGTGAGGAGGTGTACCCAGGACCCAGAAGAGGGATCATTTTCAGGGACAGAAGCACAACCTTATTTCATAATTAAGGGATTTATTCTTTACCTGAACATATGTATTCTTGTGCCCACGTCTTCCTTTCCTGCTTCTCTCTACTGTCCCCTCTCTCCCCACACTCTCGAGCCCCTCTCAGCTCCTCCTTCCACAGGGGTTTCTTATGGGACCTGACTGACAGCAGTCATGGAGTCACCAGTGGGTCTGAGAGAAAACTGAAGCATTTAGGTTTGGAATCTTGGTGACACTAGGTTCTAAAAGGCCTCCCTCTTGCATGCTAGGGAGAACTCACAGGAGCCAACCAGGGAAGCCCTTGGGGCTGAGAACTTCCAAGGTCACTTGTGAGGAAATTAGGGTCCAGAAATAAGAGGCTCCCTTCTGAAGACAGCCCACTACCATAAAGTTCATCAAACATTTACAGAGCCCCTCCTCTGAGCTGGGCACCAAAGGGGTGCCAGAAACTGCACATTCTGGAGAGGAAGGAGAGACAAGTATAGAAGTGATGTTGCTAAAATGCAGAATGGGGTGTTTGCCAGAGAAGGGCAGTTGCGTGGGAAAGCAGACAGAGATGGCCACCTGAAGGAGACAGCCCTGAGCAAATGCTTAAAGGACAGAAGGTTTTTATGAAGGGACTTTGATGACATTTTGCTGGGTGTGGAGAGTCGAGCCCACTTCTTCAGCAAGAGTCAGTCGCCTGATGCACCACGAGTCCCATGAGCCCTTTGCATAAAAAACATTCCATGATCAGATCTATTTGGGAAACGTTCCTTCCTTCCTCCCTCTTCCAGAAATTCCCAATGTGCATTATACTAAAAGTCCCACAGGGAAGAAACTTGATGTTGGACTTTATTTCCTAGGCTGATTTGGCTTGGCACCCTATGTGTGTGTACATGTGCGTGTGTCTGTGTGTAGGTGTATATATGAGAAACCCCAGTGAAATCCCATGGAGTGCATGTCCCACGGGACACTTTTGGGAAATGCTGGCCTGGGGGACAACAGTGCATTGCAAGCAGGGGCCACGGGGGTATCCCACCTGGCACTGTGGTGAACTCTTCGCTGATCTCTTTTTCAGGAAATCAGAGAGATGGTGGCTCCTGTATTAAAAAGTTTCCAAGCTGAGGTAAGACCCAAGGCCTATGGCATGTCACAAAAACATTCCCTGCTTCCCTCTCCTATCCCACCTGAAGTTGCCAGAGGAAGCCGGCAGCCTCTGGAAGCTTGGGAGAACACATGCCCGTCCCCATTACAAACTCCACCCCATTCTTTCCAGATCAGCCAGTGGTGACATGATGAGAATGGGTTCTCTCTCTCCCTCTCCCTTGACTTTGTCCAGCCTTACATCAGCTCTGCTATATACAATATCTGTGACCTTGAACAAACCGCCTCACCTTCCAAGCTTGGTTTCCCATTTTTAAAATGAAGAGGTTTGAACTCAGTGACCTTTGCTGTGCATTCTGTTCAGCTTTGATTCTCTAAGGCAGTCTTGCAGATTAAGTCCAAACAGTTACCGGCCCACCCTGAAATCCTCTCTACTGACCCACCATCTGAGTATAAAACTAACACTGTTGACATTCTCTCCTGAAAACCCATCGGGCCCTATTTCCTTCGGCAGCAGCTGAGCTGTCTTTAGCCAGTTGTTTCTCTTGCCTTCCTGGAGCCCTGTCATGGGGCTGAACCTCCCCCATTTCTCCTCTTGGCTTGACTCTGTGACCAGGATTCTGAGAATGTCCACTTGTCCTGCTGGCAAGGGAGGCAGGCGAGGAAGAGAATGGAGTTACACTGAGGCAGGATAGCAGAAGGGGAAGCCATTTGTCAATGTTCCATCTTCAGGGGGCCTCTTCTCAGTCTCCCCTGGATTCAGGCAGGACCTTGGAAGGATTGGCCCTTCTCCGAGCTCTCTGGTGGAGACGCATTTTAAGTCTGTCATCCCCCAAGCGCCACATTACTTTAAATCTGTCTCTTTGGAACCGCGTAAGCGCATAAGGCAATATTAAAGTAAACAATAACTGGATTTACACAAATGTCGCTGATTTCCATATTTTTCATCCCTTCATTTTATTATTGAGTTGACTGATATGCTTATTTATTTATAGGGCCATCCGGTATTGATTGATTTGGTTGTGAGGTGCCTGAGCTGAAAGGGGACGGTGCCGGGTGGGGTGGGGGTGGGGGGAACAAACCAGAAAGACCAATGATGTTGGGAATTTGTTGTCATGGCTTTGTGTTTTTAAAAAAGAGGTTCCCATCTGCAAGGCCCTGGTCCCATGAGGGGTTCTCAGTACACAAGCCCTCTCAGGCAGCTGATCCCTCTGCCCAGCCCACAGACAGGCACTGAGCGTCACTTTTTCAGCTGTTCCCTTGCTTGGGCTGGTATGGACAGAGCTTCTCTAAGCCACTTAGAGCCTCGGTTTCCCTATCTGTTCATGGGAATAAAGACACACTCAATCTTTTTATGTTGCTTTAAGGACTGAGAAGTAATGCAGGGAAGCAGTATAATGTAATGCCTGGCACACAGAGAGCTGCCGGGCGATAAAGAGCAGACTCCGGAGCCAACCTGGGTTTGAACCCTGCCTCTGCCAGTTCCTCACTGTTTGACCTTGGGCAAGTTCCTTAACCTCTCTGTGCCTTTGTCTCCTTGTCTATAAAAGCGGGTAATAATTATACCTCCTTCATAGGGTCATGACTGAGGAAGAACAAAGTTAATACCCATGGAGTTCTTAGAACATTGCTTTATATTAGTAGTCCTGGTTATTTTATTATTCCTGTTATCAGTCACCTCCAGGGCCTGTGCTATGCTTGGGCTGGAATCTACCTCTTTCCTAAGTAGATATTCAAAACTTTTCTCCAAAAGAAGGGGGCTTTCTATCCCTGAAGGAAACAGGTGTGACTTACATCATCTTTTCAATAGGAGAAAGAGTTCAACATTACGTTTGGGTGATGATCCAAAGAATACCCCAGTGCAGCATGGCAGAAAGCATGTGCAAATCAGACTGAGACAGGCCCGGCCTGAATTTCAGCCCTGCTGTTTACCTAGCTGTGTGGCTGGGGAGAGGTTCCTTAACCTTTCTGAGCTGCAGCTTTCCTCCTGGCAAATGAAGTTAACAGTAAGAATTCAAAGAACTAAAGGTGGAGGCAGTTGACCCAGTGTCTGGCCCACAGTTGGTACTCAGTAACTCACTGAGGGAGAGAAAGTTTTAGTGGGTCCAAAAGGGAAGACAAAGCTGAATTCTCATTTCCAAATTTTTGTGGCATGTTGAATTCACACTGTTTTAATAGCTGAGGATCTCCGAAGAACTTCGTTAATTTTCTTAAGAGGGCCTTCCATCGTCCCTTTAATGTACCAAAAAGACTAGATTTGTTTGGAGTTTTATTCCTGAAACCCCTGCTTTCCTCATGATCTATTGACTAATCCATCGTGGCCGCCATGTCCCTCCCTGCGCCTCCAGGGAGAAACGCTGCCAAAGAAAGGTGTTAATAAAAAGCATCTTCTTCGTCCAGAACAAACTGCTCATGCACAAGCCGTTTATAATCCAAATTTGATTTTCATTTTAATTTTTTTAATGAGGGTTCATTCTTTATGCCACTCCCTCTCGTGATCCACCAGGCTCCAGGCTCAGAGCTGAGGATTCCCAAGTGGGCATTAATCACCTCCCAGGAATATTCCCTGAGGCAAACACTGTCTCAAGTCACATAAAGTAGCCCATAAAACGCCAGGGCTGAATATCGTACCCATCATTCCTTCTTCCGCAGTGTGGGCCTCTTGTTGAAATATAACATGTTCAAGTTCATTCCTTAATTTCACTCCACCAGCCCTGGTATATAAAGAATCTGGGTATCCTTTTTATCTTTTCATTCTGTATATATGTGGGCCTTTTTTTCTTTTTTGCGCACGTGTGTGTGTGTGTGTGTGTGTGCACGCGCATGCTAGTGGGAGGGGTGCGGAGAGGAAGTGAATTTACCCTGCTGTGAATCAAGGAAGGTTTTTCTCTCCGCCTTGATTGCTTAAAGGACAGTCTTGATTCCCCCTGCTCAGGGAAACAAAGACAGCCAGAGAAGGTGGCTTAATGGAGACAGCTTGAAATGGCCAAAGTTTGAATATCCTTGCGCGCAGAGAAAAGAGCAAGACGAAAGCCCCGCTAATTACAAAAGTTGCTTTATGAAAGATAATTCAAAGCAATAATTTAGCAAACATAATCAAGTCGCACAGATGGGGTTGTTGATGGATGGATTGCAACATGCAATTAGCAGCTCTCGCAGTTACATATCATTAACCCTCCGAGCACAAAAATTATTTTCTCATTATTAGTTGAAAAGGTAAAATTAAGCTGACTAGACAGTAAAGGAACAAACTACAATTAATTACCTTCATTTATTACAGTCATTATTTTAAACTTATTTTTACTTGGAGAGAGAGATGAAAACATCTAAATTAAAAGTTTTGTTATGCTAAACCAGAGGTGAAACTTTTCTAAGGAGTGTGTGTACTGGCCCAGCCACGAAGACGGCAGGCCCACTGCAAGATATTTTTCTCTCTGCTTCCCTCTTCTTCCACCAGGAAGGGGATGTGGCCTGCATGATAGAAAACCCCTTGACTGAGTCAGAACAGACACCTGAACCTGGGCCTGATGGAAACACTGCAGTTTGGGAACCAAGGGGGCTGATGCCTCCTCTGACCACGCAGGGTCTAACACCCAGAGTCTGAGTCCCACCCAAACACTGACAAGCTTATGTGACTTTGGCAGGTGACTTCATGTCTCTGCTGTTTCCTCGTGACGGCTCAGAGGATTGCATGAGCTTCGGTGAGATCCTCTGTCAAGTGACTGCTGAGTCGTTTATTCTCATCGTGGTGGGTGTGTTTGGTGGCATGGGGCAAAGATATTCTCTCTCTGTCCTCTCAGGGTCCAAGGGAGTCTGGGCAGCATGACCACCCTCTAGGAGCTTAGAGATGAGACCCAGGTGCCACTTATAAGAGACATATTCATCATCTGTTGAATCCCTGCAGTCATTTATTCACTCAACAAAACTTTACGGAAGCCCTACTGCATACTAGGTGGTGTTCTAGATGCTGGACACAGTGAAGGTCACGACCGGGCAGTCAAATAGATGCCTCTTGATGTGGGGGTGGGCAGGTATCTGTGTCAGCCCCAGAAGGGCCGCCTTTCTACTGGGGGCCTCACAGGTCCACTTAACAAATACTTGTGGAGCACCTACTATGTGCCAGGCTCCAAGTGAAAGCTGTGGAAGGTCCAGAGATGGTGAGAAATCATCGCTGCCCTTAAGGAATGTCACTAGAGGTTCAGTCCCTGTGATCAAAATAATGTCCCGTCATGTCAAGAGCTCATGGGAGGCCTCTTGATTTCCTCCCAGAGCTTCTTCTTTGCCGAGCTTCACACAATACCTCCCATCCCCTGCATAACTGCATTGTGTCTGGCATTCCCCCATCAAGAAATGGAATTTGTGTTTCCATTCTTTGAATCTGGGCCTGTGTCCACTTCAACCAATAGAATGTGGTAGAAGTGACCCTCTGTCAGTACTAGGTGGAGGCCTTCAGTGGACTGGCAGTTCTGCCTCCTGCCTCTTCCAGCCCAACCTGTATGGACAGGCCTTGGGAGATGAGACTCCACACGGAGGAGACGGGTTGGGAGCACCAAGGCCCCAGCACGAGTCCAGGAGCCATGTTGCCCATCCAGCCCAGTCGAGCCATCAGGCGACTGCAGCTGTAGCTGCCACCTGGCTGTGACCACCTGAGAGAGGACAAGAGAACTACCTAGCTGAGCCCCATCAACCCACAAAAGCATGAGAGATAATAAGTAATCACTTTGGGCCACTCCGTTTTGGGGTGGCTGGTTACACAGCAATAGATCACCAGAATAGCCAGGATTTGCAGAGTGCCAGTTCTTTCCCCTCTTTCCCCTGATTCTCAGCTCTCTTCTGCCTCTCCCCTCCTCTCTTCCACTTTTTCCTCCATTTTCTTCTCCACCCCCGGCTCCCCTCCCTCAGCCTTTTAGCAGATTTCAGCCTTCTCGAAACATTTCCCCCCAGCACCAAGTTCTTAGGTGTCCATTTCTGGAGAGTGCAGCCTCCCCCGCCCCTGCCCCAATGCCAGAGGGAGAGTGCCGGGTGCTCCTGGAAGAAAGTGCCTGGTGTTGCCCTGCAGATGCCCGAGCATCTGGGGAGGTGGGGAGTGTCAACAGCTTGGAAGATTTTGTCTCTTCTCCTTTGTGTTTCTTCTGATGGGATTGAGGCACAACTCTGAGACAAACCCCAATGGCTCAAGGGAGTCTAGAGCAGACCCAGTGGAAGGTCTGTTTATGGAGGAACAGAGAGGTAGTGTTGAAATAGAGATTTGCAAGAAAGAAAAAGATGGAGTCTCCCTGCCTCCCCTATGGGTCTTCTAGGTGGCAAAGCAGAGCACGTGCCCTCCAACTTGACAGCTCCGCCTCAGTGGATATTTGTTGGGTGAGTTGATGATTCAGTCAATCAACTGACAAATAGATATATCTATCTCTAATCCAGTCAGATATCCTCTATTGTGCCATCTGTAAAGTGGGATGGAGACACTTGTCCCCCCTGATTTACATGGGTTTAGGGGTGCCACAATGGTCAGAGATGTAAGATATTATGACCTGCCATAGTTTGAAGCCTTCCAGAACCTTCCCTGCAGGCCTCACCCAGCCAAAGGTGCCCAGCACTGTCTACCCTGAGTCCAGTCCCTCTCACTTTCAGATGGGCAGACAGCTGGAAATTCCTTCTTTTGCCCACATCTGCCTGCCAGGATCTTGTGGTTGATCAGACCCGGTCCATGATGCCCACAGTGCTGCCTCCTGATCTGGGTGACACTAAAACCTCATTGCCCACTATCATCAGTTAGTAAGCAGCCAACCTTGGCACTAAAGGTGGGCCTTTCCTTTGTTAGAGAAGTCTCCCAAAGTGACTTTTCTTTCACGTCTGCTATATGCTGCACACTTTCTAATGGTTATGTCATGTGTTTTCCATAATATCTCTATTAGGGAGAGGTTCTGTGATTACCCTCTTTCACATGTGAGGAAACCAGGGCTCACAGAGGAGGTGGCCAGCACCCATCCAGTGCCCAGGTCTGTACCTGCGGCGGGAGGGAAGTGAAGGTGCATGGACTCAGACCCAGGAGGGTGGTGCAGGATGATGAAAGTCCTTAGGGCAGAAACCCCAAGCCAGTGGGCCCCGCCGCTCTCTGGCCCCTGCCTACGTCTCCCCTCAGCCAGCAGACTACCTAACTTGGTCCTGCCTCAGAGTCCTGCAGAAAATTTGCTGTTCTCTTTACCTGATTCACTCCTTTCAAGTGTCAGATCCTCAGGGAGTAAAGAAGCCCTCCCTAACCAACTTCCCCACACCCGCCACCTTTCACAGCACAGCCCTTACACTTACCCAGCATGACACTTAGCATAAGTCATCTTTACAGGCGCCGGATCATTCAGGCCTTGGGGCTACTTCCAGGGCTTTGGCTGTGACTCAGAATTAGGTGGGAGCCATAGGAGACTTTAGAGCAGACTAGGTCAGATTCAGGTTTCAATAGGATCCCTCCAACGACTAATCAGATGGCAGGGGGTAGGGTGCGCTTGGCCTTTCAGAGATGACTGAGAGGAGGAGACTGTCCCCTTGTACCCTCTACCTGAGCCCCTGCTCACCACCTCCAACCAGTGCCCAAAGCCTGAAGTCATCATTGACTTCTACACCATCTGTTCCAGCCCCAAACACTGAGTATCCCTTTTTCCCTCCCAGGCAGTCATGGGCAGGGAAGGAGGTCCTAACCCAGGAACAAGATTCCGAGGAGGTCAATCCGTGTTCCTGCAGCTGAGCTGCCTGAGAAAGGCATGGAGGGGTTCTTCACAGCTCAAATCACCTGAGACAGACATGTCTCTGCCTGCCCGGGCCACAATCCCCTAGTCAGCCCTGCATGGCATGTTGTAATTTGGTCCCTGTGCTCCCCTCCTGTTCTGCATGTACCTGCAGGACTCCTGCCCTTTCCTTTGAGCTGAAATTTTATTTCCGGGCCTTTTTTTTTTTTTTTTGGTCTTTTTACATTATTTGCTCTTCCAGCTATCTTTGATGTCATAATTCCCTTGCTCCCCAAACTACCCTTTCTCAGAGACTCCTAGCACAGGCATGACCATCCTTTGTAAATGAGGCTTGTTACGGCCACAAATGACATTAGATGCATGTAGTCCTGACCAGCCAGCAAGACAGGGAGAAATGGCCTCGCTGACCAGCTGAACCCACTGGGAAAGACAAGCACTGGGGGCACGCATGGGCTCTGGAGCCAGGTTGGCACTGACTTGCATCCTAGCTCTCTTCTTCCTGGCTGTGTGACCCTGGGCAAGTCACTTAACCTCTCTGGGCCTCAGTTTTCTTGTTTTTAAATGGAGGTAATAATAGTACCCACCTCAGAGGATTGATGTGCGGGTTAATTGAGTTGATACTTAAAAGCCCCAGGAAAAAAGCCCAGCACATAGTGTGTGCGCTCCTTGAACATAAATCGGCATTCCAAATGGATGAGCTGAGACTTGTGTCATCATGTTTATTCTTCCCGCAAGCCCCATGAGTAGGTTTCTGGTCTTACCCATTTCTCAGGTGAGGTCACTGAGGCTCAGCAGCCAGCAAAGTTTATTGAGACTTTAGCAAAGTCTCTCACGCATCACTACCTCTCAGCAACATGGTGAGAGAGGTGCTGCTGGTATCGTCCTCTTTTACAGGTGAGAAATTGGGACTCGGACAGATTGGCTGCTTGCCTAAGCTCACACAGCTCTTCACCAACAGGGCAGAGCATGGAAGATTCAAACCTCAGTTTGAAGGGCTGAGCAGAGGCCTGGGAGTGCAGGAAGCACTGAGGATATAGATTCTAGATTGAGGGCTAAAATTGGACACTTGCAGGTGGTTAGGGCTGGGGAGGACCTCATCACTCAGCCAGACGCATACCTTTCAGATGTGACTTTGCTGAGCTTTTTCAGATAGACTCCACCAGGGAAGCCTGACCCATAACGGGAGCTGGGATTCAAACCCAGGTCTGCACACCCAGCCCAGAACTTGGCATATAATAATTGCTCAGTAAACAGGGTATAACTTGCAAGATGCAATGAAGACTTCTGTCCCTCCCACTGCCCCCGGCTTGCACACATGCACACACACTCCCTACCCTCTCCTCTTTGATGACTTAATAACCTTGATGGTGCAAGTCTCCTTGGCTCCCATAACGGGTCTTGTCCCTTTGGCTTTACCCTGCCCAGCTTGAGGTAAAACTTAAAATGAGCTGAACATCTTTCCAAATTTAATATTAAGAACCCACCAAAGCGTCATTGAACCTGTCACGCTGCATTACAACCAAATTAAGAACCAGCAGCAATCCTCTTTCATTTGGTATCATATGCCTTATAAAGTAAATTATTAATGCTTTTTTCCCCCCAGTTAAGCAGTTATTTGCAGTTGTTCCGGGTATTTCTCATTAGAAATAACATCATCTAAAGAACGATATTGATTGATTTTTTTTAATCTTGGAATCATGGACGTGAACCACATATTTATATGACATTCCCTTTAACTAGAATTCTCATGCTTTATTTTTATATTATTGATCTTTTTGACACGAATTGCTTTTTGGCCTTGTGCAAACGTTGTAAGCTTTCCGCCTACAGAGGAATGGGTCGGCGTCTGGGCCAGGCTGGGAAGAGTGATCACTCCAGCGGCATGGCGGTAACATTCCCGCACATTTAACAACAATTAGTCTATGCTGACGCCATGGTAGGCTTTCGTGTATGAAAATTTACAAGGCTTTTAATGGACTGCATTATGGAAGGCCATGAGGGGCCAGTCGGTGGGGAGATGAGGCCGCCGGGCATGCATCCATCTTGTGGCACTGTCAGCCAAGTGTCTCTTAGCACTCGTGTCTGCCGGGGGGGTGGCAGGGAGCAAAGCAGAAGCTTCTGCAACAGCTAGCCCACCACGCCAGCATGGGACATGTGGCCATTCCCACAGTCACTCATGCGACCATCCAGTAGATGTTTGTTGAGCACCTACTATGTGCCAAGCGCCTACTATGTGCCTGAGCATGAGGTGGTGAGCATAAGTATTCACTCATGTTCAAAAAATAGTTGAGCACCTGCTGTGTGCCAGGAACTGTGCCAAGGGCTGATAGTGAGGTGAACACAAATTACTCATCAGGCGCCCTTGGTGGAGTAGAAATGACATAAGCCAAGAGTTGCACAGACCTGAGTTCAAATCCCATCTCTGTCCTTTGACAGGGTTTTCGGCAAACCTCAGTTTCCCTGGCTATAAAATAGGGATGGTAATAAATATAAACATAAAATAGGGATCCTCCCAGGGATCCATGCAGATAAAATGCTTGATGTGGTGTAAACCTCCCAGAGGCGGGACCATAGAATCATGATTATTTAGTGTCGTTGCTCTCCAGCCAGCTCCCCTGAAACATATGCACACCCTTGCTTCCCTTTTCAGTTCCACTGAGAACTTCACTCTACAGCAGACATTTATTTGGCACCTGCTGTTTACCAGGGTCAGTGCCAGGCTCTAGGTATATGGCAGTGAGCACCTCAGATTCTATTCCTGTCTTCATGGCACTCACAGCCTAGTAGGAGAGACAGATGGACGCACACCCCTTGGTGCCACTGATAATCATGGCTATGATTGAGTTTCACGTGGCCAGGATGTGGGATGGGCAAGATTAAAACAGCCCACTCATTCCCTCGTTCCAAAACTATTTCTTGAGCCTCTACTGTGTGCAGACCCTGTTCAGGGCGCTAGGGACACAGCAGGGAACAAGAGAGACAGGGCCTTTGGCCCTGGGGAGCTCAGAGTACATTGGGGGACGTGGCACATTGGTATCTTGCACATAAATTATTTGAAAGGCAATATGTGCAGTGGTTAGGGACAGCCTGGGTTCAAATCCTTGCTGTGCTACTTGCTAATTGTGTGACCTGGGGCAAGGTATTTTTCTCTCTGTGTTCCTTGATTTCTTCATCTGTAAATGGGACTCATACGTACTTTATAAGGTAAGCGTGAGGATCAAATGAGGTTATAGCCAGAAAGGCTTAAAGCAATGACTGGTGCAAAGAAAGCTGAGAGCCCTGTTGGAGGCTAAGCACTGACCGTGGCTATGGCAATGTTCTGATTCTGAAATCCTCCAGCAGTATATTGACTAATGACGGACGAGCTGAATGCTGCCAAGGCAAAACGCAGTTGCACCCAGAATGGCCCCACTCCTGCCTTCCTTTTGATCTAGCTGAGAGGCAGAGGGCCGGACTGCATGACCCCCTAGGGTTGTTGCCAGGGTGGGGCCCCTGAAGTGTCATCCCCAAGTTTAGGTACTGGAAAAGGAACCTTCCTGGATGTGGGTATCCTCCATGAGGGGAGCCCTGCAAGAGGCCCTCAAGCATCCAGTATCACAGTCTACCCCTCCCTGTGCCCTGAGCGTCAGGACTGAGGCCCAGAGAGGTTAAGAAACCCATCTAGGGTCACACAGCGAGGGAAAGGAAAGGCCTAGATGCAGGTTCAAGTCCATTTAATCCCCATACTCAGAGTGGCCTCAGTCAGGCAGCTAATGAAGGCAAAGGCACTGGATTTGGGGTCTCAAAAAACCAAGTCCAAGTCCCACCACTGCTCCTTGGCTGTGTGCCTTGGGTAGGTCACTTCACCAACCTCAGTCTCCTGCTCTGTAGAATGGGTTCTTGTAACTCCCACTGTGTTTATCGGTTTATCGGTGGGAGGGAGAGACAGGCAGATTGCCACGTGGTCACCAAGCAGAAAGGAAATCTTTCCCTCTCACTGACAGCAGCATCTTTCATTTAAGGCTTTGCCACTCAAAGTGTGGTCCATGGGCCAGCAGCATCTGCATCACCTGGGAGTTCAGTAGAAAGGCAGTCTCAGCCTCCCACCCTCCCCCAGACCTCCTGAATCAGAATCTACAGTTGAACAAAGTCCTCTGGTGTGATTCATAATCATGTTGAAGTTTGAGATGCTCAGCCTTAGACCAGCCCACTGGCTTTCAACCCTGGCTGCCCAGAGGAATCTCCTGAGGACTTTAAAAAAAAAAAAAACACTGAGATCTGGGTCTCACCCCAGAGTGGCTGGCATTCTTGGTCTGGTATGAGGCTTGGGCATCAGGATTTTAAAAGCTTCTGCTGGTGATTCTAATGTTTGAGGAGCTCTGCCCTAGAAGCCACCATCTAGTGGAGGAGACAGACACAGGGAAATAACCAGCGATGTGCTGGTCAATACTGAACAACATGGGGGGGGGG
>NC_058416.1:83581436-83673367 GCF_002201575.2 Neomonachus schauinslandi | reverse complement strand
CGGGACTGATTTGTATCATCTGCCACTTTCCACAGTGTAAATCCTTCCAGCATGGCCAATTTCAAGCTGCCAGCACGGGGTTGGGAAGAGAAGCACAGTTCACCATGCAGACGTAATAGATGTGAGTAACCTTAAAGCACAGAGAGGAGTGAAATGCAATCAAACAATTAGGAAGTAATGAGTACTGAATATGTATTTCCTTTTTTTTTTTTTCAAATTTTTGTGGCAAAATACATATAACTTAAAATTTACCATCTTAGCTGCTTTTAAGTGTACAGTTCAGTGACATTAAGTACATTCACACTGTTGTGCAACCACCATCCATTTCCAGAACTTTTTTCATCTTCCCAAACTAAAACTCATTCAACAAGAGTACCCATTCAACAAGAATTCCCCATTCCCCAGCCCTGGCAACCACCATTCTCGTTTCTGAATCTCACTTTGGCTACTCTAAGTAATTCATGTAAGTGGAATCATACAGTTGTTGTCTTTATGTGGCTGGCTAATTTCATTCAGCATAATGTCCTCAAGATTCATCCATTTGTAGTATCATTATTTTTAATATAAATTATTTACTATAATTATAGGTTCATTTGATTTAATTTTTAATAATGGCTGTGTTTAATAACCAGCTTGCAAAATTCCTGAAAATTTAACAATCAGCTTTTGCAAGCTCCTACAGGCGAGCCCCAACACACCACCAGAAGTAAGCCTTGTACTAAGTAAGAACAGGGCAGGCTTTAGGACAGAGGTCAGCAAACGATGGCCCTTGGGCCAAAGCCTATTTGTATAAATAAAGTTTTATGGGAACACAGCCATGCTCATTCATTTATGTGTCGTCTATAGCTGTTTTCATATCACAACAGCAGAGTTCAGTAGCTGCAACAGAACCCGTATGGCCTGCGAAGCCAAAGATATTTATTATCTGACCCTTTACTGGAGAAGTTTGCTGACCCCTGCTTTTAGGTGTATAGGGAGTGGAAGAGATTGAATTGACTTATTCATTCATTTGTTTACTCAGCAAATATTTGCAGAACACTTCTGTGTGCCAGGCATTGTTCTAGGCATAGGTGCAAATAAGACAAAGTCCATTCCCTCCCAGAGGTGACCTTCTGGGGGAAGACAGACATAATTCAGACACTCACACAGCAAGTAAATACAGTACAATTACCATCTGCAGCAGGGGCGGTGACAGGGAGCTTCCTGGGGCTGTGAGAGCCTCCTGGGATGTCAGGGAGGGCTTCCAGGAGGAAATGACCTATGAACTAAAGCAAGAGTAGGAACATCAGAATGTGGCTAAAACCCCAGGAAGGACAGAATGGCATTCCAGGTAAAAGGAACAGTATGTGCAAAAGCCCTGAGGTGGGAAGGAAGTTAGACTTGCAGGGGCTAAAAGCCAGGGAAAGGTATCCTGAGTCCCCAGGCCCTCACCTATGCCCTGGCCTCTGTCCACCCCCAGATCCACCCTGCCAAGCACAGCATCACCTTGAACCAGGCTCACCCAGGCAGGTTGGTACCCATTGCCTCCCCACCCTCAAAGGCCACTTCCTAAAGTCTCTCCACTCTCCCCTCTCCTGACCCTGGAACCCACACTGCAGCAGACAAAGGTCTCGTATTCATTTCCTCCCTGAGGTTTATAAACTCCTGCCCTGTAATAAAATTATTCCCATCACAAGCACAAAATAATAACAATTAAAATACATAAAACCAAATATTAGTGGGGACCAACAAAGATGAAGATTAGCCAAATCCTATGTCCCAGAACCAAGCAGAGAACCTGCCCTAAGACACAGAGGTGGGGCCAAGGGGCAGGAGGGTATTTCCATTTCTTGAGCTCCTCCTGGGTGCCACGTTCAAGGCTGGCTGTCTGACATCTGGAATGTTGTGGAATATTCTAGGGAATTCTAAAATAGAGATGATTGTGTTTCTTTTATAAGGAGGAAACTGAGACTCAGAGAGGTTGACATCAGATCACCTAGCCACTGAGGAGAAGAGCTGGGATTTGAACCCATGTGTGTCAGCATGAGTCCTAGGAGGCTCATTCCTGTAGCAGCGTCGAGCATAGCTGGAGTTTATTTCTCACATCACAATCTAGTGCTGGTTGATGGGGGGAAGGGGACTGTTCACCGTAGTCATTCAGGGACCCAGGCATGTCTTATCTTCTGGCTCTGCCCTCCACTGTGTCCCAGAGTCCCCTTCCTTTGGTTGACACGGCGGGGGGTCGGGGGGGGAGGAAAACATGGTGGATCTCTGGGGAGGTTCTCAAGATCCAGACCTGGAAGTGGCCACATCATTTTTGCACACATTCCCTTGGCCAGATTTCAATTACAAGGCCATGTCCAATTTTAAGGGAGGCTGAAAAGATAGTCTACATTGTGTGCCCAAGAAGGAGAGAAGAAGTCAGGGTTATGTGAGCACATAACTGTGTCTGTTGCCCTGTGGACTCCCTCCTTGATGAAGCACCTTCCTCATTAGCTGTTGGGGAACAGGATGGAGCCCAGAATGCAGAGCTTTGTGCACAGGATCAGTACATGTTGGAAAGATGAATGGGAAATGGAATTCAAGGGTCTGCCAAATCCAAGGGGCAGCAAAGCAAGAGCAAGGAAGGATTTTAACAGTTTGGCAGATGTTTTAAAGCCCCTACTGTGTGTCCTGCTCTGTGCTGGACTGGCTAAGGGAAGAAATGAGCTCTGTCCCAACAAGAAGGCCAAACCACCCCCGAGGAACCCACATTCACAGTCCACTAGGAAAGGAAGCAGAAGCGAAGTAGGAGGAAAATGCCCTGTGTGCTGTGGTGAATGATTATTTCATAGGCAGGCAATAGGGAAGACTTCCCGGAGGAGGTGAAGTTGCGCTCAGGTGAGGAAGACGGATAGGATGGAACATGGAGAGGAGAATGAGGTGTGGCGGTAAAGAGCACAGGCCTTGGCATCAGGCAGACCTGGGTTCAAGCCCCACTTGGATCACTGAGGAGGTGATCTCAGGCAGGTCACTTCCTCTCGTTCCAAGCTTTAGTTTCATCAGTAAATTAGTGCCTACCGTACAGGTTTGTCATGAGGATGAAATGAGATGGTCATGGGGGTGGAGTGCTTAGCTAAGTGCATAGCACACAGAAGGCTTACAATGAAGACTAATTATTTCTCAGTGGCTGTTCAGTGGGCAGTGCCACTGAATCTCTCTGGAGGTATGATCCATGGGGATCGGGGGAGAGGACAAGGCTAGGAAAGACATTCAGGTACAACAGAGGGACCCTGAGTGCCAGGCTCAGTCTTCGTTTCGTCTCATGGGCAGAGGAGGTGCTACAGAGTCTCTTTTGGTGTATGAGGACAGCAGCCCTAGAAACCTTTTCTAGAAAGACCCCTCTGGAGGTCTGTGGGGTGGAGATGGTTGACTCAAGAGTCAAAATCTGGAGCATTTGAGACCTACAGCAATAATGGTGTCCTGGCCTGAGGCAGGGGCAAAAGAGTGGCAAAGACAAGGCTGGTGTGAAAGAGCTTAGAAGTGGGTGGGGCCCAGACTAGACATGGCAGATGGAGATACAGGGCCTGGTTCTCAGGCTCCAGAGGGCAACAGGGCATGACAGCATTAACAGAAGAGGCAGAGGCAGAGCTGGTTTTGGGAAAACAATCCCAGTTGGTTTGGACACCCAGCCTCTAGGAGCCAGGGACTCCTGGACTCAACCTGGCTCTGCCTCTCACCAGCTGTGTGACCTTGAGCAAGTCATTTGCCCTCCCTGAGCCTCACCTCCTTCATCTGGAAAATAAGGATAATATTATCCTTCCCTAATAGGGTTGTTGTGGAGGATTCCATAAGATTATGCCTAGCACACAGTAGGTGCTCAAGAAACAGTCCTTGTTATCACCATAATTTTTCCTATTGAGTCAGACCAAAAACTGGGTTAAGAAAAGGCAGATGCTAAACCAGCAGGTTCCTCAGACACTCTGCAGGCTATGAGGATACTACTACTAATAACAACGTCAGTAACCACAGCAGCAGCCAACCCTCCTGTGTGCTCCGTATATGCCAGGCATTCTTCCAGGCCCTCTACAAGTACTGTCCTTTGACATCATTGCTGCAAGCCTCTGGGATAGGGGTTAATATTGTGCCTGTTGTAGAGACGAACAAACTGAGACATGAAGGCCAAACAGCTAGGAGATTGGGTGAACAGCCCAGGAGCTTCTGTTTTGGAGATCAGATCTGCCTGGGAGGTAAATAATTCTACTCTGGGCCCCAAGGAGTGCCAGGCCAACTCTTAACCACATGCCCTGAGGTGAGACAAGGAGAGAGTCTCAAAGAAGCCAAAGGATTAGAGGCTACAGCCTGATTGACATTGGTTCAAGAGAAATGCCCAGAAGATTTTATTTATTTTATGTTCTACTTAATTGTGTGAGACCTGGGTTCAAATTTGGATCTGCCACTTGCCTAGCATCTTTGAGTCATAAAAAGATTTTTCAAATCTCTCTGCTTTAATTTTCTTTCATATAATAATTACAAAGATAAATAACAAATAATTGCCAAAAAACACATTGCCTTCTAAAAGCAGCAAAAACTTTCCGGCATCCAAGACAAAGGAAGGTCATTGTGTTCATCCCCATCTCCAGACAGCTTGACTCCAAGTTATCCTGGACAGAGAGCTGTTGTGCAGGGCTTCTGAGCCTTTGCACATTCTGTTCCCTTCTCCCAGAATGCTTTTCCTACATAAGCTTCCAGCAAATCCCTGCTTGTCCTTCAAGGCTCCACCCAAATGTGACCTTAACTGTGAGAGTCCTGGTCCTCCAGGTCCCTGTCTTCACCTGTGTCCCCTGGGCCATCCTTTCTGCCATCCTTTCTGGAAGAGGCCCTTTCAATGGGCAGGGATGGGGTTTTGACATCTCTGCTTCTTCTGAAAATTAGGTATCACAGAATCCAGCTCTATTGTTTTCCAAATTAATTTAAATAGTACTCTCTGCCAGCAGCCAGGTGGGCTCTTAAGAAGGCAGACAACAGGGCGCCTGGGTGGCTCAGTTGGTTAAGCGACTGCCTTCAGCTCAGGTCATGATCCTGGAGTCCCTGGATCGAGTCCCGCATTGGGCTCCCTGCTCAGCAGGGTGCCTGCTTCTCCCTCTGACCCTCCCCCCTCTCATGTGCTCTCTCTCTCTCATTCTCTCTGTCTCAAATAAATAAATAAAATCTTTAAAAAAAGAAGGCAGACAACACATGGCATGGCTCTCTGCTTATAACCCTCCAGTAACTTCCACTGGAGGCTGGAATGAAATCCAGACCTCTAACCAACAAGGCCCTCGGCCCCCGAGCCTCTGCCTTATCTCTCACCCTGTTCCCCTTCTCTCTGTGCATCCTTTATGTACTTTCTTGAACACATGCTCTCCCCATCTCAGAGCCTTTGCACAGGCTCTTCCCTCTGCTTGATGCACTCTTTCCACCGATTTTGTCCACTTAATGCAGAGGTTCTCAACCTCGGCACATTTGACATTTCGGACCAGGTAATTCTGTGTTGTGAGGGCCGTCCTGTGCATTGTAGGATGTTGACTAGCATCCCTAGCCTGCACCCACTAGATGTCAGAAGAACCTCTCTCCTCAGTTGGACAGCCAAAACTGTCTCCAGACTGTGTCCCCTGAGGGGCACAATTGCTGAGAACCACTGACCTAATGCCTACATGTTTTTCAGGTTGCTGTTCAAATGTCACTTCTCAGAAGGGGCTCTGTGACCTCCCAAATTTAATCACACTTCCCTGTTATTTACACTCGTGGCATCCTTCACAATATTTAGCATGATTTATAATTATATATTTGTTTTGTCTAATTATTCAAATAATGGTTGTCCCTCCCACTTAACCAAAAGAAAGAGGGAGCACTTTGTAGACTATTATGTTCCCAGGTCCCACACAGAGCCTGACACACAAAGGGTGCTGCATGAGTATTTATCACATGAATGTGGACATATAGTAAGATTGGCAAACATGACTATGCGGTTTCCATGTTCCAGGCAGCATTCTAAACACTTTACAGATACCAATTCACTATTCCTTATGACCACCCTATGGCAGATGTTATTATCAAAATTTTACAAATAAGATCAATGAAGCACAGAGAGGTTAGGTAACTTGCCCAAGGTCACACAGGTCATAAGGGGCAGAAACAAGAGTTGCACCCAGGCAGTCTGTCTCCAGAGTCCTTTACTTTAACCATTATTTATTAAGCATCTACTGTGTGCCATGCCATGGGGATACAGCAATAAATAAGAGGTACGTAGCCCAGGTTTTATATATATATATATATATATATATATATAAAATATATAAACACACAGGTATCCCACTCAGTTCCAGAAAGGTGGCTCTGTTTACAGGTGCAGACACTCAAGCGCAAAGATGCTGAGATGCTGAGCAAGGTCACACAGCCAGTTGGCAGCCGAACACCTCTCTTTATTCCAGGCTTTACGTGCTTCCTACTACACCTCACATCCACGGGGTAGGGACACTTTGACAATTTAACCAGTCAATTATAATAATATTTTTCTCTTGGAATGTTTAAACAAAAAAAAAGTTGGCTTGCCAAGGTATAATCATGGCTCAGAGGCCAACCTGACAGTAGTTATTAATTAGGCCATTATGCATTCCGCAGTGATAATTGCTTTGCTGCAAAGTCACCAAGCATGAAACGGACCCAGCACAGAAATGCAATCTATCAATCTGAGAAGTCGCAGCCCAGTTGCGTTCTCTCACCTTGAGTCGGGTGTACGCCATAGCAGGAAACAAAAAGAAATTAATGATACATCGATAGGCAATAGCAAGCCAGACCCTTCCCAGTCCCACCTCAGGAGATCACATGCCTAGGCGCAGGGACAGCATCTAAGTGAAGTTTATCAGCGAAAATGGCCATTTCTCTTTGATCTCCTAGACGGTAGAAATCCGTTCATCTCCTTTCCCTTTTTTTTTTCACCTTGTTATTTAGGAGGAGAGGAAAAAAGCCTTCTCTCAGCCATCTGTTTGCCTTGCCTGTTGCTTTTTGTAATGAGTAGGGTGGGAGAACAGCAACACCGGGGCTTCCTGGGCCATCAGGAGCAATCCAGTACCTCCGTCTGCATTCTGTCTCAGTCTAGGTTCTGTCCCAGGCCTGGGGGGGAGGAGAGGAGAATCCCAGCCCCACCCAAGCCTTGGAGTGGGAGGTGTCCATGTCGAGGGCAGCTGGGAGGCCCATTTTAAGAGAAAACCTTGGATTGCAAAAAACAAACATCCACTGAAGCTAGCCTTCACAAAGAGAATTTATTATTGTGTTGGCTGTGATGATATTTATGGGGCATCTGTTGTACACCAGACACATTTGTGCCATTTAATCCTCATAGCAGTCCCGTGAGGGAAGAATTGGTATTCTCCCCATTTTACAGAAGAAACTGAAGCTCATCAAGTTGAGGTGACTTGACCAAAGTGCCTCAGCTAGTGGTGGAGCTGGGATTTGAACCCAAGCTCATGAACACAGCACTCTCCTGGGACCACATGAGGGGCCAGAGAAAGCACAGCTGGGCTTCCCAGAGGGTGGAACAGGGAACCAGAAGGGCATGGAAACGAGGAGGGTGCTTCTGCTACAAGGGGCAAGGTCGCTCATCTTGCCTCCCTAGGCCGGCTTTCTCACACATGATAGATAGAAGGTGGCCCCCATAACAGCCATCTCAGCCTCTGGGTTCGCCCCACAGTCACTGACGCTAACAACACAGACAAATCAAAATCAACATGTCTCAAATTCAAAGTCCTGGGATAATGAAGATCATTAGCCTAGCTTGAGACCAGTGTCGGCCCCTGGTGCAGTCAGCTGTGCCCGGGAAGATGCCTCTGTACAAACATCAGCTACCGTGGCCCATCTCAGGAAGAAGAAAGATTGTAGACTAGTAAGCTGGCCGTCAGGCCTCTTCCAACCTCTTACCAGTTTGGTCCATTTATGCTCCCCACTACCCACCTCTCCTCTCATCTTACCCCTTCACCGTACTGGAGTCACTCCTCGGTTCCTGCAGATACTTACTTAAAATTTGTTAACAGTTTTTTTTTAATTGAGATGTAATTGACATATACCATTATATTAGTTTCAGGTGTGCTATGTGTCTCTCTTGCTAAGTGAGCACCACAATTAAGTCTAGTTAATATGCCTACCACACATGGTTACTTGTTTGTTTCCTAACAGTAGTTTCTCGCTATCCCCTAATATCCAGGCTATGCTTTAGTGTCCCTGATTGGCTCCTCCGTTTTTTAAATCTTTTTTTGATCCATATCAGGACTCCTACAGGGCCCACACATTGGGATTGGTTGATGTGCTTCCTAAGTATGGCAACCCAGCTGTCCTGGTTGGACTGGGATGCAGAACTTCTGGTTGTAAGGCTGGGAAGATCTTGAGGTACAAAACTCCTTGGGCTAAAACTGGGAAAGCCCCAGGCACACTGGGACAGGTTGGCAACACTACTTCCACTCATCTGCAAACTCCCTTTCCATCCCCCAGCTTTTTTTTTTTTTTTTGGCAATTTACCTGTGGAAGTAACTGGACCCTTTTTTCCTAAGACTTTCCCCTGATCACAGCTGATTGCACCAGTGTCCAACCCTGATCTCAAGCAAGGCCAACGATACTCATTATCTCAGGAGTGTGAATTTGAGACTGGCCTAGAGAGAGAACAGAATGACAGACCTTGCCCCTTGTAGCAGAAGCACCCTCCTTGCTTCTGGGCCCTTCTGGTTCCCTGTTGCACCCTCTGGGAAGCCCAGCTTCGCTTTTTCTAGCCACAGACGTTGTCTCAGGAGAATGCTGTGCTCATGGGCTTGGGTTCAAACCCCAGCTCCACCACTAGCTGTGGGACCTTGAGCAAGTCCCTTCAGCTCTAGCTGAGATTTTTCTGATTGTGTCCCTATGATATGGTCTGATTTGCTCCTCTGTCCCTTGTGTTTCCTGTGCACAGACAGTTGGACTAGAGACTTGATCACATTCAGGTTCTGTGTTTTTGATAAGCTATTCATAGATGGTGCTGGGTGCTTCCATCACGAGGTACATAATGCACCTCACAGTCAATCCCAGATGGTGGTGGGGGTCAGCTGGAGGCAGGACCATTTTGATCAGTGACAAGCCTGGTATGGCTGCCTGGGGATACCTAAACTCCCTCCCCCAGTGTGTCGGGAAACCTCAGCCAATGTCCTCTGATAGTTAACATTCATCATTAATAATGGAAGCGGAAACCAAGAGATTTCATAGCTGTGCAAGGTAATTAAATTATTTACATGACTCTACTCTCACTTGATTATTCCTACGTTTCCCACCAAACATATGCCTTTCCCTTGTTTGCTGCCATCCTGGGCTCTCAGCTGGGAGGATGAGAGTTGTCGGGGGTTTTGCAAGGGCTGCCTATCTTTGAGAAAACAGCAAAGAAGATGGGGTTCCCCATCTGAGCCCCCTTCCCCTGATAAATGGAAGTGCCTTCTTCCAACAGAGTACAGGGAATACAGCAACTTGTGCATTTCTAACCCGAGGTGGACCGTTTTTTATATTTTTCCCCCTATAAATCATGTTTTTTCCAGGTTTTGTCATATGGGGTGGTGGGAGGCCAAAAGGGGAACAGAAAAATTGCTTCCATTAAATTGATGCTGTTAGTGCTCCTGGCAGAGAGAGAATGAGAGAAAGTGGAGAGAACATTTGAACTAGAAGGTTTGCGCTGGCATTTTGTGCCAGGTGCTAGGGGATGGGGTTGGGATAGAGGAAAAGAACCTGGTCGTCCCCCACCCTGGGTGCCGTCTCTTTGTGTCCAGGTACCTGATGAGGTTCCCAGTAGAGTGGGGGGAAGTTGGGGGCAGGGTGCCATTTCATACCTCAAAGCAGGGATATAAGCAGGGATGCAGGGGCCCTGCAGGTAAGCTGAATGAGCAATGCAGGCATAGCTAAGATGACAGGAGTGGAGACTGAGGCAAGCCTGGGCTCTGTGTGCCACCTAAGGAGTGGCCTCTGCCCAGCTCGAGCCGACTGTAGAAGTCTGGTCTTACAGCACATAGTGGAGGCTGAGAGCACAAACTTGGACACCAGGCTGCCTGTCTCCAAATCCCTGCTCTGCCCACTCGCTTGCTGTGTGACCTTGAGCAAGTCTCTTGACCTCTCTGTGCCTGTTTCCTCATCTGGGGACTAGAAACGATAACTTCACCTACCACTGATGTGCTGGAGAGACTCATACAGCGCACTCCTTTGGTCAGTGAGGTGGCTTGAAACCTGCCACAGTTGGAATATTTATGCCGCAGAAATTGGCAAAATTTACAAAGCAGGGCCTTTTTTTTCCCCCACCAGATAGCCAGTTGTTAAACCTTTACTAGCACAGCACATCCCTGCACCTGCCATATAAGGCTTTTATGAGGGTTTTTAGACTTAGTGTGTGTGTGTAAAGCACTAGGAACCGGCCCAGGACACTTTGAGTACTCAGTAAGTATCCGCTATTCTTTCTGGGGGTTTTTTATGGTCTTGTTATGCAGGAATGTGAGCCTGCTGTGGCCGCATTTTCTAATTTTTCCAGATGAGCTGGAAATCTCAATTTTTCTGTAAAAACCTCCTGATTTCTAAATGTTGGCTAAAAATGAACATTTTGGGGGGTGCCTGGGTGGCTCAGTCGTTAAGCGTCTGCCTTCGGCTCAGGTCATGATCCCAGGATCCTGGGATGAAGCCCCGCATCGGGCTCCCAGCTCAGCGGGAAGCCTGCTTCTCACTCTCCCACTCGCCCTGCTTGTGTTCCCTCTCTCGCTGTCTCTCTCTCTCTCTGTCAAATAAATAAATAAAATTAAAAAAAAAAAGAAAAAAGGAGACATTTTTTAAAAATAAATAAATAAAAATGAACATTTTTTAAGCCTGAACAAAACCAAGTACATGAGGGGATTTGGACCACGGACCCCCTGTTTGCAACTTCAGACTTGGAGGGAAGGACAATGAATATCGTCTGATTACACCAGGCTGTTTCTCACCTCCCATCTTGGCACACACCACCTTCTCCCTCCTCTGCACATCAACGACCTGCTCATCCTTTGTGAGCCAGTGCCTCCTCCTTGAAGCCCTCCTCTAGGCAGTGCCTCTGTAGGATAAATCACTCCCTCCTTGATTCTCTCTTCAAAGTACTGCTTGCTTTCTGCCCTTTTCCATGGCCTATCTCTCTTACTCTAGGACTCGTTGGCTGGGTCTAGGCTCATCATCCCCGCATAGTGCTTGGCACACTGAAGATCATAATAAATAACAGCAGAATCAACCTCTATTAAGCATTGTCTGTTTGCCAGTCTGTGAGCTAAGCAATTTCAATGAGTATCACCTTTAATCCTTACTGTAACCCTGAGATAAGGAAACAAAGGCTCAGGGAAGGCCAGCAGCTGCCCAGGGCCACAGAGAAGTGAGAGGGACCGGGAATGGAATCAGCATGCTTTGGGAAGCTGAGCGGCAGCTGAGAACCACAGCCGGAAGTTACAGGCAGTGCGGCCCCGGCTGAGTGGTGCCCTGAGTGTCCAGCTGAGGCTCTCATGGGCCTGTCTCGAGTCACACTCCTCAGAGACATCCAGAAAGGACACTGCTATATTTAAAAGCCCAGGCAGGGTAGCGCTTCGTGACATTTGGGTGGCCGCCTTTCCATAAAGGGCATGCATGCTCTTTTAATTCTGCTCTTCCGAGCTGGCATTTTGGAGAACTTCCACAGTCTCCCCTCTTGCGGCCACCTGGGACCCCTGCAGTCCTCCCTCCGGGGGCAAGAATGCCACGGCACGTGGTTGATTGAGCATGGGGGCAGCAGGAGCTCAGGGGCCAGGTCAGGGTCATCAAGCCAGCTTGGGAGGCAGCAGCTGTCATTTGAGTCCGGCACACTGACCCCTGGACTACCCTGCATTTCAGAGGGTGCTGGTTGTTATTTCAGAGGGGCAGGCTGGGGTGGTTCTTGGCATCCCTGACCCTCTACCCACCCTGGCAATTTGGCTGCGGCCCTCATGTTCCAGCAGCTTCCACCCCCACATTCCCTGTGGAAAGCACCAACTTCTAACTCCGTTGGAACCCTTGGCCCAGAAATCTCCAGAACCATCTATGACTTGGCCACTTTCGTTCCATATTAAGAGTGAACAAACCTGATCTTTTAGCTGCTGGTGTCTCCATACCCAAGCTGGGCTCTAGGTGGAGAAAGGAGGCACAGAGAGGTCAAGAAAGGATGTTCATTTATCCATCCTATGCACATTCATTAAGTGCTAGCTAGGCGAGCACTGTGTCAGCTGTTTTATTGCCTTGATTGATTGGATGCCCCAGCAGCTCTTCATATCATTGTACCCATTTTACAGTTATGAAGGCTGAGACTCTGAGAGCTCAGGGGTTTGCTCAGAGTCACACAGCCAGGGATGCAGGCTTCAGACTCCGGTCACTCAGCCTTGCCTCCAAAGCCCTTGTGCTCTCTTGCCCTTCCTTGAAGCCACAGGCCTTTATTAAGCCTCTGCTGCATGCACCCCCTTGCTCCTCTCTCCCCCTCGCTTGTGAATTCACCCCTTTCTCTCCAGGCCCCACTTGGCTTCATCACTCCCACCAGAACATACAGAATGCCAAGGCCTGCTAGGTCTTTCTCAACTTTGCCTACGAGTTACTCACCACCAAGAAAGTAGAACCATCCAGATGCTCTAAATGGCCTCTTTTCTCTGAGTCTGGTGGACTTGAGTGGGAGGACCTAACCATTCTGTTTTTATTCCATGGAGAGCTCACACAAAGATCTTGTTGCAATTTGGAAAGTCATTTTGCCAGCCACCTGGGGCTGCCTGGAAGCAAGAAGTAGGACCAGTGTGGGACACTCTGCTCATCACTCCTGGTTCTCATCGGGACTGCAAAATCACTATTTGAAGGGGGCGGGGAAGAGGTAGGAAGGTGACAGAACTCAAGAAGAATGTGGTGAAGACAAAGCAAGGGGGAAAGGGGTGTCTGTCTAGGACAGAAAGAAAACACTGAGGCTTTTGGGGGTCCAGTTAGGTCCACACCTATAACGCAGGAGCACGGGGGGCTGGGGTGAATTGCAGACCCCCATCCTGTCTCAACAGGAGACAGCTAGTTGGCTCCAGGCGATGGTTGTCAGTGGAAACGTGGGCCCAGGGTAGCCAGATCCTCTGATTTTCCGAGAGAAGCCAGCAATTTGGATCTCTTCTGGTTTTTAAATGCTGGCTTAATATATATGCACATATTTTCATGCTCACAGTACTTTATGGAGGTGTAATTTACATACGATAAAATGCGCAAATCTTAAGTGTGTAACTTGATGAATTTTGATGCCTCAAATATTTTTAAAACACTGGAGGGTCCAAGAAAATATGTCCTTGGGGTGCATCTGGCCCTGGACCTCACCGTTCATGACCCCTAGTCTAATGCACTTTGTGACCCCCATGAGCATGGTGGGATGCTCACACACAACCATATCCCATGGGGAAGGGGACAGGCTTTGGGTGAAAACTCACTGATAACCCCATTACTCTCACGGCGTGGGCTCTGGAGCCCAGGGCGTGAATCCTAGCTTTGCCACTTGCTGTGTGACTATGGGCAAATTATTTCACCTTCTGATGCTTGTTTTCCCCACCAATAAAATCAGAGAGATAATGATACTGACCTTAGAGATATCGTATGGATTAAATGAGTTAATGTGGGAAACACTCAGCAGTGCCTGGCACATAGTAACTGCTTTATACATGTTCACTACTGTCTTTTTTTTTTTTTTTTAAGTTAATAGACTTTTTTAGAGCAGTTTTAGTTAGGTTTAGAATTTGAGCAGAAAGTGTAGAGCTTTCATATATACTCCCTCTCTGCCCCCCACCGTTTCCCCTAACATCTTCCATTAGTGAGGTATATTTGTTACAATTGCTGAATGAATATTGATACATTGTTATTAACTGAAGTCTATCATTTACATTAGGGGTCACTCTTTGTGTTGTACATTCTATGAGTTTTGACAAATGGCATAACGTGTATCCACCATCATACAGAATAGTTTCACTGTTATTTTAAATCAAGAATCTTTGTTCGTCCCCACGGCTACTGCAGAGGAAGACCGGCTGTAGCTTATGAATAACTTCTGGTGGGCTGGCAGGAACCCCATTCTTTAACTCTCCCACTCAGGAAGTGTAGCACATCCAGGCACAAGAAGGGGACATTTTAGAGGTGAACCTGGGTCTGTTCTAATTTACCCAAAATGGAAGCTACTTTCCCACTTAAGGTTGGGAGTCGTACAAATTCCAGCCCCAAATTCCCTGCCACACAGCTGGCTCTGAGTCCAAAGACCCCATTCACACCCTGGTTCAGCCCTTCCTGTGTGACTCGGAGCCACTGTATCAGCCTCTCTGGGCCTTTCAAACAACTATCCTGCCTGTCCAGGGCCATCCCTGGGAGCGTGTGGAGGCTCAGATGCACTAATTTCTGTGAAAGGTCTCTGTACTTTATAAAAAGCTCTAGATTAAAATTGGAAATATTATTATTTAATCAGTTAGGCAGAAAAACTGAGCTGTTAGCGAAGCAAGTCCGGCCCTCAAAGACTGAGCCACAAGAGGTCAGTTGCAGGGGCTACGTGACAGCCATCCATGGCTTGTCCCTCTGGGGTGAGGTAGCCAGGAAGTCAGACAGAGAGCTGGAGCCTGCCTCTGGCTAGAACAGCAAGGCTGAGCTGGGGGCACCCACCCCTGGGTTGTTTCTGCTTTCATAGCCTGCCGGCCAAATGCCAGTCAGCACTGAGCCACGTTTGCCATATCTGCAGCTCCCAAAAAGAGGAAATTGGACACAGATGCTTCCAGCACCCATGAGAATAAATCTCAATCATCCAGCTTCATCCACTGGCCACACCCCAGGCAGGACAAGAAATGTACCTTCTGTCCTGCCCCCACATATATATATATATGTATATGTATATGTATATGTATATGTATATATATAGCCTTGATAATAAGCTTTGTGGCTTATTATATGTGCATATAGTTGATTTTTTTAATACCCCGAAGCAAAATTTATTTGTAAGGCACTAAAGAAAACCTCCTGTCCCTTTTATGCCGGGAGCCCTCGGAAGAGAAGTGAAATTGTGTATTCGCTGCTAAAAAAAGCCCTGGCTTATACAATTTAAACAATAGAAAAATGATCTTTGTGCTTCAGTGCATGGATGCTTAAAGGAAAACAGGCAGTCTGTTCAGGTGGCTGGTGAATTACAAATGAGTGGTTCGCCTTTGTTTTGAGTGACAAGCAATTTAAATGCAGTCTTACGTGGAGGCCTGGAAATTCTTTCCCCAGAAGAGAGAGAGAGCACGAGAGGAAAAGGAAAAAGAAAAAAAGCTTCCTTTTTGAACTGAGAGATTATATTAGTTTGCCACTGAGCAGAGGTGAGAAGTTAGAACTTCATTTGATAATTATAAAATCAGTAGTTTGTGATTGGACGTAATTGATGATTATACTCTTGCTAATAGCAAGCCTGCCAGCCTGCACTTGTGGGACATTTCATTTTTGCACCGCTTCCAAGCCATGAAAGTCAACCCGGCGTGGGGCGCTGCTCACGAGATCTCAGGGAGCCTGACATCAAATGCATTTGGGGGCCTGTATTATGTTGGATAAAAAGTGTTCATTAATGCCGTCGTTTGAAAACACTTTTCTCTGTGCCTTATTTTTAGCCTGGGAATAATTACAAATATTAGAATAAAATTGCACAGTGTTTTTCTCCCCTGCCTCATCCTCTCCCAGCAGACCCACCCCTCAGTCAGAGCCTGGGTGGGCCCCTAGGCCTTGCACTGCCTTTGATTAAAATACCAGTGGGGTGGGGATCAGTGTGTGGGGAGGAGACTGTCTGTCTTTCTGTCTGCCTAGGTGACAGGTTAGAACCATGGCACAACAAAGTAGGAAGGGAACTTAAGGCCAGCACCTTCACTTTACAGATGGGGAAACAGGCTCAGGAAGGGGGTGTGCCTTGCCCAAAGATGAGCAGGGACTCAAGGCCCCAGCCAAAACCAGAACCCACATCTGCTCACTCCCAGGTCTAGCTTCTCCTGTTTCCTACCCTGCCATTGGCTTCCCTAAGACAAGTGCTGGGGTCCTCTGGGGCACATCCTGGGCCTCTGACCCCTCCCACCTTGGGGTGCATGGTTACTTCATCAGGGAGCCTCCAAGAGACCTCTACAGAGCCTCCGAGACCACAGCTTAGTTTGGGCTACTTGGAGGGCATTATTCTACATCATCCTTCTTGATGAGGGGTTTTATTTAAGTTTGTAGTTTGTAAAGATTAGCTCAGAGAACCTCTTAAATTCCCTCCTTATCTCATTCATTCGTTTTTTCATTCAGTCGGTGTTGATTTAGTGCCCACTCCTGACCTGTCCTGTGCTGGGCTGCAAAGGAGGGAGAAAAATCATAGCAATGGCCATTTAAGATCATCCAGTTGTTCATACCCCCAACTGCAGAGTCTCCCTGATTCCCCTCTACCTCTTGCCACCCACCCCCCATTGCCTCTGTGTTCCTGAGAAACAAAGCCTGTGGCTCGAATTCATATCCATCCAGACCCGAGCATTTCTCCCACTTCCGCTGCCACCACCCTGCTCTGAGCAGCTGTCCTTCCTTACCCAGACTGTTATAGTAGCCACCTCCGGGGTCCCCCTGCTTCTACCCCAGCGAGCCTCAGTCCATTTTCCAAGCAACAGGCAGAAGCATCCTGTTAAAACGAATGTTAAATCATGTCTCTTTCTCTACTCAAACCTTGGCAGGACTTCTCATCCCCCTTAGAGGAAAAAGTCCCAGGTCTTCACAGTGGCCTGCAAGGTTCCACCCCTGCCCTTCTCCTTCTCTTCCCCTTCACGCACCTTCTCCCACTACACTGGCCTCTTCGCTGTTACTCAAACAAGCTGAACTCACTTCTGCCCCAGGGCCTTTGCACCTGCTGTTCTCGCTGGAATACTTTTCCCCCAGATCACTGCACAACTTAACCCCAAGGCCTTCCCTGGCCCTGCTAGGCAGCACACACCCTGCCCCAGACTCCTATCCCTCTCCCTGCTTTATTTTCCTCCCCTGTACTTGGTCATGCTCACACATTCTATACTATGATTTATTTTATTGTCCACCTCTGCCTTTAGAGTGTCAGATCCACAAGGGTACAGGTTTGATTCAGTCCTGCTTGGTGCTGAATGCCAATGCCTAGAACAGACCCCATCTTTAAGAGATGCTCAATAAGGAGGGACCCCCACTTCCACCAGTTTCTCTCCAGCCTTAGAATCACCCCCAAGATTGACACATAAACACAGTCTCATTATTCAGCAGTCATTTATTTTTATTTTTTTTAAGATTTTATTTATTTAATTGACAGAGACAGAGAGACAGAGAGAGAGGTAACACAAGCAGGGGGAGTGGGAGAGGGAGAAGCAAGCTTCCTGCCGAGCAGGGAGCCCGATGCGGGGCTCGATCCCAGGACCCTGGGATCATGACCCGAGCCGAAGGCAGTCGCTTAACCAACTGAGCCACCCAGGTGCCCCTCAGCAGTCATTTATTGAGTACCTGCTGTGCACAGAGTTGCATGAAGGGGACACAGCGATGAACAGACAGACCCACTCTCCCATGGTGGGGCTCAGACCTAAGAGCTGACAAATCACGGGTTGAGAAGGTGGCATCTGGAGCTGGACTAGTCTGGGAACGACTCTTCAGGAAGGGATGCCTGCATGACTCACCCCACCAGTGCATTCAGTGGAAACCAGCTAGGGCTAAAAGTATAACCTGCTAGAAGAGAACTGGTTTCTAAAATCTCAAACCTCTGCTATCAAACAGCTGCTTTCCCCTTTTGGCATGTGTCACATGGTCCCTATTAACAACCATTTGTCCATCCTCTTGGTTAAAGGGCCCCAGCTTGGGCGCCTGGGTGGCTCAGTTGGTTAAGCGACTGCCTTCGGCTCAGGTCATGATCCTGGAGTCCCGGGATCGAGTCCCGCATCGGGCCCCCTGCTCAGCGGGGGGTCTGCTTCTCCCTCTGACCCTCTTCCCTCTCTTGCTATCTGTCTCTCATTCTCTCTCTCTCAAATAAATAAATAAAATCTTTAAAAAAAAATAAAAATAAAGGGCCCCAGCCTGCTGGCTTCTTTCTGCCTCCTATCAAAGTAATATTTTAGTCCCCAAGAAGGCAAATTGCCCAAACCCTATGCCTTCCTGAAGAACTGCTGCATCCTTGGTTGCTTTTTAAACTCATTGTACCTCCATTTTCTCATCTTTAAAATGGGAATAACCATAGAGCCCACCTGTGTTAGTTCAGGCTAACAGAATACCACAGACTGGGTGTCTGAAACAATAGAATTTTATTTTTTCACAGTTCTGGAGGCAGAAATTCCAAGATCATGGTGCTGGCACAGTTGGTTTCTGGTGAGAGCTCTCTCCTCGGCTTATAGACAGCTGCCTTCTCACTATGTTCCTCTGTGCTCCTACATCCCTGGGATCTCTTCCTCTTCTTACAAGGACATTAGTCCTGGGGCTTCTGGCTGGCTCAGTTGATAGAACATGTGACTGTTGATCTCAGGACGTGAGTTCAAGCCCCACATTGGGGGTAGAGATTACATAAAAAAATAAAATCTTAAAAAAAAAGTACTTTAGTCCTATAGGATTAGGGACCTGCCATTTTGACATCATTTAATTTTAAATACCTCTTTAAAGGCCCTATCACCAAATACAGTCACATTGGATGTTGGGGCTTCAACATATGGATTCAGGGGAACATAGTTCAGTCTATAACACTACTTCATGGGAATTTTGCAAGGATCAAGTGATCTAATGCATGTAAAGCACTCAGTATGTGTTTGAGGGACTTGGGGAGGGGGTGGGATGATTCCCCTTGGGTGTGCACATAGTAGGTGCTCAGTAAACACACCTGTTATTATTGTAGTTACTGAGCTCCTGCCCATGTCCATCACCATTTCAGGTTGAGGCATTGAGGGGAGAATCTAGAAGCTGGACCTGCAGCCCTAGAAGAAAGGGGGGTCTCAGAGCTCCAGCATGGAATTTGAATTAGCGTTTTACACCTGAGGATTCAAAATAGTAACAGGTGGCCAGATGCATTAATTCTGTTCCATCCTGTCAGGATCTGAAAGTGTCTGGTGCTGGCTCCAGGAATCTGGAATCTGGAATCAGGCTGCTAGGATGAGGTCTTTCTGGGACCCCCCTGGCCCTCTAGGGAATGCCCCCAAGACCTCAGAAGGCCAGAGAGGTCTCAGCCTTCTGCCCCATCTAGGTAGGAGCCGAGATAGCCCAGATCAACAATAGCCAACAAAAATAAGAGTCAAACTCTTATTTCTTATTTAAGCCCCAACATTAAATTGTAATTTTCATTTGCTCAGCCACATCAGTGATTTATAGCAGAGAGAGCGTTAGCACTCAACCCAGGAATGGAGCTCCCAGCAAACACACTGTGTAAGGCAGGGGGAGTCAGGTTCTGCTGAAGACTTGGGTGCTTGGCTCCTCCTGGCCTTCCAGTCCCCTGACCACCTAGCTCCTCCCACTCTTTCAGACATTCCAGCGGCTTCCACAAAACTCCCACTAGAGTCAGTCCCAAGCGGGAATTAGAAGCATGGGCTTTGGAGTCCAGTTAAGCTGAATCTGCATCCCAACTCCCACATGGTATGGCCTTCTCCCTTCTGTGCCTCAATATCTTCATCCATTAAATGGGCAGTAACACCACCTCCTCAGAGTTATAATTAAATGAGATAATATAAGCCCAACACTTAACACAGTGCCTGACACAGAGTTAGTGCTCGGTAACAGTTCCTATACCAGCACAACAGGATAAAAGTTATCCTATTTTACAGGTAGTAGAAAATCAGAATAGTGCTATAAAGAAAAGGGATCTATCACACAGACTCATCTTAGAATCACATGTAAGTCTTCTGGATAGTCCAGCCAAACCTCCATATGCAGGCCTCTCAGATAGATAGTCAAGTACTTTGATGCCTATCCTGATGGGGAGCTCAGTATCTCATAAGGTAGCTCATTTTGAGAACTTAGAGCTTTCTAAGACTGAAATTTCCACCCTCCTCTCACCCCTGGTCCACCCCTACTCTGGAATATTTATAGCTCTATCCCTCTCAACACAATGGCCAGAAAGATCTTTAGCTGATTACAGACTGTTCTTGGGTGTGTCCCCCTACATCTGCTCCTCTCTCTTGGCTAAATGTACCCCACAGCCCTCCCCACCTTTAGTTCCATCTTGTCCGGAATCAGGAATTTATCTCCTAATCATCTTTCAAATCTTTTTTTTTTAAATATTTTATTATTTATTTGACAGAGAGAGAGATAGCGAGAGCAGGAGCACAAGCGGGGGAGTGGGAGAGGGAGAAACAGGCTTCCCGCGGAGCAGGGAGCCCTATGCAGGGCTCGATCCCAGGACCCTGGGATCATGACCTGAGCCGAAGGCAGACGCTTAACGACTGAGCCACCCAGGTGCCCCTCATCTTTCGAATCTGTTCTTTAGTACCCCCTCCAGAACCCCCTTGAACCTGGGTACCAAACCACCCCAGCCTGTGAGCAGCCCCCACAGTGAGCAACTTGCTCCCCCATTCATAGCATCTGGGTTTCTTCCTGCCCTTCATTCTCCATATGCCCCTGCCCCCCTCATTCTCCATGTACCCCCTGGCTGTTACTGCCCCCCTGGGGGTCTGTGCCCCCACTCCATGCTCCCCCTTCATTCTGACCCCCTTATTCCATGCTGATTCTCCATCATCCCCTTCTTCATGCTCCCCCCCAATGACCGTGAACACTGAACCTCTCTGCACCCCGTTCTCCGTGCTCCCCTCAGTGACCATTAACACCACAGCCTTCCGTGCCCCCTTCTTCGTGCTCCCCTCAGTGACCATTAACACCGCAGCCTTCCGTGCCCCCTTCTCTGTGCTCCCCTCAGTGACCACAAACACCACAGCTCTCTGCACCTTCTCCATGCTCCCCTCAGTGACCATGAACACCGCAGCCCTCTGCGCCCCCTTCTCCGTGCTCCCCTCAGTGACCACAAACACCACAGCTCTCCGCACCCCCTTGCTCCCCATGCACTCCCTCAGATCTGCACTCCAGGCCTCCAGAGGGAGAACCAGGCCTCAGCATTTAAGGGCACGCCCCACACACCCCTTGCCATCCTGAGCTGATTCCTTTTCTCCCCAGATCTCATTTCCTCTGCATCCTCCTCAGAGGTCCTGATCCTGAGATCTTCGGAGCACCTGCCTCCTCTCGATTACCCATTGTTCAGTTTCTTCCAGAATCCTGCCACATCAGATACACCCAGCCCAGTCTCCCAGAACCACCACATCCACCCTCCCCAGAGCCCAGGACCCAGTGGTAAGGGAAAGCTGTTCTCAAAGTGTGTTCCACAGAACCCTAGTTTCCAGGTTCATTCTCTGAAGCAAAAAGTTCTGTGGCCTAAATGCATTTGGGAAAACATTGGGCTAAGCTGAGTTAAAGGGGACTTTTTCCTGTAGCTCTTATCCATGCGTCCATTTTGTTGATATATTCTGTACATATCCACACAGAAAGTGTGTGCACACTTGATCACAGGTCCTCCTTTCCATGCCCAGGGGACTGTGCAAAATGCTTTGGGAAGCAATGGTTTCTGGTTGTAAGCCTGAGCCCTGGTATGAGAAGACTCTGGGCCACCTCTGCCACCAACTGGTTCTTTTCAGTTTCTTCCTCTGTAGTATGGGGGGCCATAACGGTGCTCACATCTGAGAACTGGGGGAGAATCCAAGGATAAGGCACTGAGCACAGAATAAGGTTCAGTTTCTAGAAGCTCTGACCATTCTTCGTAAAGAGCTTGGACAGAGAAGTTCTCGATAGCCAGCGGATATTGTCACCGCTAACTCGGACAGCTCGTGGAAGCTCAGCCTCAGGAGGCCCCCAAATTTGCCACTTTTAACCACTTGACAGATGAGACCTAAGTGGCTAGAACAGGCTTTTGCCTCTCCCCTGACTTAACTGGTTCTGCACCTGTTATTTTCATACTTGGGGGACCAAACACATTTTCACCCCTCGTATTACAGCGGGTGGTGTAAATGCCGCGTGCTCCATCAGACGCTGAGCTATTTCTGATGTGACCTTCTTGGTGTCTGTAGCTGGCCGCCACCTCCTCCTTCCCCAGATGGCCTTCAAAGATCGCCTGTCACAAGCCAAATCTGTCATTCTGGACACTTTCTCCCGCCCTTCTGTGTGGTCGGGCCCAGCCATGAGGCAGAGACACATGGCCTTTTATTTGTGCCAAGCTCACCTGTCTGGGCACGTGGGTGAAATGCACTAAAGTTGCAGACTTTGGAAAAGACATCCTGTGTGGTTGGAAGAATAATTAACTGCTTTATTAGAAAGCTTTTTGCCAACTTCCATGGGACTCTTTGCCATATGTTAGCCCATTCCTCCCCAGCAGCTTCTTAGGCAGATAGAGAGTATTCTTCCCACTTGATGTTTGAACAAACTAAGGCCAAGAGATGCTTAATGACATTAGGCGCAGCACCAGGCTCTAATGCCATTAGGAATTTTGACCTGGCCTTCTAGAAACAGTCATGATTATTGTTCTAAAACAAGATTGAACAAGGCAGGGTATCCACATGGCTCCCTGTCTTCAAGTCATCTTGACTGTGGGAAGCCCTAAACTTGAACTGATTAAAACTGAGAGCCATTCCAGGATGTTTTTTGATCTCTGCTTTTGAAAATTTTGTCCAGCGATTAGATTTGAGTCTCAAAAGCAGGGATCAGCAAACTTTTTCTGTAAAGGGCCAGATAGTAAATATTTCTTATTTTATTTTATTTTATTTTTAAGATTTATTTATTTATTTATTTATTTATTTATTTATTTATTTATTTATTTATTTTAGAGAGTGAGAGAGAGCATGTGAGCAGGGGTGAGGGGCAGAGGGAGAGAGAACCCCCAAGCAGACTCCCCGCTGAGTGCGGAGCCCAACATGGAGCCCCATCCCATGACCCTGAGATCATGACTGAGACAAAACCAAGAGTCAGATGCTTAACTGATTGAGCCACCCAGGCACCCCTATTTTATTTTATTTTATTTTATTTTATTTTATTTTATTTTATTTTATTTTAAGTGATCTTTACCCCCAACATGGGGCTCAAGCTCAATGACCCTGAGACCAAGAGTCACATGCTCTGCTGACTGAGCCATGCAGGCACCCCAGATATTTTTTATTTTACAGCCAGAGTCTTTGTCACAACTATGCAACTAGGCCATTATAGCATGAAAGCAGCCATAGACAATAAATAAAAGAGTGGCTGCAACTGTATTCCAATAAAACTTTATTTACACAAACAGATGAAAGTCCAGATTTGGCCTAAGGACCATAGTTTGCCAACCCTTGATTTAGACCAACACTATCCAGTAGAAATATAATGCAAGCCACATACGTAATTTAAGTTTTTCTAATAGCCACATTAAAAAGTAAAAAGAAACAGGTGAATTTAATTTTAATAATATATTTTACTGAACCCAATATGTCCATAGTGTTATCATTTTAACATAAAATCAATATAAAAAATTACTGAGATAGGGGTGCCTGGGTGGGTTCAGTCAGTTAAACGTCTGCCTTCGGCTCAGGTCATGATCTCAGGGTCCTGGGATCGAGTCCCGGGTTGGGCTCCCTGCTCAGCAGGGGAGTCTGCTTCTCCCTCTGTCTCTCCCACCCCCGCCCCCCACTCGTGCTCTCTCTCTCCCCCTCAAATAAATCTTTTTTTAAAAAATTACTGAGCTATTTTACAACCCTCTTTTCATCCTGAGACTTTAAAATCCCGTATTTTACACTTACAGCCCATCTGAATTTGGAATAGTCACATTTCAAGTGCTCAGTGGCCACATGTGGTGGTGGCTACTGTATTGGACAGTGTAGCTCTGATGGGCAGACTGGTATCATAAGGAGACAGTCACACAGGTAAACAACACACCCTTACAAATTGATAAGCACTGTGAGTAGAAAGCAGAAGGTTCTATAGGCAGGGACAGGGAAACATCAAAGGAATCTTCTGGTATTTGCCCCACCCCTGTCCGAAGTTCCTTTGCAGAAGTCAATGGAACATTCCTTTTTTTTTTTTTTTTTTTTTAAGATTTTATTTATTTGAGGGGGTGCCTGGGTGGCTCAGTTGGTTAAGCGACTGCCTTCGGCTCAGGTCATGATCCTGGAGTCCCTGGATCGAGTCCCGCATCGGGCTCCCTGCTCGGCAGGGAGTCTGCTTCTCCCTCTGACCCTCCCCCCTCTCATGTGCTTGCTCTCTCTCATTCTCTAATAAATAAATAAATAAAATCTTTAAAAAAAAAAAAGATTTTATTTATTTGAGAGAGAGTGTGTGTGAGCTGGAGGGAGAGGGGGAAGGAGAGGGAATCCGAAGCAGACTCTACACAGAGTGCAGAGCTGGTCACAGGGCTCAATCCCAAGACATTGAGATCATGACCTGAGCTGAAACCAGGAGTTGCCACTTAACCAACTGAACCACCCAGGCGCCCCAAGTCAATGGAACATTCTTATGCCTTTTCCCAAACCCCATCCACCACACGTGCTCAGCATAGACAACTGTAAAATGAAACATTCAGACTTTGCTGGCTGATCTTTGATAATTTTCCATCTAGGTCTCAGGAAATGAATTGCTTTCTTTTCTCATGGCTTTTCTTGGGCTCCAGATCAGCAACACAGCAGCCTATGACCTGGTACAGCCATGGATGATGTCATGAGGCAGCACGTGGGGTCCAAGCGACTATCCCCATTGACTGGGGTGGTTTTTCTATCCAGGAGAAAGGAGCCAGCATCTGGATCAGAGCAGGAATTGGAACCCCCAGACCTAGGATGAATCCCACTCTGCCATTTACTTACTGGGTGACCTTTGGCAAGTTATATTCAGTGTCATCGAGCCTCAGTTTCCTCATCTGTGTAATCGGGATGATGACAGCAGCTATCTTTAGTGATTGGTGTATCCATGGAGAGAGATGATCATGGATAGTAAGAGCATCTGGGACATGGTAATGCTAAATATTATATATGTTATTATTATTATTATTGGCCCATCAAGGATGCCCCCCCCAAACTCTGAAATAATTGCTCCCTCCTCACATTACTCTAAATACTCTAATGTTTGCATCACCTCCTCCCATGTTGTGGTTCCTCTTGGACATAGCTGTATCTCCCACTCAGCTCTGAGTCCCCAGGGGAACAAGAACTGTGTCTTGTCCATCTCAGCAAGATCAAAAATCTACCTGCACTTGGTGATTTTTCCCTTTCCTAGATTCTGGAACATTCTTTACGTTCGCCATTGCCGGTTTCCCGTCTCCAGGAGGCAATTCCTAATGTTTCATCCACCAAACTGGGTCAGCTGCTCCCCACTTAAACACTCTCAAGTCCCCCTTGAACTTTTCCTTCGAAGCATTTAGCACTTGTAATTAATGAGTTACCTGGAGAATCTGCTTTGATGTCAGTCTCCCCACTGGACTGTGAGTCCCATGAGGGCAGGGCTCAAGTCTGCATTATCCGTCCGTGAGTTCTCAGCCCACAATGCTTAGCACATAGCAGGTGCTCAGGAAATGTTTGTTGAATGAATGAGAAACTATCATTCCCTCTGGAATTTAAAAGACCAGAGACTGTTCTCAGAATAACAAGAGAGCTTAAGGAATTTTTGTAACTGATCTTTTTAAAATCATTTGCTCAACGTCCACCATACATTTCCCTCCACCTCTCTTTTTTTTTTTTTAAAGATTTTTTTTTTTTTAATTTGAGAGAGAAAGAGAGAGAGCACATGAGAGGGGGGAGGGTCAGAGGGAGAAGCAGACCCCCTGCTGAGCAAGGAGCCCGATGTGGGACTCGATCCCGGGACTCCAGGATCATGACCTGAGCCGAAGGCAATCGCTTAACCAACTGAGCCACCCAGGCGCCCTCCCTCCACCTCTCTTAAATAACGAATTCTCTGTGGACCTTGTAAAACCTTCGAGCTGTGCTGTCCAATAGAAATATAATGTGATCCATGGATGTACTTTTACAGGTTGTAGTACCTACATTGAAAAACAAGTAAAAGGAAACAGGTGAAATGAATTTTAATAAGAGATTTTATTTGACCCATCATATCCAAGATGTAACTTTTTATTTTTTTTATTTGACCCAGCATATCCAAGATGTAACTTTACCATGTAATCGATATAAAAAATGCTGATGAGCTATTGTCCATTCTTTTTCTCGTACTGTCTTTGAAACCTGGTGTGTATTTTGCACTCACAGCCCATCTCAATTTGTGCTTGCCACACTTCAAGTGCTCAGTAGCCACTGTGATTTGCGGCTGCCATATTGGAGGCCTTACAGAAACCACTGTGGTTTTCAAATTCCTCTTCCCAGCGTGTGCTACTAGGTGTGGAGGCAGGGCCTTTCTCAGGTGGTCTTTGTAGGACACCAGATAAGCACAGCTGGGGTTTATCACCCAATACTGGACAGAACCTGTCCCCATAACAGGCAAGAAGGAAGGGGTCGGTCATACCAAGAGGTGACATATATGGGGCTTAATGTATCCCATGAGTTTTACAAAGTGCTTTACATGTGTTAAATCATCTGATCCTCCAGCAAGGGAGGGTGTGGTGTTACTATTCTATTTTACAGAGAGGGAAGTAGAGGTACAGGGATTGCCGTGACCTGTCTGCTCAAGGACACAAAGATAGTAAGTGGTGGAGCTGGGATTTGAACTGAGGTGGCCTGGGTCCAAGGCTTGTGCCTTAGTTAGCCACTTCTATGAATGGACCGTCTCAGAATTGGCCCCTGTCATTTCTCCAAAATGATGTCACAAACAGGACTTAAAGTTGGGGCAACTCTCTTAGATTTGCCGATTCAACAGATTGTGTTGAGCACTTTCTGTGCACCAGACAGTGCACTCACAGAGCTCACATCAATGGAAGGAACTTGAGAACAGACACTCCTCCAAGTGGCATCACTGGGATTGGTAAGAAAAGCCCACCTCTGAAAGAGAGAGACAGAGAGAGAGACTCCCCATAGATCCATCGTTGAAGTTGGCACCAGAGGGAGAGGTATATCAATGTCAGGGAGAATAAAGATGTTCCAGTGCAAAGAAAGATACCCCGCCTAGAGTGTTTTTGAGGATGTAGGGACGGTGGCCTGTGGGTACTAGTGGCTCGTGCCAACATGTGCTGGGGAGGCCCAGGACGATGCCAGGGGGACTGGCTACCAAGAGCCAGAACCAAGGGAGCTATGAGGCCAGAGCTTGGAATTCATAGCCAGGGGCAGAGAGGGATGAGATGGTGCTGAGCCCCAGAAATGTCTTGAGGAACTTCACTTGAGGAACATCATCTTAGTGAACGTCACTGGCAGAATGAAAAAGTCTGTGAGGAAGGGAACAAATGCATGAAGGTAGCTCTTCACCATGGGATTATCCAGCCATTTGTGTTGTCATCAGTCAGGAAGCATTTGTTGGGCTGTTTGACATCTCACGAGAGCTTTAACAATTTCTCTGTAATTTTCAGTGGCAAGAAATATTCCCCAGATGTGTCCCACTTTCCCCCAGAACATGTGTCATATCTGGATCTCCAGCATGACCCTTTCATAACAACAACAATAATTGCTGTTAACAACCTACTCTGTGCCAGGCCTGGTGCTAAGCACTTACATGCAGCATCATTCAGTCCCCAGAAGAGGCCCAGGAGGTAGGTTCTGTTTTTCCCCCATTTTCCAGATGAGGGAAACCTTAGTTAGATCAGAGAGGGCCAATGACGTGCCCAAGGTCACACAGCTGGAATGCGGTGGAGCCAGGATTTGAACCTGGACTTTCTAACTCCATATTTTTGACCTTCATTTCCCCTCCTCCTCCCCCCATCCCATGTTTGCACATGTAGAAAATGATCATATTTCCTTGTAGACTCAGATGCCATGGTTACACATGACTCTCTCTCTTGTTTCCAAAGGTGGTGGCCCTTAGTAAGAGAAGTCAGGAGGCTGAGGCAGCTTTCCTGAGTGTTTACAAGCAATTGATTGAAGCACCAGGTAAGATACATTTGGGTTCCATAATTGGATAATTAATGTCAAGGAAGAACCAGCCATTAGGTCGTTACACAGGGACCTCCCCACAATGGGATCTAGGGACAAGCCAAGGATCCTGGGGAAGGCTGGGCCCTCCACAGGAGAGGGTTGTTGGGGGGTGGTGAGAGGGTCCACACCCAGTCTGGTGTGACATGTCCCCACACAGTTCCTCCATCCTCCCCCACCACCTTCCAGTGTTAGCCAGGAAGCTTTGGGGGGCTCCTGGCAAGATCTCCCACCTGGCCCTTCTTGGGGAGCTGAGTGTCTTGCCTGTCAGAACCCCCATCCCATTGCTACAAAGGACACATGGTGCCCAGTGCTCTCTGCCTGCTGAGGGCGCTGGAGGAAAGACCTCAAATGTTTCCCCAACATGGCGCAGCCAACCTCAACCCAAAAGAACACATACTTATATGACTCTCTTTACATAAAATATGAAGACAGACAAAAATTAATCTGTCGGCACTATTCACAACGCCCAAAAGGGGGAAACAACCCAATGTCCATCAATGGATGAATAGATAAATAAAATGTGGTACAATGGAATTAGGGTTCAGCCATAAAAAGGAGTGAAGCATTGACACCTGCTATAACATGGATGAGCCTCACAAACATGATGCTGAATGAAAGAAGCCAGACACGAAGGTCACATAATCTAAGACTCCACTTATATGGAATGTCCCAAATAGGCAAATCTAAAAGAGAGATATCAGATTGGTGGTGGGGGGGGGCGGTGACTGCTAATGGGTGTGGGGTCTCCTTTTAGGGGGATAAAAATGCTCTGAGACTAGATGGGGGTGGTGGTTGTGCAACTTCATGAATGTGCCAGATCCCACTGAACTGTTCACTTTAAAGTGGTAAATTATATGTTCTAAGAATTTCACCTCAACTAAAAAAAAAAAAAGTTAACCTGTGCTGTTAGAAGTCAAGAGCGTGGTTTCTTTTGGAGGGGGCGATAGTTCCCAGAAGGGGTTTCTGGGGGCCATAGATGCTGTTTCTTGATCTTGGTGTGGATTACACAGCTGTGAGTAGTTTGAAAACATTCACCTGTACCCCTAAGATACGTAGATGCACCTCTGTAAAGAAGTTTCCCTTTTCCAAAATGGCCCCTCCTCTGCCACCTTCTCATTTCTTGACTCAGAACAGAGAGCCCAGAGAGCTGTAAGTGATTTGCTTACAATGGTGGGGCTGGGAGGGGACCCTCTGTGCCAACTCCCTCCCAATCCTTTCTGGGGCTTTCCACACAGCTACAGGAATCAGTGCTATCTGGTGACTGGGGCTGGGGGATTTATGAAGAAGAAAATGAAATCCCAACTAAGTCAAGTCATGGAGAAGGCAAAGTCATTTCTACTCAATGTCGAGGTCATTTCCAGGATCTTTGTGTTTGTGGGTGGGAAAGTCCCTCATTCCATCTGTCTTGGACAACTAGAGTGGCTTGAATAGTGTCCTCCCAAAATTCATGTCTACCCTGAACCTTGGAGTATGATATTCTTTAGAAGCAGGGTCTTTGCAGATGTGATTAGTTAAGGACCTTGAGATGAGACCATCTGGATACAGGGTGGACCCTAAATCCAATGACTAGTGTCCTTGTAAGAGGAAGAGAGAACACAGAGAAATACAGGGAAGAAGGCCTTGTGAAGACAGACACGGGTTGGAGTGATGTGACCACAAGCCAAGGAACACTTGAGGCCACCAGAAATGGGAAAAGACAAGCTCCCCGAGCTCTGTGAGCACATCAAAGTTTGAAAAGCACTCGCCTGGTATAGCGGTTGTTCTACCCTCTGCATGTTACAGCCCCAGGGGAACAGGCCAACCAGCCCCCTTCACGGGGGTACCCAGAGGTTGAGTGTGACGCCTGAGGTCTCACAGCCAGGAGCTCAGGGGCTCAGGTCTCCGCACGCTCAACAAATACGTCCAGAGTGGCTGCACTGCGTCACAACTTGGCTACCCAGGGGAGCTCCTGTAACAACTTACCACGAACTGGGGGACTTCAAGCAACAGGTATTTATTGTCTCGTAGTTCTGGAGGCCAGAATTCCGAAATTAAGGTGTCCGCAGGGCTGTGCTCCCTCTGAAGGTTCTAGAGGAGGGCTCTTCCTTACCTCTTCCAGCTTCTTGTGGCTCCAGGTGTCTCTTGGCTTGTGGCCACATCACTCCAGTCTTTGCCTCTGTCTTCACAGGGCCCCCTCCTCCCTATGTCTGGGTCCCAAATCTCCAGCTCTTTTCTCTTATAAGGACACTAGTCATTGAATTTAGGACCCACCCAGATAATCCAGGGTGATCTTTTCCAGAGGATCCTTAACTGAATTACATCTGCCAAAGACCCTTTTCCCAAATAAGGTCACATTCACTGGCTCCACGCATTAGGACATGGATATATATTCAGGGGCCACCATTTAGCCCACTGCAGAGGGGTGTGCAGACTCCATCCTCTTTGCCCTGGTCCTACCCTCCGGTTCCCCACTCCCAGGAGGGCAGCATGCTGTATGGGTCTTCTCAAGGAGGATGTTTGAGCAGTGAGAACAGCTGGGGTTGGACAGTATAGCCCTTGGGGCTCTATGCCCACCATGAGGACATGGCCCTGGGGCATGAGGCTGAGACAGCCATGTATGCAGCCCCGGCCATTGTCACCCTCACTGAGGACCACACCAGGCATGTGGCTGAGAAGCCCTGTTCCTGGCAGGTGCTTTGCTTATATCTCTACTCTCATCAGAGTTATCTGGAAAAAAATAATTGGAAAAATAAACCCTCTTATTTACCATCAATTTTCAATCCTTACGGTCCCACAGGCTCAGCGACAAATGACATTGGAGAGTGACCCACAATAGACCCCAAAAATGTCTCCTAGGAGACCCCACACAAGGCTCCTCCTCTCACCCCATATACTTCCCCTGTAGCACCAGGGGGCAGCACTGAGACAGGCTTGTGGTTCCAGGCTCAGGTTGGAATCCTACCTGGACCACTTACTTGCTGGGTGACGGCAGATGAATTAACTGACCCCCTGAGCCCCAGCCTCCTCTTGTATAAATTGGAGACTGAGCTACTCTCATCATCATGTATGTGTCTGGCTTCCCTAGAAGTGAAATGCTCTAAGCCTGGGACTGAATCATGCTGAATTTGTATACCCAGAACCTGGTACACAGTAAGCACCTAATAATTTTTGAATGAATGAGAAATAAGACTCAGATGCAGAAATGGGGGGAAGGTTATTTGAATGAAAGCGTGCTCTTTCAGCTAGAGCCCTCTGCCTGTCACGTGTTTATTTACTCAGATAACGTTTATTAAGTGCCTGCTGTGTGCCTGGCACTTGCTAGACCCTGAGAACCTAGCCATGAGCCTGCAAATGCAGACGCGGGTCCAGCCCTCAGGGAGCTTGCATTCTGGTGGCAGAAGTGACCATGATCATCCCTCGAATAATCATTGCTCATGGCAAACCTGGGGGAGCACAGGCAAGTCTAGTGCTTGAGCGTGAGGAGAGGCTACGGCCCCTGCTTAGAAAAGAGTCATTAATTCTGGGGTTCACCGTGAAACCTTCATCTTTCTGGAGATAGGGCTGATAACACAGTCACAGGGCCAGAGTGCCAGCCAGGGACTGTGAGAGTTCTCAAGACCGGTGCAGAGCTTTCCAGAAGGTCCTCATGCCCTCCGGCCCCTCCCCGCAAAGGGGTTGTTCCAAGTCTGGTGCTGACTCCACGCGTCTGATTTCGCAACTCTGCTCCCCAGAAATGGAGAGGTGGGGGAGACGTATGTCCCTAGCTATCACTGAGTTGGAGAACAAGGAGCCTTAACTGATGGAGACAGACCGTTTGAACGGCCCCTTTAGGGGCTCTAATTCATTTTCGAGACATTTAAGAATAACAAAATGTTTTAATGATTTCTTAGGGGAATTAGGAAGACATATTTTTGTTCTCATTAAATTTTATCTTCAGACACAAGAACCAAATGTCAGATGTGGTTTTGGTGCTCGGAGCTCCCCTGCGCACTCCCCCCCCGCCCCCCCGCCAACACAAACACACACACTGCTCCAACCCCCTCCAGAAAAATAACACTCCTGGAAAATTTGCCAGGATGCACACTCTCCTGTTTTTATATTTCTTGACAGGCAAATTATTTGTCGAAATACTTTCCACCCCCCTCCAAAGCCACACAAGTCCTGATTCAACATTTTTGTTTTGAATGACTGCTGCCAACACAAATCTTTGGCAGAGAGTGCGATATGGCGTGATGGCTCAGCAAGTATTTTGATAAGTGTGCAGCCTGTATGTCTGTAATTACGAAAGAAAACCGTAAATCTTTTGGATATTGTTCACACAGATGTGGCGTGAAGTGAGAAAAAAAGCAGTAAAACGTGTTAAAAGCATAATTAATGTCATTGTTGTGGAGGATGATTTGATTTAAACCTTTCTGACTTCTGTATTGGTGATGGCTGATTTCTTTATCGCACTCGCAGTCACTAGGTACCGACCCGAGCCTCACAAAGCTAACTTGTTACCTGAGTGATTAGTTAAAGGTAAAAGGGAGTGGGGGTGGATTTGAAGGAAAGAAAGAAAAAATGAAAAAAAAGGAAACAAGGAGAGAGCAAGTAAGAGAGCAGGCAGAGGAGGACTGCTGAAGAGATAAGAAGAGAGAGGTGAGTGCCCCCAGAATGGTTTTTTCTGCTTTACTTTGGTTTTTAAAAATCCAGCGCAGGAGACGGCAACTCCTGACAGGCGTTTCTCTCCCTGCTTCTTCTTTCAGGAGGCAAAGCTGGTCAGCTTAGGTGCTCGAGCTGCAGAGTCAGACACAGTGGGGTAGGACTCTCAGTTTGGTGGTTTTGAGCTGTGTGACCTTAGGCAGGGGCCCGAACCTCTCTGAGGTCTGATTTCTATGTCTTTAGCAGAGGGATAATAATAGAAGCTACTCGCTATTTGACATGAAGACTCACTCTGCTAGGCGTGAAAGCATTTGGCAGGGTCTAATAACCAGCAGCCCATTGCAAAGCTGACATCAGAGTGTAAGTTAAATGGATCACAAGGGTTTACTGCTGATCTCACAAGGTTCTGTCAGTTATCGAGCACATGGGGTGAGCAGTTTAGGCAACAGGGTTACTGAGTCTGGAATAGGAAAATGCTTTACGGTATTTCGGGTTTTAATTTTTTTCTCCCCAATTATAAAAGTCACATATGCATGCTGTCAACTTCAGAAAATACAGAAAAGTAGAAAGAAGGAGAGAGAACTCCCTACTAGAGAAGCAATGGGAACACTGTTTTTCTTTCTGATCTTTTCCCTATGTACTTCTTCAAAACGGTGGTTCATTCTGCTTGTACCATTTTGAATCATCCTTCCTTTTACCCAACATGAGCATTGGTATTTCCCTGTGTGATTAAAAATCCTGAGTAACTTTGGTTCATTGTGTGCAATGGTCTCTTGTGTGGCTGTGCTGTAATTTGCTGGGCCCCCTCTCCAATGTTGGGCATTTAGGGTGCTCAGGAATGAGCAGCTTATTCGTACTGTGCTGTAGTTCTGAAGACAAGGAAGAAAACTTGGGAAAGAAAATAGATTGTAGCCATGCATTGGCCCCAAACCCAGGATCAGTGGTCAGAAAGAATAAACATTTTTTTTCTCCTTGTTGATTTATTTTGTACTCATTCATTTGTAACCCTAAATATCTTTTCATATGTTATGAACCACTCATATTCTTTTGTGACTCAGTGGTTCATGTGTCTGTAGCCCATTTTAATATCAAAGAGATCACTTTCTTATTGATTTGTAGACACTCTTTGTATATTAAAGATAATAGCCTTTGTCCTGGTAAACGTGTCTCGTATCTTCTCCCCTAGTTTGCTTTTTGTTTATAATGTCTCTTGTATATGGTACATAGCAGGCATTCAAAAAATATTTGCAGAAAGTAGGAATTCTTACCAAACCTTTGCTTTTATGGCTTCTGGATTTCATGTCATATTTTTAAAAACCCCTTCTTGCTTGAAAGTTATAGGGGTTTTTTAGTACTTTTGTGACCTTAATTTTTAAAAATAATGAATCTTTGATGGAAGTGTAGTGAGGGAGGTTAAGAATTTAGCTTTGCTTTTGTCCCAAATGACTAGTTCTACCGCCATCTAGTGGATAAGCCACCTTCCCAAATATAGGAAATAAGGATTTTAGTATAATGAGAAACTTGTTTCTGTTTGCTCTCACTTCCTTCCCTTTCTCCCTGAATATGCCTCTGCTCGCTTGATCCTGTAGGGAACAAGGCCAGATTTTCCCGAAGATGGTAGTTAACTTTAGGAGGCGTTACACCACCGTCTCCCCTGCCAGAAGCGCTCTCTCCCCATGGCCGCCAGTCTAACGTTCACCTGGTAACCGAGGACTGGGGGAAGATGAAGTGAAAGCATCTGGCATGATGCTGGTACCCAGTAGGTGCTCAATGCACGGCTGTTCCCTTTCAGAAGGAAAGCCGGGCATGTCAACTGTGGCTTTTCATCAGTTCATTCTGAGCACCTACTAGAGCTGAGCCCTGTGGGAACTCAAGCCTGAGCCTTCCTCTGCCCTCAGAGACTCGGAGTCTGGCAGGGACAACATGACCCAAAGTCAGATGGCCAGAACACCCAGCAGAAAAAGGGCTCCGAGGCTAGACAGCCAGAGGGAGCGCCTCAGAGAAGTCAGGCTTTGAATGTGGTTCTAAGCATAAGCTGCTATCCTTGCGGGGCTGTTTGTGGGGTGCTGTCAGGCAGTGCACGCAGCCCCTTACAGAAATAAGTTTGTGATCCCCACAGCCCCCTTGATGGTAAATAAGCTGTCCTACTGTGCAGCTGAGAAAATGTAGGCTCGGAGAGATCAAGTCACTTGCCCGAGGTCACACAGCAGAGAGGCAATAGAGCCTGAATCTTAACCCCTGGCTCCTGAACTACACGCAGGTTCAGTTTAAAAAGTGAAAGGATTTGGACAAAACCATTGGACGTTTGGCCTCCAAAAAGAGTGACAAACAGCTAAGGTCTTTGTTGCCAGTAGGTTGAGAGGTTCTAAACTAAGAGGATGAGCCCTTTGCTGAAATGCAGGTGTGTTACCCAGAAGAGGAACAAGTGAACCCCCCTAACTAAGAACTCCTCGTTCTCCCAGCTCAAGCCTCCAAATTCAGGGAGCAGAGTGATATCAGGATGAGCACTAGCAGGACCCCAGGCCAGAGGGCCTCCTACAGAGCAGGGCCAACCCTGTCCTGCCATTGTGCTTCCCTTACCATTCTTCGCTTTTCTGCTCCTCAGTTTCCCCATTACAAAATATGGATAGTGATCTCAGCTAATTATAGGCCAGTTGGGTGGATTCAGTGAGAGTGGAGAACATTGAGCATGGTGCCTGGTATAGAGTAGCAGCCCCATGCAATTCATTAGACAAATACTGTTCGCTGGACACTCCACTCACCACCAGGAGCACAATGTGAAGCCAAACACACTGTCACTGCCTGCCTGGCATGTTCTGTGAAACTCCGTATATGGGAACTTTATTTGTACTATAACGGACATGGCTTTGAACCCGGGTTCTGGGTGACCCTGAGTAGCTGGTTCTGCCTCTCAGCCTGTTCCCTGGTCTAGAAAAGCACACTTACCCCCTGGTACCTCGGAGAGGAGTAATCATGGTGCAGAGCCTAGAAGGCCCTCTGAGTGTCTGGCACCTAGTAAGTGCTCAGTAAACAGTCCCCGCAGCTATGTTGGTGTTGTTGCATTACCACCACCACCCCTTGCCAAGAAGGAAGACCTTCCCCAGCCCCTCTGCCCATGCTTCAGCCAGAAGACCCCCCGGAGCAGCCGGTCCTGGCAATGGAGGGAAGAGCGGGTGGGCGGACACATGGCTCACGGCTGTGTGTAAGGGCCCCACACCCCATCTGCTCTCGAAAAGTTAAGATTAAAGGATCAGAGTTAGTCTCGCTGCCACCGTCAATAGCCCGAGCCTCCCACCCATGCAGGCGCCTGGAGCCTGGGCCCAGATGGGAGAAGGCTTCTGTCTCAAAGATATTTTGGAGGGGCGCACGCATACTTCTGCATATATGTGTTTCTAAACAGCCTCTCGGACAGCCTTCGCGACTCCAGCTTTCCTAAAAAAGCTCTGAATGCCACTTTCCTTCAGATGGACACAGTGGGAGGAATGAGACAGCTTTTCCTAGCTCTCCGGCTCCCCCCCCCCCCCCACCCAACCCCATAGACACTTTTTGAAAAAACACCAACAGCATCAGCTAGTGGTGGAAGAGGGAATAGACGATGTTTTACCCATCTCTGACAGTGCCTTTGTAAAGCCTGGTGTGGTATTAAAATATTACAAATCCATTGGCAGTATTCTCTAAGGGGTTAGATCCAATGTAACCAAAATGAATTAGTCATTTTACTAAGCAGTGTATGCATAAAGAGCAGGTTGGTGGCTGTAAGACAAAAGGCACTGCGCTTCCTGACAATGTCCCCCCTCCCCGCACTCCCACCAGGACCTGCCACCTCGGATGGTTCATATTTGATCTTCCGTGTCTGCCAGCGTGCTCAATTAATCCAAAAGATTTGTTGTAGTCAAACAACAATTCTGATTTGGGGTCCCCTGTTTGGGGCTTTTTCACTTAGGTTGGATCCAAAGCCCTTTGATTCCCACTGCCACTGCCCTCGTCTGTGTTAATCGACTGTGTGTCTGCTGCAGGAGTGAAGTGGGGGAGTCCCGCTCATGGCTCTGGGCATGGAAAGGTTTCCGCTGGAAGTGCTGAGCCCGGCAGAACCCTAGGCTCCCTGGCTCCAGATGAGGAGATGCAGGGATGTTTTGTCACTTCTCCTGACACCAGGATAGGAGGCTTGCCAGACACCAGAGTGGGAACATGGGTCACTTTGGAGGTTGGGGGCTTGGTGGGACGTGGCACCTCCCTTCGTGGGATCACCTGACACGGGGAACAGCCTCGGTGTACCTGGCACAGCAGTGAAATCTTTGAACACATTGTGTGCTGGGTGTCACCTTTATGCTTTCTCTAGATAAAGTTTCAGTCCAGTGCTAGAACATCTTAAACACCTATAGGATACCGGAGAGTCTCCCCCTTTAGCCAAGGGAGAGCCAGCCTCGGGCTCCCAGTCTTAGGTAACAAGAGAGTCTAACTAGAATTTAATAACATCAGTTATCACCCAACATGGGGCTTGAACTCACGACCCCGAGATCCAGAGCTGCACACTCTCCCGACAGCCAGCCAGGCAGCCCCTCTTTGTGTTTATTTTTACAGTTTAAAGCACCTTCTATTTATGATACAGGATCCCAATTATCTATTTACAATAATGTGACAAAATTTTCCTTTAAAATATTTTTGAGTTAAAAAGTACTGAGTCACATAAGGACGAATGTCACGTTGGTAATCTTTTAGGGGCAGGTGGATACAGCAGAAGTTGTGAAGTGAGCATGCCAGTGTCTGGCATTTGGGCTGTACTGGGTTCAAATTCAGCTCTGCCTTGTTCTAGGTTGGTGGCCTTGAACAAATGGCTTCCCTTTGCAAGGCCTCAGTTTTCTCCTCTGGAAGATGGGGATACAACCATCTCTCACATGATTTGATTGTTTTGATGATTAAATGAGATGTAAATATATGCAAAGTAGCTGGCATATGTGAGTGGGGGGAATATGAAGAAATGTCAGTTCCCTGGAGCTTTTGGCTCAAGACACTGGATGGGGGTCTTATCTACCCCATGCCCTAGTTTCCCAGATATGGGTGCCCCACCTGCTCCAGGATTGATGGTAGCTGGAGTTTGGGGAACAAAGACTGGAAAAGAGTGGTTATGGGCCAGAGCCTGCTCTGAACCCAACTTCCACCCTTGGTGGCAGCACCCAGACCAGCCTACAGGGAAGGGAGGTGAAGCTGGCACCAAAAGTCCCCAGACATTGCCAGCCTCTCTCAGCCCCACATCCTCATCTGTAAAATGCGTCCGTTGTTGTGAAGATGGAGCTAAGTTTCGTTTCTGGGACAGTAATTGGGGGGTGGGGGCTGGTCACAAGGTTCCACCACCCTTTCTTGGTCTGGTGGGGGCTGTTTATCCTGGTGCTTCCTGTGTCTAGATTACTCTCTCTCTCACCCCCTGCTAGCTCCCTCATCTCCTTCAAGGCTCTGTTCAAATGTCACCTCCTTCAAGAAGCTTTCCCTGGGGCACCTCGGTGGCTCAGTCGGTTAAACGTCTGCCTTCGGCTCGGGTCATGATCCCAGGGTCCTGGGATCGAGCCCCGCATCGGGCTCCCTGCTCCGCGGGAAGCCTGCTTCTCCCTCTCCCACTCCCCCTGCTTGTGTTCCCTCTCTCACTGTGTGTCTCTCTGTCAAATAAATAAATAAAATCTTTAAAAAAAAAAAAAAAGGAAGCGTTCCCTGACCAGCCTGCCTTCATTAGTACCATTCCCTCCACCACACATGTCAGGCCACTCTCTGCCCTGGCCCTGCCTTCTTTTTCTTCTCTACCCCCTTACTCCCATTGGTTTATTTGTCCTTTATCCATCTGTCCTCTCTAGAGTATCAACTCCAGGAAGGCAGAAATCCCCTCTTATTCACTGCTCTATCTCCAGGGCCCAGAAACCTCCCCGGCACACAGCAGATACTCAGAAAATATTTGGCAACTGAAGTAATGGTGTCTGGCACATAGTAGGTGCTCGGTAAAAATGTACTGGTGAATAAGTGACAGCATTAGGGACTGTATTCGCTTCCTGTTGCTGCTATAACCAGCGACCACAGACTTAGAAGCTTAACACAACCCACATTTACTGAGCACCTACTATGTAAAAGGCCAGAGCAGGGCCCCAAGGCGAAAGGGAAGACTGAGGAACAAAAGCAAGACGTCCCCCCAGTTCCCCATGACCGTCAGGCCCTCTGAGAAACCTTTTCCAAACATTTTAAAGATCTGTTGTCACTTCTCTCTCTTTCAATTTGTGTTTGTAAGAGCAGCCAGTGACATTTAGCTGATGGATCGATTAATGCTGTTGGACAAAGTAAGCGGGAAACCCTTGGATTTGCCAGCCATCACAGCTGAGCATTTTACCTGTGTGTGATTTGGCAAATCTTCCAGCCGTCTGGATGCTAGTCATTTTTTTCCTCCCTAACTCAGCCCCCGGCAATATAGCTCAGGGCTCTGTGAGTTTCTCCCAGATAGGGGAAGTGGGAAGAAATGAGTTTCCCACATACTGTAAAAGCTAAGAATTCCCACTATGCACCAGTAGGGAGGAAATAAAGGGTAGAAAATGCCCGGGGAAGTAAGAGACCATCATTGTTGTATACTTTTCAGAGCAGGGACCCTACTCGACCCATAGCCCAATGCCTCAGTAGTTGCAGAGGTTAAAAATGCAGTAGAGTGAGAGCCCAGGACCTGCTGCTTTCTCTTACACAACGGGCTTATTCTCTGGATGCCAGGTGAGATGGGTGCAGCAGGAGAGAAGTAGGTTAGACTTGAGTGAGGACTTCCTTCCTATGGGACTTGGAGTCTTGGCAGCTCCTCAGTCCTGCCTCTCTCACAGTTGGTATCCAGTCAGTTATCACATGTTATGGTTTGAATTGTGTGCCCCAGAAACATATGTGGAGGTCCTAACCTCTGGTACCCTCATTTAGAAAGAGGGTTTTTGCAGATGTAATCAAGTTAAGAAGAGGTCATCAGGTGGACCCTAATTCAGTATGCTGGTGTCCTTATAAGAAGAGGAGAGAGACACACAGAGAAGTCCATGTGATAACAGAGCCAAAGCCAAGAAACAATGGCCAAGGAACGCCAAGGATTGCCAGTAACACCAGAAGCTGGGAGGAAGGCGTGGAGCAGATGGGGAGAGCACAGCTCTGTTGGCAGACTTTGGACTTGTGTCCTCCAGAGCATGGTGTATTCATTTTCTGGGGCTGCCATACCAAATTACCACAAACTAGGTAGTTTGAAACCATGGAAATTTATTCTCTCCGTTCTGGAGGCCAGAAGTCCAAAATCAAAGTGCTGTCAGGGTCGGTTCCTTCTGGAGACTCCGAGGGAGAACCTGTTCCAGTCCCCTGTCCTACCTCTGGTGGTGGCCGGCCATCCTTGATGGCAGACGCATCACTTGAGTCTCTGCCTCCGTCTTTGCAGGGACTTCTCTGTGTGTCTCTCTGTGCCGTCTCCTCTTCTTAAAAGGACACCAGTCATTGGATTAGTGAACCCCAATCCAGTTGACCTCATCTTAACTTGATTCCTTCTGCAAAGACCCTGTTTCTAAATAAGGTCAAGTTCCGAAGTTCTGGATGGACATGAATTTCAGGGAACACTATTCAACCTAGGACACTGCACCCCATCAGTTCTTCCTGTCTACCTCTTGAATCTGAGCACTCTCCAGCCGCCTCCCTGATCCAGCATCGCAGCTCAGACAGTCCCAGTAGCCTCCCCTCTGGCTCCCTCTACAGTTCGTTTCTCACACAGCAGCTTGGATGAGCCTTTGAAAAAAAGCGAAATAGAACGTGTCACTGACTTCCCACTGCCCTTAGGATAAATCCCATCCCCACCCACATCACCTGACTGGGATGTCAGTTACACACAGACAAGGCACCACCGTGCCCCCCCACAGATGCTCAACAAACTCGTGCTGAGTGAAGCCTGTATGGACTCCTCGGTCCCTCTGTGAGCTCTGCCCACTCCAGACTCCTCAATGGAAAGTGCCAGCACCACACCACGGGTTTCACATCCACAGACTCTGGATTCTAGCAGCAGCTCCAGAGGGGAGCCACCATGGCTGTCCCCATTTTACAGATGGGAAAACTGAGGGTCCAAGAGGAGAAAGAGTAGTCACATGTTGGTTTTGGTCCTGTGGAAGCAGGCAGATGCCAAGACGGCATTAGACAGGCAAGAGGTTTATTGGGGGAGATGCCTGTGGCGGATGAAGGAGAGGGAGAGGAGGAGGCAGGGAGAGCCTTTAGATGGCAATGCTGGTCCGAACCTGGGGGTGAGGGGAAGAAGGAAGCTTGGTGGGAAGACCCTCAGACTGCCGTGCAGCTCTGGGAAAGTCTCGGCGAGGCTGACATGCGGTGCCGAAGCAAGGTGTGCTCGTCTGCTCAGGCTGGTCTGACAATACCACAGACCAGGTGGCCTAAACAACAGAAATGTATCTCTCACAGTTCTGGAGGCTCGAAGTCCAAGATCAAGGTGCCAGCAGGCTGGTTTCTGGTGAGGGCTCTCCTCCCAGCTTGCAGATGGCTGCCTTCGCTGCCTTCACAGGGCCTTTCTCTGTGCACGTGCAGAGAGAGTTCTGGTGTTTTACTCTTCATATAAGGACACCGGTCCTAGGGGATTAGAGGCCCTGTCTCCAAATACGGCCGCATCAGGGGGTTAGGGCTTTAATACATGGATTTGGAGAGACACAGATCAGTCCATGGTACAAGGGTTGCCTGTCCCAGCACCGTCAGGAGTGGCCCTGCTCCGCACCCCCTGACATGCTCGGTTGGGCTGGGAGCAGCCCCAGACAGGCGTGGCCTGAGCTAACACTACAGTAGATCAGAAGTACAGCCCTGCTGTGTCACGGACCCCTTGCAGGAGTTTCCACGGCTGCCACAAGTCTTAATGATAAGCGTAAGGGCAACACTCACTTCGAGTCTGCTGGGTGCCAGGCACTGTTACGGGGCTCAGAATCTCAGGGGATCCCAGCACAGCCGTATGCATTAGGTCCTGCTGTCCCCATTTTACCAACGGGGAAACTGAGACACACAGAGCCTAAGTGACTTTCTCTGGAGATGTCACAGCAGGGAACTGACCCTCAGTCTCCCAGCCTGGCCCCCTCCCCCTCTGTCTGAGGGTGGTTTGGGAATTCATAACATTTGCACCCCTTGTGTCAAGCTAGCCTGTGAAGGTCTCTAATCTTTTTGCCAAGCATCCCGGCTCTAAGGGCCCAGGGCCAAAAGCACTCACTTTGACAGGACCCCACCCCTATCTGATTGACATCCAGTGTTGATATGCCTGTAATAGGAATTTGAACGGAGAGCCCAGGGAGGTCTGGTGCTCTGTCCAAGGCCACACAGCAAGCTGACAGCAAGGCCAAGGAACAGAGCCATCAGTCTCAGGCTCCTGGCCTAATAGTAAAAAATCCCCGTGTCCTGCCTCAAGGCAGCTTGGCCTACTACAAAGAATCACCTGGCACCCTGAGTTCAAATCCCACCTCTGCCACTTCTGAGCTACGTGACCTTGGGCACATGGCATCTCTTCTCTGGGCCTTCATTTTCTTGTCTGGAAAATGGAGACTAGCAACATCTACCTTACTGGGCCTTACCTTGGGGAAATGACTTCACCCTGCCCCTTTATGCCTCAGTTCCCCCATCTGTAAAATGGGGACACAACAGTACCCACCTCATAGTGCTGTGGTGAAGACTGTAGGAATTCTAATTCGTGTAAAGTGCTTTTGGTTGTTAGATTCAGTCACGGTTTGACTTTGGCTGAGTCATCTGAATACCCCCTGACACCTTCTCCCTCAAATCGGGGAACCAGGAAGGAAGTATGGGAAGAAGAGGCCCAAGGACCTATCTCAGTCCTGCCAACTCGCTGGCGGACTTCAGGGAAGTCACAGGACCCCACTTTTCCCCCTCTGTGCACTGGGGACCCTTTTGGTCCCTCCCCAGTATGACTTTCCACGCTGGAATTTTTGGGTCCCAGAGTGGAGTTCAAAGCAGGATTATTAGATTCTGGATCTCCTGGGGACTGATGAGAATATATGAGGCCATACCTGATCCCGAGATTCCGCAGAGCATCACCAAGCAGACAGCTGGCCTCCAGATCACCACAGGACCAGGCATGCTGCCTCCCCTCACATAATAGCAGCCTTATCACACTTACCAAACCCAGCTATGCACCTAGCACCATGCAGATCTCTGTGTTCTCGCATCCAGACGTCATAACGTGGCCCCATTTTACAGATGAGAAAATGGAGGCTCTGAGAGGTTAACTAACTGTCCAAAGTTATTGGCCAGTCTGGAGCCAGAGCTGGCCCCAGCAGCCCTTGAATCATATTGCCTCTGTTGGTATCTTTTTTAATCTTTCCAATAATAATTCCTGGGAATTAGAAACTGCTGTAGGTCTCCCACTGTATTAGCGGGGAAACGAGGCTCACGGCTCCTTGAGATTTGGATCCAGAGCAGGGCTTCAGCTTCTGTGAGCTTAACCACTATCTTCTACCCTATACCAGCAAATGAAGGCAAAAAACAGGAGCCTTGGAATTGCTAGACCTCTATCAAAAAAAAAAAAAAAAAAAAGTAGCAGGGATCCAGTCAACCCTGTTCCTCCAGCCTCTCCAGAGGCCCACCTAAAGGCAGCTCGCCCTGGACAGAGTGCGCAAGGCAGCAAGGAGTGGCCCACAGCGCCTCCGAGCAGAGTGAAGGAGTGAAGCGTCAATCCCTGATCCCTGGAAATGAGGTGGATGATACCCTTTGTCACCCAAGTGTAATCGTTCGGCTTATTTGGGCTCGTGGCCAGCGAGCCCCCAGGCCACGAGCTGGATCTTTTCCACCTCCTTGGAACCAGAGTGAGCCCTCCATGGCCCGCTCAGAGCTGCACCCTCCCGTGTTTATCTAACTTCCCTGACCCTGGCAAGTGCTCGTGGCCTTTCTCTTCCTTTCTGAAAAACCAGGACACAATAGGAAGCGTTTCCTTGAACTTATTAAAAAATCCAGACTTGTAAATTAATTTGTCCGTGTTGTACAAAGGCAGTGCAGATGGACTCATTAGCATGCACACAACAAATAATTATAGATGAATTTTTAGCTGGCCTGCCTAATGCGCTTGCTGGGTTAATTATGTCAATGTATAATTACATCAGCCCGGGGAGACATAATGGCATACCCCGCTGAGCAGGCCCTGCCTAATGACGGGGCATGGGGGGAGCGCTGACAGAGGGAAGACAGCAGCGTTCCTGCGCACCTGCTTACCTCGGCACAAACGCCCATTGTCAGAGTATCCCGCCACCTAAACAGACAGGAGGAGAGGGATAAAACGCAGAGGCGACCTTGTTCCAGCCGGACCTGAAGGCTCCTGTATGCAGACACTGCCCCATTTCTTCCATCAGCAGATGTTTATTGGGTCAGATTGCATGTTGGACTTCATTCACCCACAAGGGGTCCAGTCAGGAGCAAAAACAGATGCAGTCCCAGCCCTGCCTTGTGGAGTTTGCAGACCAGTGGGTGTTAATTAGGTAGACTTGCCAATCAATGAAAATTGTAAGTACAATGAGCGCTATAAAGGAAAGTTGCTGGCAGCTGGGAGAGCTCAGATGGAGGAATGACTGACTGGTCAAGGCAGGCTTCCTGGAAGAAGTGGCATTTGAGTTGCAATATGAAAGGTGATTAAGCATTAACTAGCAGAAAGAGGTTAAAGGAGAAGACAGGGTGTTCCTGGCAGTGGCTCTTGCCCAGACAAAGGCTCCAGGGTAGAAAGGTGCTTTTGAGGAACTAAGAGTAAGCCAGTGTGACTGGAGCTCAGAAAGGCAGGAATAGCCAGGGTTTCCATTTGTTCCAAGGTGACCAAATGCCAGGCGCTGTATTGAGCACTTTATGTGTATGGATCCTCATCCCAGCCCTATGAGGTTGGTACTTTTATGGTGAGGCACAGAGAGGTAGAGTTGTTTGCCAGAGTCACACAGCAGTCCTGAAAAACAAGTATAGATTAGACCAGGACCCAGGATCCATGCTACATGGACCAGACCCAGGCCCCTTGGTCTCGAGCAAGGAGGCCCTGGCTTTCCTGGGTCCCCATGAACACCCACCTGGGCTGCTTGGGTGGAAATGTCCACACCTCTGGGTTAGGAAGCCTTTGTGGCATCTGAGAAAGAGACCCAGACTTGAACTTCACCTCCGCCCTTCAGCAAGTCACCTGGCTTCTCTGAGCTGGTTTCCTCATCTGTGAAAATGAGTTGAATCCAAGCCAGCCTCCAGGGGATGCTGGGAGCATCATGGGAACCCATTCTCATGAACAGCTTTGTAACCTAGAAGAGGTCATACAAACCTCTGGCATTATCCAGATGTTCTTAGTACCTGCCCACAGTTGGGAATTGGGGAGAGGTACCTGGAAAAACTGCTGGAATCTAGATCTGAAGGAAGAGGAAGTTCTTACTAGATGGGGGGGGGGACGGAGTGGGGCAGGGAGGGGACATAATTCCATGCGGAAGGACCTACAGATTCCTCATCTTTTAGCTATTGAGAAATTGGGAGGTATCTTACATCCAGGTATGTATTTCACCCCCAGAAAAGCCATTATTTAATCAACCACACATGGGGGCACGTGGGTGGCTCAGTCAGTTGGGCGTCTGCCTTTGGCTCAGGTCATGATCCCAGAGTCCAGTTTCCCTACTCAGTGGAGAGTGCCTCTCCCTCTCTTCGCCTTCTGCCCCTTCCCCCTTTTATGCACTCTCTCTCTCTCTCTAATAAATAAATAAATAAATAATATATTTTTTAAAATAGACCATGCATGGGGGCGCCTGGGTGGCTCAGTCGTTAAGCGTCTGCCTTCGGCTCAGGTCATGATCCCAGGGTCCTGGGATCGAGCCCCGCATCGGGCTCCCTGCTCCGCGGGAAGCTGCTTCTCCCTCCCCCTCCCCCCTGCTTGTGTTCCCTCTCTCACTATGTCTCTCTCTCTCAAATAAATAAATAAAATCTTTAAAAAATAATAATAATAATAATAAAATAGACCATGCATGTAACAAATGATGGTGTGTTGGTCCAGGTCCATTGAGAAGCACCCCAAGGATTAGATAGATAGATAGATAGATAGATAGATAGATAGATAGATGATAGATAGAAAGAATTGAGGAAATGCAGGGGAAGGAAAATAGGGAGGGAGGTGGGAGAGGTGTCGGAGGAAGAAGAGGTAAGGAACTGGGTGGAAGCATCCAGGCGGTTTAGTCTGGACCATCTGTACAGTGCTGGGCAGGCCTTGGAGGAGTCGTTGGTCCTCAGAGCAGTCCTGTGCCCCTCAGGAGTCAGCCCCATCCCCAGCTGCCTGCAGGTCTGTGTGGGAAGGCCAGGGGGAAGGCTGACCTCAGACTGATGGTTGTCAGAGTGGGGTCCTTGTTTACAGACACCTCCTATGGTTGGTGGCATACAAGACACAGTCTCAGGGCCACCACGGATGGCACCATAGAATCCAGAAAATGCAGTTATTGTGACAGTTATTGTTGTTGTTATTATTGCCGGTTGGGCAAGACACCCATATCCATGGGGATGGCACACACTCCCCTGAGCAGGTCCCTGAAGAAGGCTGCTCCCTCACAAAGCAGAAATTCCACATTGCTCTCCTAAGCCGTCAGAGCAACTCCAGAAGGCTCTTGTGGATGGTCCCCTCCACTCCCTGTAGAGCGGCCTCAGCCTGGGCAGCCCTCAGCCCTCAGGGCCCCCACCACTCCTGGGCTCCTCTCTCTGTGTGTGCAGACCCTGTGCCTGTGTTTGAAGCGACGCGCAGCCTAGACGACAGACTGCAGCCCCCCAGCTTCGACCCCAGTGGGCAGCCGCGGCGAGACCTCCACACTTCGTGGAAGAGGCACCCCGAGCTCCTTGGCCCCAAAGGTACTAATAAGGCCTTATGGGATGTCCATCGTAAACAAATGGGCTGTGGATCTTCAGCCGCCAATCTTGGCCACCTTTGGAGGGGTGGGGGTGGCGGCAGCAAGGAGCTCAACTTTATCATCTTAGATGTAGGATGGGTTATGGTACACCACTGCTGAAACAACCCAACCGCAAATCCCAGAAGTCTAAAGTATTTGAAGGGTGGGAAGTGGGAGGGGATGCTCCATGTCCCCTGCTGCGATTCTGCCGTCTTTGACACATGGCACCCAGAGTCATGGTGACTGTCACAACTGGCTGACAGGCAGAGAAAAAGTGTGGAGGATCATACCGAAGTTTATGGCTCCAGGCTCAGAAGTGGCACACGTCACTTCCAGCCACATCCCAGTGACCAAAACTCCGTCACGTGGCCACACCCAGCTGCAAGGGAGCCGGGGAAGTACAGTCTGACTCTGTGCCCAACAAGGGAGGGAAACAGGATGTGGTGAACACAGCACTGTTTCAGTATCAAATGAGACAAGTCAGGAAACTGGGAGAGCTAAAAATAGAGTTCAGATATACATATATTGTGATAAAAATGTTTAAAAGCAAGGAAATGATGGACAAAATTCGGCTTTGTGGTTACCTCTGGCAGGTGAGGTAGGAGGTCTCCGTGGGGAGGAGCAAATCTGCACGTGAAAGCTCTTGGTAACCATCTGAGTCTTGGGTGTTCATTAAGCTGCAAGCCAGGCACTGTCATAGGCACCGGTGACATATCTGGGAACAAAACAGACAAAAATCCCTGTCCTCGTGGCACTGACCTTCTAGAGGGAAAGGCTGACTGTCAACCAATAATGTTAAACATACAGTATTTCAGGTGGTAAGAAAGGCTTTGGGGGGAAAATGAAGCAGAGAAGAGGGGAAGAGTCAAAGGAATAAATGAGGAGAATTTACCTCAAAAGTCAGCGAGATTACCTTCTTTTTTTTTGGTAAAGTGCCAGGAGAGTAAATACTTCAGACTTTGCCGGCCACACATTTTCTGTCACGACTACTCAACTCTGTGTGGAAAAAAGCCATAGAACATAGGTAAATGAGTGGATGTGGTTGTGTTCCAATAAAACTTTATAGACAAAACAGGTGATGGGCCAGTTTGGGCCCAAGGGCTGTCATTGCAGATCCCTGGTCTATCTCCTGGAGATAATGGGCTGAGGCCTGCCAAATCGAAGTTTGACTGCTCTGGCACACTCCCCAATTCACAGCTCCCTCCCTACCTCCCAGTGCCTAGTGAGCACCTACTGTATGCCTGGTCCTTGGCAGAGTCCTCTGGGGAAGATTTATGGTGACTAAAATACACCACTTTGCCAGCTCTGTTCCTGTACCCAGAATGCCCTTCCAGCCTCCCTGACAAGCCAGCTCATATACAGATGGCTCTGTGCAGTCTCTGAGGTCCCTTTAGGGTTTGAACTTCCCTCTATCAGAATAATGGCAGTTGTGGGAACCGCCGCCTCAGAGCATTTGCGCTGTGCCATGTGCCTTTCACACGGCTTCCCACTGTCCCCTTGTATCAACCTTCTAAGGTGTCACTGGCCCCATTTGACAAGCAGGGAAACTGAGTCTCAGAGGCAGTGGGCTGCCAACAGGGATTCAAACCAAGGGCTCTTGACCTTGGCCCTGGGCTGTGTCTCTCCGTGAGTGCTGTGCTTCGTGATGGTCAAACCTTGTTTGTTTATTCACTGCTGTGGCCTCAGCCCCGGCAACGTTCCCTCTGTGTGTGTGTGTGTGTGTGTGTGTGTGTGTGTGTGTGTGCGTGCGCGCACTTGCATAAGAACAAGCCAGGCCCTGAACACTCTGTCAGGCCTTCAAGGGACTCACTCTACAAACTGCCCAGCTCTGCACTCACCACAGGTGACAGGACAGAACGTAATGGAGTCAGTCGGACCCAAGGTCAGGAGCCCAGATTTTGGAATTCTTGAGACATTCACCCTCGATTGCCGGCCCCTGAGCACCCTTTCTCCTCGTGACAAATTGAGTGCCAAAGACACACACTGAACCCCTGAAGGAGCCACCACGGGTCTGCAAAGCTGGACCCAATGTGGGCCCTGCCCAGGGGCACCCGCAGGTGCGGTGGGCTATGACTGAGCATCTGAGTGTGTGCTGTCACCTACAGTTACCCCATGACCCAGCAATTTCACTCCTAGGTATCTACTCCAAAGAACTAAGAACAGGTGCTCAAACAAACACATGTACAAAAATGTTCACAGTAGCACTATTCACAACAGCCAAAGGTGGAAACAATCCAGTTGTCTATCAGCAGATGAATGGAAAAACAAAATGTGGCCTGTCCATGAAATGGAATAGTATTTAACCATAAAAACGAGTAAACGAGTGACAGTCTGATCCATGCTACAACCTGGATGAACCTCGAAAACATTTTGCTAAGTGAAAGAAACCAGACACAAAAGGACATATATTATGTGTGATTCCAGTGATAGGAAATATCCAGGATATGCAAATCCCCAGAGACAGAAAGCAGATTGGTGGTTGCCAAGGGCTGGGGGAGTGGGAAAAAGGAGTGACTACTTAGTGGGGACTGGCTTCCTTTTGGGGTAGTGACAGCATTCTGGAATTAATGCTAACGGTTGCACAATACTGTGAATGTTTTAAATGTCACTGAATTGTATACTTTTATGTATATTTTACCATGACTCTTAAAAAAGTAAGAAGGCCGAGGAGGCAGGAACAGGTCCAAGAGAGTAAAGAAGCCTCTGGGCTTGCTGGCTGAGACTGGCACATGGGAACTTGACATTCGTTCACACGCCCCCCACGGTGACAACCCAGCTGACCATGGTGATGGCAGGTCTCTCCAGCTGCACTCTCTCTAACACCCGAGTTTGGGAAATTAAGTCTTGTCCCAGCACTGCCAGTCCCTCCGGTTTGCAGAAGGCACCTCTGGCTGCCATGCCACTTCCAGTGATGGGTGGTTTTCCCTCTTTTTTTCCCTCCAGAGCAGAGAGAGGGGACATCTCCAGCAGGGCCCACGCTGACTGAGGGGAGCCGCCTCCCGGGCATTCCCAGCAAAGCCCTCCTGACAGAGACTTTGCTGCAGAGAAATGAGGCGGAGAAACAAAAGTGAGTGGGGAGGAACAGGTGGGCCCCTGCTGCCCCGCCTGGCTGGGAGGTGGGACCTTCAGGGAATCCAGATGCAGGTTGGAGATAGAGATGCAGGCCCGGGTTTCCAGCCCTACCTCAGCAGCTCAGCGGCCAGCCCTGGGCAGCTCACATCACCTGTCTGAGCTTCAGTTTTCCCAGTTGGAAAATGGGGCTAATGGTGGTGTATTAGTCAGGGTTCCCCAGAGAAATAAAACCAGAAGGATTTTCTATTTTAATTAAGACACATATTTCAAGGACTTAGTTCACACAGTTGGGGCTGACAAGTCTGAATCAGTAGAGCCAGCCAGCAGGCTGGAAAGTCAGGCAGGAGTAGGTGCTGCAGTCTTGAGGCAGAAGTTCTTCTTCCTCGGTTTTATTCTTAAGACCTGCAACTGATTAGACAAGGCCCACCCACATTATTGAGATTCTTCTCCTTTACTTAATGTCAACCGACTGTAGATGTTAAGCCCATCTACAGAATACCTTCACAGCAACCCCAAGATTAGTGTGTGGTTGAATAACTGGGTACTGTAGCCTGATCAAGTGGACAGGTGATATCAACTCCTAGTCTACCGTGAGAATGAATATATGTGTTTAGCTCCGCACTCACTTGAAGGAGTATATGTCAGTAAATGGTTGCCCTTACAGTTGATGTGGGAGTAATAATACCTGGATTATTATAAATCTGGATCTTTGGGGCATTTCTAGGACAGCTTCATGGTGGTCATTACATTTATCCTTTCATTTACTTATTTCATATTCACTTGTTCCATGTATTTATGGAGCCACCTGCTGTGTGCCAAGCACTGTTCTAGGGGCACAGCAGTGAACAAATGGACAAGCCTCCCTGCTCTCCTGGAGTTTACTTTCTCATGAGGAAGACACAAATAAACAAGATAAATAAAGTAAATAGTATGCTACATGATCATAAACGTTGTGAAGAAAAATAAAGGAGGGAGAGTTGGAGATTGAAGCTGAAGTTTAAATAGGGTATAAGGGGAGGCCTCACTGAGGAGGTAAGCAAAGCCCCAAGGAGGTGGGGGAGTGAAACTTGCAGATCTGTGGGGAAGGGTGTTTCAGACAGAGGGGACAACCAGAGCAAAGGCCCTGAGGTAGAAACATTCCTGGTGTGTTTGACCAGCAAGGAGGTGAGTGTGCCTAGAGTGGTGTGAGAGAGGGGAAGGGACAGGGTGTAGGACCAGAGGTAAAGGGGCTCCTTCCCTAGAGTCTCTGAGCCAGACAACAGAGGGCCCAGGCTTTGTATAAACCCTCCCCCAGTCCAGCTGGGGCCCCTCTGTCTCTGCTGAGACACTTGCATCACACCAAAGCTCTAGGCTACAGTGGGCTGGACAACCATCCCAAACAACTGACACAAAGACGGGAAAAAATGCCTCCCCAAGGACAGGAATAGTAAGTAATGGTACTGAGGGAGCTCCAGGTACCCCACATCACGCTGAAGATGTCTCATAGCAGCCACGAGGCAGACCCCAGCAGAACCTTATTTTACAGGTGAGGAAACTGACTCCCAGAGAGGCAAGGTCACTGGCTGATATAGGTCCACACAGTCAGCAAAAGAGCAAGGCAGCCAAATGCCTGAATGTCATGTTTAAGGACTGGTTAAAAAGGCAGAGGTACAGATTACAGGGAGCAGGTGAGTGGGTTAGGAAGCCAGGAGGACCGACTCAGGGACCCAAGCAGGGCCCATGCACATGGGCATGTGCAGAGCCAGGGTGAGCAGGCCCGGTCTCTCCGCAGGGGCCTTCAAGAAGTACAAATCACTTTGGCAGCCAGACTGGGGGAGGCAGAGGAAAAGATCAAAGTCCTACATTCAGGTATGTATTTGGCACACATTCCCTGGCCCCGTGCACCTCCCCAACCCTGTCAGACCAGGAGGAGGAGTGGGAGGGGACAGTGACTCTATGAACACAAGCTCAGGTAGTCTAGAATCAGGAAGGTGGGGCGGGGGTGGGGGGATGCGGTTTAAGGAGGAAGGGGGTAGATCAGCTTTATACCGTGGGGGTCTGAGCCCAGTCCCTGGAGGCCACATTGCTGTGGAGAGAGGGTTTGAGAAGTAGAATTAAATCAGGGGTGGCGAACTCAGTGCCTGCAGGGGCCAGACACACAACCAAGCTGGTCAGGTTAGGGAAGGCAGTAGGGCAGGGTGGGGTCTGGGGCAAACTGGACCACCTAGGCCTTGACTAAAGAGATGGCCGCTGTTGAGCATCAGCCAGCTACTGCCATATGACCCAGTGTCACCAAGCTTTCAATCTTCTTGGAGAAATCAGAAATCTTGAATTTCATAAGAAATTTCTCATAATTAACACATATCTGTTGACTTCATTGCTCCTCCCTGTCTGAACCTTGGAGTGGGTGAGCTCATGGACAGATGGCCCCACCCAGGTCCTGGAGTGACCTAAGGGTGTGGGGCAGCTCATACACAAGGCCATGGGACAGACAGACCCCTACCACTTGCCTGGGTCCTCTGAGCTTCGTAGACTCCTAGAGGGTCATCCTGTCTGCCCTCCAACCAGCTTGAAGCCTCTCCATGGGCAGGAAACTCTACCTGTCCCTGGTTCTAACCAAAAGAAAGGTCTTCCCTTGCTACCTTGAACTTCATTCTGCCTTCTGAACCCTGCAGAAGGAGTGGGCTCCTGGGGGAAGTGGGAGGTGCTTCACCCTGGCTCTTTACTTTTTCCCAGCGTTAAAGGCCACACAGACAGAGCTGCTGGAACTGCGGCGGAAATATGATGAGGAGGCGGCATCCAAGTAAGTGAAAACCCTGCTGAGGTATGCCTTCTCACTCTGGCTCTCCCAGACATGTCTCCTCCCTCTGATCCTACCAGATATGTCTCTTCCCTCTGCCCTTCCCAAATATGCCTCCTCCCTCTGACCCTCCCAGACATGCCTCCACCCTCTGACCCTCTCAAATATGCCTTCTCTTTCTGACTCTTCTCCCTCTAACTCACTGCCTGAAGCACCTATTTCATTAAGCACCCAGTGCTCCCCACCCCCATAGGCACACAGCTGTTCACTGGTCTGTGCCATTCATGCACCATAGACTATAAATGACATTCTGGGTTGTGGCTGAGTAGGGTCTGCTGGGCAGGGGCCTCCACCTTACCACAACTTCCTAGAACTGTCTCCACCACAACTCCACAGTACAACCCTCAGGGGCTGAGTGTCATTCACTTAAATTACTCTGGACTCAACATGGCTTTAAGACATCATTTATTCCACAAACACTTATTTAGCACCTACTGTTTACCCAGTGCTATGTTGGGTCCCTGGAAGAAACGCTAGAATATGGCCCTGTCCTCAGTCGAGGAGAAGAGACAGACAATAACTGATGATGTATAGTGATAAATTCATTCCTTCACAGATGCTATTGAGCACTTACTGTATGCTTGGCACTGTTCTGGGCGCTTGGTGAATGCTAAGAAAGGAAGAGCCATGAGCAGCAAGAGAGACTAACAGGGAGGATGGGTCCTGTTATCCAGGGTAGTCCCAGGGGACTTCCCTGAGGAGATGACCTCCAGAATGAGAAGGAGATGGCCATATGGAGAATCCTGGGTTGGGTGCTCTGGGCAGGGGGGAACAGCTTGCATGAAAGAAGGCCCTGAATACGCCTAAAGCACGTGCACAGCTTATAGTCACCAAATGCTCCCCACAGGCCTCCTGTGTCCCCACCCCATGCTCAGCACAGGGGCAACCAAGGTGGATACAGCCTGTCCTGGCCCCCTCAGTGCTGGGAGCCTGGGGGTTGGGGGGCAGCAAATAAACGAATGACCACCACGGGGGTAGTTGAGGGAGTCCTCCTAAGAGGACACTTTGGAGCTGGGTTTTAAAACTCAGAGTCCTGTCCTCTTGAGGAAGGGCATTCCAGGTAGAAGGCACAGTGTGGCCAAAGGCTGGGAGGTGTAGCTCCGTGGGCAGCTAAAGAGAATAGACCCCTGGCAGGGGCAGCAGGCCAGGCCGCCTGGAAGGGGTGTCGTGCTGAGGCCCCCATCCCATTTCCCCACAGCCTGGGTTCTTTTGTGCCCAGCCCGGTTTCTCTCTAGTAGGAGGGATAGAGGGCAGCCTCCTTAGCCTCCCATTGTGAGCGAGAGCCTTAGGTTCAGGCAGGGGCTGGGGTTATCAGGATAGGCAGGGGTCCGGTGGCTGCCAGAAACCCTTCTCAGGGTCTTATCTTTCTGTCTCAGGGCAGATGAAGTCGGCCTGATCATGACCAACTTGGAGAAAGCTAATCAGGTGAGAAGATGTGTGCTAACACTCATTCTGCCCAGGGTGGGGTTCGGGCTGGGGGGAACCCAATTGATATTTATTGATACCATTGCCATGTGCCATGTGCCATGTGCCATGCTGAGTGCTAGGGCCGGGAGTGTCTGGGACCCTGGGCTCCCGGAGGAAAGAGGAAGGGATGCTGACAGAATACTCAGAAATAGGGTGACCCAGGCAGTAGAAGTTGGGGAAGGGCACCTGGCCCAGACTTGAGGGTCAGGGAGGACGTCATGGAGGAAGGGCCATGTTGCTGAGACCTGACGAATAAATTGAAATTATAGCAGGATGGCATTCTAGGCCAGGGGACAGCCTAGGTGAAGGCCAGGTGCCCTTCCCTGGCGGCTCCTGTGCAGGAGGCCTCTCTAGCAGGAGGAAGGCGGCGGAGCAGTGACTGGTGAGCCCACCCCGAAGGCCAAGCTGGGATGTGGGTCTCTCCCAAGCAGACTGAGCGAGGAACCATGTTCCAAAGAGCCTGAGGTGGTGACAAGGGACAAGCCCCAGCTGCTTCCTTCCCTCCCTCCCCACACCACCAGCTCTCCTGCAGCCTCCTCCCTTGATCCCAGCCACGCCAGCCAATCACTGGATGGACCCCAAACTTGCTTGGGGCCCCCATCTTCTAGTCCCAGCCCAGGTCCTCAAAAGTCCATGAGCCTCTGCGAGTCCCCATTTTCACATATGTAAATGGGGTCCCACACCCTGCCTTCTTCAGACTTCAGACATGTTGCCGTCTGGGGGGCAAAGCTGGCAGGAGTCTGAAAGGAGGTGAAGCGTGGCCATGGGGTCCAGGCTGGAGTCTCAAGGGCCCAACACACCTCCACCCACCCTCGGCTCCCTGCAATGCCAGCAGCCAGGGACATGGCCAGGAGGGGCCAGCAGCGTGACAGCGAGTAATCATTTCCCTGGAGGAGCACGCTTTACAGCTGGGTTCTAAAGCCCAGGAGGCCTTCTCTGGACGAAGGGCGTTCCAGGAGGAAGGCACCGCAGGATCAAAGGCCTGGAGGCACGGCTGTGCCGGCTTAAGTGCAGGGCCCACTCACCTGCAGAGGAAACGTGGAAAAGAGTAGCATTTTTAGGGTAGTTTTTTGAATACATAATCCATTTTCATAGTTCAGAACTCAAAAAGGTTCATACTTGGGAAACTCCCGTCTCCTTCCCCAATTCAGCTTCCCAGTTATTCTCCCTTTGGCAGCCTCTCTTACCTGTTTCTAGTGTCTCCTTCTAGAGATCCGTTCACAAGCTCAGGAATGTATCTATTTTTACCCCTTTTTATAACAAAAGCCATAATATACTGTACCCACCCTCTCGGACCTTATTTGTTCCATGTGTATATCTTAGAACTCATTCCATGTCTGCATAAAAGAAGTCCATTTATTTACGGCCGTGTGGTATTGCCCTACATGGCCACTCCGTCATCCAACCGGGGGGTGGCAAGCTTTCCGTGAAGGAGCAGAGAGTAAATATGCCCAGCTTTGTGTCACGGCCATCCCACTTTGCCATATGTGAAAGCGTAGACCGTATGCGAGCGAATGGGTATGGCTGTGTTCCAGAAAAACTTGATACACAAAACAGGCATCCAGCTGCAGCTTGCCCACCCATGGTCTAACCAGTCCCCGACTGATAAAGGCCATATTTCCAGTCATTTAACATCATCGTCAATCCCGCGGGGAACACCCGTATACAGATACTATTTCAGACATGCATGAGCCACTAAATAGGGTAAATTCTGAGAAGTGGAATTCCTGGGCTGAGGATCTGTGCATTTTTATTTGACAGATGTGGCCAAACTGCCCAGTTTACACTCCCTGCAGTTAAGACAGGGCCGGTTTCCCTACAGCCTCAGTAGTATCATGTGTCACCAAACTTTTGGATCTTTGCCAGTCAAATAGGCTTGCGAAAAGAGATCTTAGAGCAGTTTGAATAAGAAACAACTCTTTTTTAATGTTTATCTTTTCTGAGTGTAAAAGTAAAACCTCATTATAGAAAGTATGGAGAAGAAAATAAATGTCATCATATTAGGGTTTTTTTAATCTGTATTAAGATTGTCCAGAATGTGAACAAGAGGATTCTGGAGCAGAGCAGATCAGTGTTACTACTTACATAGTAATAACCCTGCCAGTTTGCCCCAGTTCTTCCCCCCGGGGTGACAATCAGACATCATCTTGCACGCACCAGATTTCTTACTGTGGGCAAGGAACCCCCACATGTGACTCTGGATGGTTATATAGGAGAGGGACTTTCTGAGAGAGGGAGAAAACTAGCTCCCTAGTGTCATGATGAACAGAAGGGCAAGCATCCTGAGTTTTTAGCATGTGGAATGAAAATACTTCTCTCCATGGGGAAGATAAGACTCGTAACTTTCTAGTAGCTTTAAACCCAGCTTTCCAACCCAGGGGATGTGTCCGTGGTCGGGGTCTCATCCCCCACTGAAATGTAAACACATACCTTCAGAGAGGAAAATTACTATGACTTGCTTCACCAGCTGATGTCAGAAACTGACTTCCGGGCTTGTCATTTAGCCCCGTCCTGTTTCAGTCAGATTTGCTTGGGAAGCCCTAGCTGTGCAGAAACATAAAAATATTTCTCTACACCTGCACACCCAAAACCTTTCCGAAAACAAAACTGACTTGAGCCATTTCTGGAACAAGGCAGGATACTAGTAAGTAAACAAATCAATTTAAAAAATAAATTAACAAAATGTGAACATGGATATGTGTGGGTCTCCATGTGCATATAGTAGGTATAGTGTCTTGATTGCCAAGATCAGTGTGAAAGTTAACTGTAATCGTTATGACCTGCGTCACCAACTGAGAGTTAAAATACAGTCACAGCTCTTTTAACAAAGTTAGCCAATTATTGATACCTGAGCTAAGATACCTAATAAGTTGTAGTTTACCAGATCACTTACTTTGCAAAACAACTCTATGAGGTAGTTACTTTTATCATCCCCATTTTATAAATAGAGGAACTGAGGCTGGGCAGATGAAATCTCTTGCCCAAGGTCGCACAACCAGGGAGTGACAAAGTACAGATTTCTCTCGAAAGCCATAAGGCTACATTGTTAACATTTGGAGGCTTCCTTCCAGGCTTTTTTCTTAGAAATTTTTGAGGAGTTAAGATCCACCATATACCCAGTTTGGAAAACTGGCATTCTGATTTAGAAATGTATTTCATTGCCCCCATTTCACAAGAGGAAAACTGAGACCCATAGAGAGGAAGTGACTTGGCCAGGGGCCTGCCTCAGCTCATGGGCTGGGAAACACTCTGCAGACACTCCATCCAGGTGGCACTAGGTGGCATGGGAGCTGGAGACAAACACCCAGCCCTGCCTGAAGCATGCAGGGGGACGGCAGAAGGCCAGGGTGGGATCCAGTGTGGCCCTGCTCACCTTTTAACCGCGCTTGCTTCCACTCTCCTCCCCAGCGAGCTGAGGCTGCCCAGCGGGAGGTAGAAAGTCTTCGGGAACAACTTGCCTCAGTCAACAGCTCTATCCGCCTGGCCTGCTGCTCCCCGCAGGGACCCAGTGGGGTAAGGATGGTGGGGGAGCCAGAGGGAAAGGTTGGGAAAAGCCATGCTGGTGAGTATGAATATGCGGATGCCATTTTGTGGATCAGTCATGTGCCTCTGTGTGAAATTAGGCACATGAATGTGTGTGGATACAGTGGGCATAGCATCTAAATTGCCAAGGTCAATGTATAGTTAACTATAATTACTATGACTTGCTTCACCAGCTGAAGGTCAAAATACAGCCACAGCTCTTTGCCTACTCAAGCTTGCATATGTGATTAATAGGAAGTCCAGCATCTTCCTTTGGAGGCCCTCCTTTACCCCCCAGTTGTCCAAGAATGCCAGCAACTTACTCAGGCCAAAGAGGACCATTTCCATGGCCAGATGCCTGGCAAGACTGGGTGGGAGGGTAAGTTTGAGCAATAGAGCAGCAGTGCAGTTTTGGTGGCTGCCACCACATGTCGCCATTGACCACTGGTTCTCAATCCTACCAAACCGCAGTAGGACCACTTAACCAAGATCTGAGATTGACATTCCTATCAGCCACTGGTTCCCAAACATGCCAGAGTGATTCCAGTGGGTTTTTCCAAACAGCCACATGCTACAAAGCACCTGTCTTTAGTCATCAATCCTGAGGTTCCTGTGTTAAGCCCGCTTAGTGCATCTTTCTCCTTCCTCCTGGTTGGTGCCCCTCTGGGGTCCTGGGGTAAAAGGGATTTCAGTCAGAGCCACCCCAACTGACACTTCTGTCCTATGTTAAGAGTCTTCATTGCGGGGTACCTGGCTGGTTCAGTCAGTAGAGCATGCAACTCAATCTCACGGTCATGAGTTCAAGTGTTGGGCATGGAGCCTACTTTAAAAAAAAAAAAAAAAGAGTCTCCATTGCTCCTCTCCCAGAAAGCCTTGGTTCCTTATGTAAGCTGGTCCACCTTCTCTCCAGATCTCTGCCTACCAAGGGATTAGATTTCCGATTCCTTACATAACGACAGGTCTGCTCCAGGGGGATTTGCAGCCTCCACCCGTGCACCTGAAGTGGCCAGCATACCTTTCACTTCACCTGCCACCCTGAAACACTGACCACCGTGCCCATATCTGTTTTTCTGTTTCAGTGTTGGACTGTGTCTCTGCGAACGTGAATTACTATGAATGTATATGTCTGTCTGTGCCCTTTGGGCAAGTAACTGTATCCTTAATCTAACTGTGCCTCAGTTTCCTCACCTGTATGAGTAAGACCTACCTGATTGGGCTGTTGGGAAGATTACATGTAAAGTACCTAAAATAGTGCTTGGACCTCCTCACTGAGGTCCGTGCTCAGCGAAGGTTTGATGCCACCGTTTAGTAGCAGTGGGGTGTTGGGGCATGTCTCAGGTGGTTTTGCCCATGCCCCGTGTGGTCTCTGAGCACATACGTGACTCTGTGTATCACAGTGACATGTCTATATGCGTATATCTCTTTGATGCTGGGTATTTCTGTGTGTCTGCATGTCAGCGTGAGTATTCCAGCAGGTACTTCTCTCAGGGTGTGCTCTGTTTGTGTCTGTGTCCCGGGAAGCAGTGTGTGTATATGTCAGCGTGTCTGGATATCTGCACAACGCAAGGAGTGAGCACAAGAGAGACTGAGAGCAAGAGAGCGCGTGGGTTCACCTCAGAAGGAATTTGCCGATGGTATTTAATTAACCCCCGTGGAACTCGGCAAATGCCTATGTTAATCAGCCACGGGGAATTTTGCTGGTTTGGGGGTGAGTTTTTCTGAGCCCCACAGTGGCGCTCGATGCTAATTAATTTAATGTGTTAATGGCATCCGCTTCCTGTTTTAATTGGCATTTATCTCCCTGGAAGAATAGCCAGTATTGGTAGTGGTAGGCTGTTTTCTGCTCTGTTTTGTTTTTTGTAATGCTTCTTTTTTTTTTTTTTTTTAAGATTTTATTTATTTGACAGAGAGAGACACAGCGAGAGAGGGAACACAAGCAGGGGGAGTGGGAGAGGGAGAAGCAGGCTTCCCGCCGAGCAGGGAGCCCGACGCAGGGCTCGATCCCAGGACTCTGGGATCATGACCTGAGCCGAAGGCAGACGCTCAATGACTAAGCCACCCAGGCGCCCCTGTAATGCTTCTTAGAGTCATTTGTAACTGCTCAGGACCAGCCCGACTTCAGGTCCTCTCAAACATCAACTTCTTTTTCATGCAGGACAAAGGGACCATTTCCTAAAACCTGGAGAAGCCATGGGGCTTGGGGCTAGGGGCAAATTAGGAAGAGGTAGGAACCACCGCTTGTCTGGCCTGTGGCTGTGGGGTCTCAGGTCTAAACCTGAGGGTCTGCCTGGAAGGGAGGGGAAATGTGTCGCTGGGATAGGACCTGTGCCCCATTTAGAAACCTAAACATTTATCTGTGATGTTACCTCTGCTGGGATCACCCAGTCCCCACCTCTTCCTCACCAGACTCTCTCCTTTTTTTTCGTCCTTTTATAGCAAAGGTTTTTTTGAAGTATAAAATATATAAGATCAGATGTGCATATCGTTAAGTGTACAGCATTGAATTTTTCAGAGATGCCATAACCAGCATCCAGATCAACAAGTAGAATGTTCCCCACCCCCAGAATACCCCCCTTGTGTCCCCATCCGGGTGCTACTCCCCAACAGGAGCCACTCTCCTGACTTGTAACTGCACAGCTGGGTTTTGCCTGCTTTTGTATCTGATCTTAATCAGATTGCGCACACACACTTTGCTGTCTGGCTCCTTTCACTTCGTATTCTTTTTTTTTTTTTTAAGATTTTATTTATTTATTTGACAGAGAGATAGCAAGAGCAGGAACACAAGCAGGGGGAGCGGAAGAGGGAGAAGCAGGCTTCCCGCCGAGCAAGGAGCCCGATGCGGGGCTTGATCCCAGGACCCTGGGATCATGACCTGAGCTGAAGGCAAATGCTTAACGACTGAGCCACCCAGGCACCCCTCACTTCATATTCTATCTGAGAGCGTAGTCCATGCTGTGTTAGTAGTTGTGGATTATCCATTTTCAGTGCTGTAGCGTGTTCCATTGTATGGATGTGCCACGACCTGCTCATCCATTCTCTCGTTGGAGGGCATTTGGAAGCCAATGGAGGGTTTCCAGCTTGGGGCTGTTACAGAGAGGGCTGCTACGAATGTTAGTCTTGGTGTTCGCACGTGTGTCTTGTGCACGGTACCTGCTTTCCCCACACATATGTACCAAGCAGAAGTGCACATGTCCACCCTTAGTGGACACTGCCAAGCAATTTTCCAAATCACTAACTTGTTCTTGAACTTCATCACAGTTTAGACACATCTTCCTCCAGAAAACCTTCCCTGCCCACTCCCCACCAGTTTGAATACTAGAGGGAAGGCATCCAGGCTGGTAGGAGTGGCTTGAGCAAAGGCTCAGAGATAGGAGAAGGAAAACCAGAGCCTGTAAGGAGGGGCTGAGTCACTCTGGGGAGCACAGCACCGGGGGGGTGGGAGGGAGAACGTGCCACGGATGGATTTCCCATTTTGTCTGGGATTCAGGGGTGGGGAAGCCAGCCCTCCAGCTGCCTGCCCCACACCTCTTAGCCCCTCAAAGCCCCACTTTGTCCTCAGGATAAGGTGAACTTCGCATTGTGCTCGGGCCCCCGGCTTGAAGCCGCGCTGGCCTCCAAGGATCGGGAGATCCTGCGGCTGCTGAAGGATGTGCAGCACCTCCAGAACTCTCTGCAGGAGCTGGAGGAGACCTCGGCCAACCAGATCGCGGACCTGGAGCGGCAGCTCACGGCTAAGTCCGAGGCCATAGAAGTAGGTCTTGGGAGAGGAGGTGTGCAGACAGGAGACGGGCGAGGCGTCCCCAGGCAGAAGGACGTGGGCCAGCCTGAAACCATCTTTGTTTCCTCCTCTAGAAGCTGGAAGAGAAGCTCCAGGCGCAGTCTGACTATGAAGAAATTAAAACAGAGCTGAGGTACTGTGCAGAGTGGGGCTCCACCACCCCCAGCCCTCTTTCTTGGTGGGGAGAGGCCCTGGACAAAGTTCATGATCTTCCTCCCTCCCACCACACCCCATTTGGTGATACCCTTGTCTCTCCTCCATGGCAGCCTGGGTCTCAGAACTTAACCACACTTGGTTCTTTGCCCTCCAGAGCCATCTATCCAAGAACTTGCAAGGTGGCTCGTGGTCCATGCGGGAACTGGTGGGGGGTGGTGCTTGCATCAGATTAGCTCAGGCCGGCCAGTGTGGGAGTTTGTTCATGCAACACCCCTTCAGGTATCATTGGAAGCAGTTCACAGCCTGCTACTTAAGGCTTGGTGTTGTCCCGGGTCCAGTGTTATGTAAGGTCCACGGGGTGGGGCAGTTGTTCTCAATCAGGGAAGATGAGCTAGAGGAAGTACCTCTCAGACCTCTCCCCAAGCCCCAGGAGCTTGGCTGGCCTCGGACTCTCTCCACTTTCTCTGGCAGCATCCTGAAAGCCATGAAGCTGGCCTCCAGCACCTGCAGCCTCCCCCAGGTGAGTGTTCCCGCCACTGTCCCTGCCGTGCAGGCTGCCCTTGAGAGCCTTCTGCCAACCGTGCCCTCTCAGCCTGGCTTCTTGTCTCCCCAGGGCATGGCCAAGCCCGAAGACTCATTGCTCATGGCAAAGGAGGCCTTCTTCCCCACGCAGAAATTCCTTCTGGAAAAGCCCGGTCTTCTGGCCAGCCCTGGTAGGGGAGACGGAATGCTCTTGGGGCCAAGGGGCTGTGATAGGGGCTGCCCATGGGCCTCTGGCCTTCTCCGCGCCCCCACGCCACCACCTCCCATGCGGGCAGGAGACAGATGGAGAAAAGGGGTCCACGTTGAATGAGCAGCTGCTGTGTGGTAGCGCTAGCTGGGGGCTGTCCGTGGGGAAGCCAGCTGGCAGTGCCTCCCACAGTGTCCACACACACGTACCCCATGCAGCTCACTCGGGCCCTCCCAAGACCCGCCCCAAAGGCTCCACTCATCCCCAAGCCCTGATGAGCAGCGGGAAGAGGTCACAGGGCACACAGAGGGCGTTCACATTGTACACCCGCAGCAGGACTGCTGGTAATGACCCACAGACATTGCGCTCTCCCCAAATCACCTTCTCAGCTGCTCAGCCCTTCTCCCCACACAGTGGCTCCATAACCTTATAGCTGTGTGGCCCCGGCCAAGACTCTCTGTGCTGCCTCTGTTTCCTCATCTGTAAAATGGGGACAACGACGGATCCATTCCATGGGTGCTGTTCACGTGGGGAATGCAAACACGTAGGACGCGTAGGAAGAGGAGGGCTGCAAGGTGGGCAGGGGCCAGGAGTGGGCACCCTGCCGTGGTGGGCATTGGTCCGGATGCCCCACCCTGGGGCCAGGTGCTAGCACGTAATGGGTGCTCAGTGCATGTTCTTAATGTCGGAGGGAGGGCTCCCCAGAACTGGCGTGTGGGCCAGGCCTGCACAGATGGGGATTTGAGGATCAGAAGGGGAGCTCTTAGTACGGCTGGACGCCCACAGCACTTCTCTCCCCCTCCCCGCCTGCCCTCTCCCCCCACCTTTTCTCCCTGAATTGCTCTCTCATGTATGTGTCTCTCTGCCTCCCACTTTCTGTCTCTTTGTCCCTCTGTCTCTTTCTGCCTTTCATTCTGTCTCTGCCTCCATCCGCGTCTCCTCTGGTTTCTCGTTTCTGTCTGCCTCTCTGTTTCCCTGTCTCTGTTTCTCTGGTGTCTCCCTCACTCTCTCTGTCACTCTCGATATTTCTGTCCCTGGCTTGCTCTCTCTCTCCCCATCACTGTCTGCTTCTGTCTGTCCTCTCTTCCTGCATCTGTCTGTCTCTCTGACAATATAGAGGAGGAGCCTTCGGAGGACGATTCCATCAAAGACTCTCTGGGCACGGAGCAGTCCTACCCATCCCCTCCGCAGCTCCCACCACCACCAGGGCCCGAAGATCCCCTGTCCCCCAGCCCTGGGCAGCCCCTGCTGGGTCCTGGCCTGGGCCCTGATGGCCCAAGGACTTTCTCACTGTCCCCCTTCCCCAGCGTGGCTTCTGGGGACAGACTGGCAGGGGACGCACTGCTGTCCAAGCACATGATGCCCCCGGCCACCTTCAAGGGGGAGGCAGGCGGCCTGCTGGTGTTCCCCCCGGCCTTCTACGGCGCCAAGCCCCCCACGGCCCCTGCCACCCCCGCTCCTGGCCCTGAGCCACCTGGGGCCCCCGAGCCTGTGGACGGGGGTGGGGGCAGCGCAGCTGGGGCAGGGGCCGGAACCGGAGCCGAGGAGGAGCACCTGGACACGGCAGAGATTGCATTCCAGGTGAAGGAGCAGCTGCTCAAACACAACATCGGGCAGCGGGTGTTTGGCCACTATGTGCTGGGGCTGTCACAGGGCTCAGTCAGCGAGATCCTGGCCCGGCCCAAGCCCTGGCGCAAGCTCACGGTGAAGGGCAAGGAGCCCTTCATCAAGATGAAGCAGTTCCTGTCGGATGAGCAGAACGTGCTGGCTCTGAGGACCATCCAGGTGCGGCAGCGAGGTGAGGGCCCATCCCAAGGCACGGGGGCTGAGGGCGCAGAGCCAAACTCCGCCACCTCCCAGCTGTGTCGCCTGGGGCAAATGACTTTGCCTCTCTATGCCTCAGGTTCCCCTCTGTAAAACAAGGAAATACAGCCTCGTTCCCTTCTTCCTGGGGCCTGTGGCTACCCCTTGCTCCCCACCTGGCCCTAATGGGACAGCTCAGGCTGATCACTGTGGGAGAAGGCTGAGCCCAGGGGCTGTCCTGGCAAGTAGGTACTTCCTGAGGACCTCCAAGCCTCAGTTTGCCCATCCATGAAATGGCCTGGGTTCCTGCCAACTTGCCAGACTTGACTTTTAGGGTAGCCCATGTGAATGGCCCAAGCTTTGACCTTACAGACACACCTGAGCTTGAGTTCCAGCTCTGCCACTCACGTACTGGGTGACCTGGGGCAACTGACTTTAGCTTCTGTGCCTCAGTTTCCCTATCCATCCCCATCTGTCAGCCTCCTCTGAGGGTTAAATGAGTATAAATCTTTCAGCAGGGCCCCTGGAACATAGTAACTGCTTGAGAACTATTAGCTGTGGTGGTGGCCACCGTTGTTGTTACCATTGTATTATTATTATTAGTTTAAGCCAGAATCATTTGTAGATCCAGTTTGTCACACAGACTGGCTAAGTGGTGGTCTTGCCACACACACTCAAGGTCTCCCAGCCCTGGCCCTGGAGCCCCTGAGGGAGGAGGGGACCCACCCTTCGCCCTGCCCAGCTCCAGAGATTGACCCTCAGCATGCAGGTCCCCACGACAGATGCCCCCTTGCCTCCCCCAGGCAGTATCACCCCAAGGATCCGCACACCAGAGACAGGCTCGGACGACGCCATCAAGAGCATCCTGGAACAGGCCAAGAAGGAGATCGAGTCCCAGAAGGGGGGTGAGTGCCACTGCCGTAGGGGAGGCCTGAGGCCTCCAGGACCTGCCCTGAGCAGCAGGTGCGCCCTCGTCCGCCTTCGTCTACCACAGCGGGATTCCAAGCAGGTCAGAACCTCTTAACCAACCTGCAGCCAAGTGAGGCCTGGAGAGCCGGGTCCCTGTTAGTATGGGAGCCACTAGCCATGTGTGACTATAGCCACTCAAATTACTTGAAGTTAAATAAAATTACAGCTTCAGTTTTTTGCACAGTGACAAGTGGCCGCCATACGGTACAGCCCAGCCACTGCCGCCGCCCTGGTCTGGATTGTCCGGGTGTCTTCGACTTTGAGGAGACACAGTGATCCGTAATCACACAGGAACTCTGCCAAACACAGAGGCTGAAGCCTCCCCCTCCTTCCTGCACCTCCACTTCCTAGTTCCCAAAGAGACCCTGTTCTCCTGGCTTCCTCCTGCCTCCCAGTCTATACCTTCTGCACTTCCCAGGGGGCCCTGCGTTAGCCTCGTAGTGCTGCTGTTCAGCCACAAACTCAGTGGCTAAAAACAACACAAACTGATGGTCTTACAGCTCCAAAAGTCACAGGTCCACAGCTCCCTGGGCTAGAGGTAAGGTGTCGGCAGGGCTGTGTTCCTTCTGGAGACTCCAGAGGAGAATCCATTTCCTTACCTTTTCCAGCTTCTAGAGGCTCCCACATTCCTTGCCTCATGGCCCCGCCTGCAGCCTCACGGCCAGCATCATAGCAGCTTCCTCTCTGCCTCTGATCCTCCTGTTTCCCTCTCACAAGCACCTTGTGATGATGTGGGGCCTACCCACATGACCCAGGATCGTCTTCCATCTCAAGATCCTTAACTTAATCACATCTGCAGAGTCCCCTTTGCCATGTGAAGTAACATAGTCTGGGCCCAGGGAAGTGGATACCATTGGGAGACCATTATTTAGCCAACCAGAGTGTACTTTCTCCATCAGGCCCTCTGACTTTCCTATCCTTCCTAGATGAGTTAGTCCATTCCTGGAAGTTCCGTCAACACCCAAATCACCCCCTCTCCAGGCCACACCTCTCTCGAGAGTTCCAGAGCCCTAAGCCAACTGCTGGCTGGACATGTCCACCAAGGGCCCCACTGGCATCTCAGACTCAGCGTGTCTGAGATGGAACTCACTGTCTTCCCCTACCCCTCACTCACTCCCCAAACCCACCAGCTCAAGGCTGGGAACCTGTCACAGATGGTGCCAGATACCCAGGTGGGGTGAGAGGCCATCCTTGACTGCCACCATCATCACTTGCTGGGACCATTGCATTAGCCTCTTCACTGGTATTACCAATGATATTCTAGGTCCCACTGCAGCCCATTCTCCACCCAGAGGCCAGAGGGATCTTTCTAGAGCATACACATGGTCATGTCACTACCTCAGAATCCTTCCACAGCTCCCCATTGCCCTCAAGATAAAAATGCCAACTCCTCAACAAGGCCCCAGGCCCTATGGTCTTGACTTCTCCTGACTCCCTATACCTCTTGAATGAACTGCTTATAGCCATGTCCATTCTCATGCTGTTCCCTGTGCCCCTAATGCCATCCTCACCCCTGGCCAACTCCTGCGCATTCTCAACAATTCAACTCAGAAGTCACCTCGTCTAGAAAACCCCCCACCCCCATCCAGATGGATTGGATACCCATCCTCCTTGGATTCCCCATAATCACCTACATTGCTTGATGCAATGGAGCCAGTGGCCTGGCTGTCAATTTTGTCTCTGCTGTTTATTAGCTGTGTGACCTTGGGCAAGCTTCTTAGCCTCTCTGTGCCTCCATTTTCTCATATTTAAAATAGGCACAATAGGGCGCCTGGGTGGCTCAGTTGGTTAAGCGACTGCCTTCGGCTCAGGTCATGATCCTGGAGTCCCGGGATCGAGTCCCGCATCGGGCTCCCTGCTCGGCAGGGAGCCTGCTTCTCCCTCTGGCCCTCCCCCCTCTCATGTGCTCTCTGTCTCTCTCATTCTCTCTGTCTCAAATAAATAAATAAAATCTTTAAAAAAATAAATAAAATAAAAAAATAAAATAGGCACAATATTAGTACTTCTTTCTTAAGGTCGTGTGAAGATCAAATGAAATCAGTCCTGACGAGCACTCAGCCTGGGGGCCTGGCATGTAGAAGATGCCCCTAAAAATTTAGCTATCATTAGAGTTAACATCATCATCGTTTTCGTCTCTGTTACATTTGTTCACGTTACAAATACCTCTGCTGATATGTCTGTCCCTCCTACCAGTCTGAGGGCATTTTGCAGCCAGGGACCGAGTTGCATCCCTGCACCCAGCACAGTGTATCGCCAGGCCATGTAGACGGTTGCTGACTTTGAAGCGGATGCTGGCCTCCGCATTCCCACTTTGTGGTGTCTGCTGCCCCCTGGTGGCAACTCGGAGCAAAGTGTCCTGATTCCCAAGCGTCAGATTTTGTGGCCGGGAGCCAAGTGTTTCCCAAGGGCCCTCCCTCCTCCCTGGTCCCTGGTGAGGGGCAGAGGAGGCTCACCCTGCTAGGAGCCTACACTGCCCCACCCAGATAATCCACTGAGGCCCTACTCTGTACAGTTTAATTTCTTTCTTCTTGAGCTCCTCTGGCAAGAGAGACAATCATTCAGTAAACATTGGTTAAGCGTCTACTGTGTGCTGGACACAAGGTACAGCTGTGGACGAGACACAATATTGGAGTGTAAAGAACCATGAGAAACAGATTAATCAGACTCTCCCACTAAATAAACAGGACAGCTGAGAGCAGAGAGGGGGAGACACCTCACAGTTACACAGAGACTGAGGGAGAACCCAGGTCTCCTGACTCCCTATACAGTGCACTCCCACAGCCCGGGGTGGGGGGGGGGTGTCAGAAATAAGATAGCAGAGAAATTAAAAAGACAACATCAGGGGCGCCTGGGTGGCTCAGCTGATAAAGCGTCCAACTCTTAATTTCGGGCTCAGGTCATGATCTCAGGGTAGTGAGATCGAGCCTCGAGTCAGGCTCCATGCTGGGCGTGGAGCCTGCTTAAGATTCCCTCTCCCTCTGCCCCTCCCCCCATGCACACTCTCTGTCTCTAAAAACATAATAATAATAAGACAAAAGGCAACATAGCAGAGTGGACCAGCCAGGGAGCTTTCCATTCAGGGTCTGTGAAGAGGTAGCAAGAGAAAAAAACGCCTGGGTTCTTGCCCCATGCCCCTGACAAGAGTGAGTGCTACGCAGAGAGCAACTAGCAGACGCCCGGGGAGGAAATGAATATGGCTGACTGCTAACTCTAGAGTTCTACTCTCAGAATTGAAGGAAATATCCAGGATGGGGACAAAGATTTATATCCTTTATCGTTGTTTACAACAGTGACAAACTAGAAACAACCTAAGTGTCCAGCAGTGGGGGAATCGGGTAAATAAAGCAGAGAATATCCCTTCAAGTGGCATAGGCAGCCATCAAAGGTAGAACTTTTAATCATGAGAAAAAAATACTCATGTTGATACTAAGTGGGCATGGACCAGGCTACCCTCCCACATCAAGGATGATCACCCCATGCATGCGGTTAGAAAGCAGGCCAGAAGGCAATATGTGAGGATATTTCATGTGGTTGCCTTTGGCAGAAAGATTAAATTCATTTACCTGGCTGGCTTTATTGCAGTATCTTCACAGTATCTCCAAAGCATGCTATACTGATGCTGGGAACATCTTTGCCCTTCAAACCATGCCCTGACCCTGGGCCTTTGGCCACCCTGTCACCCTCCCGATAGGTGAGTCCAAGAACGCAACGGCCCCACTCAGCATCACCAACGGCACAGCCCCCGCCAGCACCTCGGAAGATGCCATCAAGAACATTCTGGAGCAAGCACGCCGCGAGATGCAGGCACAACAGCAGGCGCTGCTGGAGATGGAGGCAGGCCCCCGGGGCCGCTCAGTGCCTCCCTCGCCCCCAGAGCGGCCGTCGCTGCCTGCCGTGAGCCAGACCGGGGCCCCGACCTACGTCAAGCAGGAGGACAGCAGTGGCGGGGCCACCAGCAGCAGCGCCACACAGACGTCCCTCACGGTCCTGTCCCCCGCAGCCTTCGTGCAGAGCATCATCCGGAAGGTCAAGTCGGAGATCGGAGACGCTGGCTACTTTGACCACCACTGGGCCTCGGACCGCGGCCTGCTCAGCCGCCCCTATGCCTCCGTCTCACCCTCCCTCTCCTCCTCCTCCTCCAGCTACTCTGGACAGCCCAACGGGAGGGCCTGGCCCCGTGGGGATGAGGCCCCCGCAGCCCCTGAGGATGAGGCGGCAGGGGGCGAGGACGAGGCCCCCAGGCTGGGCGAGCTGAAGTCTGAAGGGGGCGTCCCGGAGGCCGGCAGCGGTGGGCGGCTGGCCTACTACCCTGCGTACGTGCCCCGCACGCTGAAGCCCACCGTGCCGCCCCTGACCCCCGAGCAGTACGAGCTTTACATGTACCGGGAGGTGGACACCCTGGAGCTGACACGCCAGGTCAAGGAGAAGTTAGCCAAGAATGGAATCTGCCAGAGGATCTTTGGGGAGAAGGTGAAGATAGTGGGGCCCACCCCCAAGAATCTCAGGGGGCCGTGGGGCCCATGGGACCTGGGGAGGGAGGACCACCTGAGGACCCAGCCCCCAGCGTTTATGGTCTGGAAAGAGAGGTTGTGTGTATGAACAGAAACAAGGCAAAAGCCGGATTCAAACCCAGGTCTGCATGACCCCAAACCCTTTCTCCTGCATCCACCTGTCCCTGGGTCCTGGGGGAAGGGTGCCATAGGCAGGGCTGACATTCAGTCCTATGGATGTTCAAGCAGTGAAATGCTTGTGTCTGGTTAGGAATAGCTACTTACCTCCCCTCCTCCAGAACCCTCCATCCCTCTCAGTTGTCCACCCACTAAAGGGTTAAGGCTCAGCCCAGCCAGGGGTGCCCTGCAGTACCAGTGGTTAAGTAGTTTTTAACAGCACCTCTGCGCATAGCAGAGGAACAGGCAAAGGGTCAGGTGAGCTGAGAGATAGGAGTGACCTAAGTGGAAGACACTGGAAGACTTCCTGGAGGAGGGGGCATTTGAGGGCTCTTGAAGTCAGGAAGGATTCTTACATGTAGGGATATCTGGAAGGGCATTGCCGATGGGGGGCATGGCCCAGGCACACAGCAGGCACCTGGGAAATGAACAAATCAAGGCAGCCCTGGTCTCCCAGAGAATCCGAGTGAACAGTGGTCCCTACAGATCTCGCGGAGAGGGAGGGAGGGGAGGCCAGGGAATGGCCCAGGAGCCTGCCTCCCTACCCTTCCTGCTCTGCCCATCCCCAGGTGCTGGGCCTGTCCCAGGGCAGTGTGAGCGACATGCTGTCCCGGCCGAAGCCCTGGAGCAAGCTGACGCAGAAGGGGCGAGAGCCCTTCATCCGCATGCAGCTGTGGCTCTCGGACCAGCTCGGCCAGGCCATCAGCCAGCAGCCCAGCGCCTCCCAGGGTGAGTGTGGTCGGGGCCCTCTCGTAGGATGCTGCCAGCCCCCCAGAACTGCCATTCCCAGCTGCCATTTCCCTGCTCCACCTTTCATCCTTCCTTCAACCAGAATGCCCTCTATTGGTGGTTTTAGACTCTAGGTGGCGCCAGGGTTCCTAGAGCAAGTGGAGAAAATACTTTGCGGAGCCGGAGCCGCAACACCCCATCCCCTGACCGGAGTCGCTGACTGACCTCTTTTTCCCAGTGATGCAACACGCAGCCTCAGAAGCCTTAGCACAGAGATTTGGGCTGTTATCCATCCATCAGTGATGCACAGGCAGGGTGGGATCTGAACGTTGGCTGGGTGAGGAAACTGAGGCTCAGAGAGTTACCCAAAGTCACAGAGCAGAGGTGGAAGGACGGAATCCAGGGAGGGACGCTAGGAAGCCCACGTTCCCTCCCCCACAACGACCAGTGGGCAGGTCAGTCGGAGTCCAGGTAAGGTGCAAGTATGAACAAGAATACTACCAGAAACATAATGTCAGGCAGCAAAAGCATCCCAGGTGATGGTGTTTATTTTAGAAGTTCATGCCCACAAGACAAGACAGCACATTGTTGCAGCATTGGCTACAAGCCTGTGCTTAAAATGTCAAAAAGAGGGGCGCCTGGCTGGCTCAATCGGTAGAGCATGTGACTCTCGATCTCAGGATTGTGAGTTCAAGCCCCATGTGGGGCATAGAGCTTACTTAAAAAAAAGAAAAAGAGTCAAAAAGAGCCACCACTCACCAGCCCGGGAAGAGGGGTTCCATGGGGGAGGGGAGGGCTCTGGCTGTTTCTGTTGCTTTTTGTCTTTAAAACAGAGAGATTTGAAGCAAATAAGGGAGCGTTAACATCTATTAAGGGCATGGACCCAGGGAAGGGAAGGAAGATTTACGTTTTCTTTTCAGTATATTTCTATACTTTGAAATATTTTATAATCAAAAATTTTAATTGAAAAACCCTGCTCCATCAGGCAGGTGTAAGGACCAATGCAGCCATTCTAACGACATTTGTCACACACCAGGCTGAACACTTGCAGTACCTTCATCTTTAATCCTCACATCAGGCTTGACCAGAGGGACCATTTGTCATTCCCACCTTACAGAAGAAGAAATGGAGGGTCTGAGTAGCACAGTGATGTGCCCAAGGTCATTGGCCAGTTAGTAGCAGAGCCAGGATTAGAACGCAGGGCTTTTAGCCATTAGGGTCCCTGGGAGTGCCTACCCCAGAGCCCATAGCTGTGAAAGAGTTCCCATCCTTGTGTTGTGTTGTAATTAACCTGTTTATTGTTGTAAAACTCATCATTTACCATTTGAACCATTTTTAAAGTGTACGATTCAGTGGCATTTAGTACATTCAAAACTTTGTGCAACCCCCGGCTCTCTCTCACCCCAGGACATTCTTCTCACCCCAAAAGGAACCCTGTGCGCATTAATCAGTCATGCCCACTCACCCCTCCCCCAGGCCCTGTAACCACCAGTCTGCTTCCTGCCTGTGTGGATTTGCCTCTTCTGGACATTCATACGTTATGTGGCCTTTTGTGTCTGGCTTCTTTCACTGAGCATCATGTTTCCAAGGCTCATCCATGTTGTAGCCTGTCTCAGTACTTCATTCCTGTTTATGGCCGAATAATATTTCCATGTACAGATAGACTGACTGCCTTTTGGCGATTGTGAATAATGCTGCTGTGAACATTTATGTACATGTTTTTGAACACCTGTTTTTGATGCCTTTGGATATATACCTCAGAGTGGAATTACTGGGTCGGATGATAATTCTGTAACTTACTGAGGAGCTTCCAAACTGTTTTCCGTAGTGATTGCACCCTTTCACAGCCTGGGCAGCGATGTGGGGGGAGGGGGTCCTATTTCTGTACATCCTCACCAACACCTGCTGTTCTCTGTGTTTGAAGCCATCCCCGTGGGTGTGAGTTGGCATCTCATTGTAGTTCTGATTTGCATTTCCCCCAGGTCGAATTGTTTTGGTTTTTAAAAATGTCTTTGTAGTGTAAGGGTTATGCTAAGACAGTCAAGAATGGCGTTCCTGGTGGAAGAACAGCACAAGCAAAGGCTAGGAGGAAGGATCCTTCTCAGATTAGGAAGGGAGTGAGGCCAGTGAGCGTGGACGCCTTGTGGACCAGGGGGTTGAGTACGGACCTGTTCCAGCCCCCGTGTTGTCCATGGCCCGGGGAGTTGGGGGTGAGCAGGATGCCAGGGGAGGCTTCCAAAGCATGCCCCCCCCCAGCTGCCCACCAACAGAGCCTAGGTCAAATAACAGGCTCTTCAGCTCTGCGCACAGTGGTCTACATGGGTACTGCAGCCCCTTGTGTCTGAGGCTTGCTTCTCAGAATTCTCTGGCTCCCCCCACGTGGTCTCTGACTTTCCCCCACTGAGTCTCTCCCACCATCGTTGTCCTTTCTCTCCCCCTCCCTTGTCTTTCTTGCTGCCTTTTTCCGCTGTGTCTCTTTGTCCCAGTCTCTCCCCCCATCTCCTTCTTTCCCTGTTCCTCTCTCCCACTCTGCGCCTGTCCCTACCCTGTGTCCCCCTGTCACTTCATCTCTCTCCTTCCATCTCTCCCTCACTGTCTCTCTCCATCATGACCAACTGTCCTGTTTGCCCAGGACACAGGACTTTCTGTACTACAACCAGCAAAGTCCTGGGCAAACAGACCAGGTGGTCACCCTGCTGTCCCCGCTCTGCCCTGCCAACATCCCTTTCCAATGCCCTTGCTCAAGCCCCAGCCAACCTGACTGTTCGTGTTCAACCTCCCGGCCCTTTATAATTAGTGTGTTCCTCCTGATAGAGTTGATTTCTGAATCTTTCAATAATTTTGTCAGATGTGGTCCTTGAAGTCTGAGTAGTCAGAAAAGGCCGGTGTTCTGCCTGGGGGCTGGCTGATTTCAGGCTCATCATCTGGGTCTCCCTCCATCTCCTCATCCCGCTCCCTCTCTGGTTGGAAATCTGGCCCTTTAGGAGGGGGTGCAGTGTTCCAAGAGGCAGATGCCTTTGAAGACCCTCGATTCTCCTCCAGCTGAGCCCAGCTCCTCTCCCATGCCAGTGATGGATGGACTCTCGAAACAGCCTCTTGCTTTCCCAGGCTGGCCCTTCCCCAGCAGCTCTGTGTCTCTGCTGGTGACAGTGACAAGGGACGTGTCAGCTCCAGCGTCTCACGGATGCCACCTGAATGAGCCCGATTTGGGGGCAGAGGGAACAATAGTGTCTTCCTAATGCCAGATGTGGGCTGCCAGCTCCATGGGGCTGCAGTGTCATTGCTCAGAACTTTGCGGCTTCGCTTTGCACCTTGCAAGGGAACACAGGGGTCCTGGCCAAAATTTACTCACTCAACAGACTTCTGCCCAGCACCTCTTTCCTCCTTCCTCCCCAGGCTTTAGAACTCACCCATGATTAACGTGTGTTCCCGGCCTGCCAGGGACTTATGGTGGATAAGAGGACAGTGTCGGATATAAGCAGACCTCAGCTTGCCACTACTAGTCCCTGTGTGACCTTGGACACATTGCCTAATAGCGCTGAGCCTCAGTTTCCTCCTCTATTAAATGGGATGACATGGTAGCTACCTCCTAGAGATGGTATAAAGGTCACTTGAGATCACATAGCATTATTCTGGGCATGTAATAAGTACCCAGTAAAAGGAAGTTTCATTAATTATCATCATCATCTTCGTCGTTGTCATTGTCATCTGGTAAGGGGGAGATCTGGCACAAGAAGGAAATTGTAGTGAAGTGCAACAATGTAGTCAAAGTGCTATTATACCTTAAAGGTGTGCACCTCAGGGAAGGGACGTTTGGGATTGGGTCTTGAAGGATACATAGGAGTTCAAGGTTAGGGAGAAGGCCTTCAGGATGGCAAAGGCATAGGGGCTTAGAAGAGCCTAGAAGGTTGTGGGGGGAGGGGATGATGGGCTGTGAGAGTAGCTCCAGGTCTGTGGGATGGGGTTCCTACAAGAGAGTCCAGAGCCTTAAGCACTAGGACAAGGAGAACACATTTCTTGTGCAAGGGTCAATAGGAAGCCATTTAAGGTTCTGGAACATAGTAATCCACTTGCTTTCCACAGGGAAGGAAAAATCCATCCAGAGCAGAGGCTCAGGATATTCTTTCTGGAATCAAACCACTGCAGGATGGTTGTGGGGCTCTTCTCACTTCCTAGACATCATACATTTTTATACTTAACAGATTTCTAGCAGGCAGCAGCCAAATGTCTTGAAGAAGAGGAACCTGTTTCTAATTTGCTGGAAGGTACCATGCGCACCAGCACTGGGATTCCTCAACCCTCCACCATGGTCCCCACCCCTTTAAGGGCATCTCCTCAGGCACCTCCGCCCCGGCCCGGGATAGTCGGGAGGCTCAGCTCATGCCTAAAAGCCCAGTGGGAGACTGACTCCTCAGGAGGTGACCTGCATTGTCTCATGGAGTCCTCTTGAGGGCACCGCTTGGAGGAGGGCTGCTGTAGGCATAGTGCCACATGCTCTGCGGGGCCATTTAACAGATTCAGGGACTGGGGGTCTGGCAAGGTCGTCCCACCCAACGTGCCTTCCCAATGGCCTTTGACAAATGAAAACCGTGGCTTATAAACTCACTTTTTAAATATGCCAATGTACCGTGGACCTCTTTTTCTTTTTTCAGCTTTATTGAGATACACTTGACATAGTAACATTGTGTAAGTTTAAAGTATACAGCGTGATGATTTCATAGGCGTATATATTGCAAAATGTTTACCACAGTAAGACTAGCTAACGCATCCTTCACCTTACATAATTACCATTTTGTTGTTCTGTTGGGAATAGTGAAGTTCTACTGTCATAGGAAGTGTCAAGTATATAATTCCGAATCGTTCACCATAGTCACCACACTGGACGTTAGATCCAGTGTGGTGACTGACTCATCTTACGTGGACTGACTCATCTTACGTGGACGTCTTTTCATTACGTTGACGTCTTTTCATTACGTTATTTTTCGTTGCTTCAGGAAATCACCATATTTTATTTAGTTAATCTCTGGTGGTTGGGTTTATAGAGGGTTACCAACTTACTTTTTGGAACTTTTCATTTTTGAAGTAATTTCTAATTAATTGAAGAGTTGAAACAATAGAACAACAGACTCCCTGTACCCGACACACAGACTCACCAGTTGCTAATTTTGCCATGTTGGTGCCTTTCTCTCCTGACCATTGGAGATACTAGTTCATATCATGTCCCTTTACCCCTAAACGCTTCAACAAGCATTTCCCAAGAATGAGAAACCTGATAATGATACAATACCATTGATGTAGCCCACTATCTATATTCAGGTTTCTTTGGTTGTCCCAATAATATCCTTTATATAATTTTTTTTAAGTAAACTCTATGCCCAATGTGGGGCTTGAACTCACAACCCCAAGATCAAGAGACTCCACAGACTGAGCCAGCCAGGCACCCGCCCCATCCTTTATAAAATTTTGTTTCTCCCTGTCCAGGATCAGAGTCAGGAACACTTGTATTTTGTAGTCATGTCTCTTTAGTCTCCCAGTTTGAACAGTCTTCTGCATCTGTTTGTTTTTCAATTTTGATATTTTTGAAGACTAGAAGCCAGTAATTCTATAGACAGCCTCAATCCGGCTTTGTCTGCTGCCTCCTTGTGATTAGGTTCAGGCCATGCACTTGGGGCAGGAATATCCAGAAGTGAAGTGAAGCTGTGTCCTCAGTACGTTGCAGCAGGAGGAACCAATTGTTGATTTGTCCTTTCATTGGTGATGTTACCTTTGGTCCTTTGGTTAAGGTGATGTCTGCCAAGTAGCTGTATACTGTAGAGTTACTGTTTTTCCCTTTGTAATTAGTAAGTATCTTATAGGGAGATACTTTGAGACCATGTAAATACCCTATTCTTGATCAAACTTTCATCTGATAGTTTTTGCATCCAGGATGGTCCCTGCCTAAGATACTACTATGGTGGTTGCAAAATGGGCTGTTGCCAACACTTGGCTCCAACAAACACCCAAACCATGTGTGTCTGTTCCAAATGGCAGTAACTGCCTTCTCTGTCTCTCTGTGCCCACAGCCAGTCCCACGGAACCGAGGTCCTCACCGTCCCCACCGCCTAGCCCCACAGACCCGGAGAGGAGCTCCCAGGAGCCCTTGATCCTGGCACTGGAGGGCAGCAAGGAGAACCAGCAGCCGGAGGGACGCTCCAGCTCCTCGCTGGGGGGGAAGATGTACTCAGGCAGCCAGACCACAGGGGGCATCCAGGAGATTGTGGCCATGTCCCCCGAGCTGGACACATATTCCATCACCAAGAGAGTCAAAGAGGTCCTCACAGACAACAACCTAGGTACAGGGTGGCGGGAATCAGGGATGCTGCCTCCTACCCTGTTTGGCTCTTACTTGCCTTGAGCAGAGTGCCCACAGTGAGATCCTAGGGCCCAGGGTCCAGCCTGCAGGGGCCAATCAGCCCAGAGGCATCCAGGACCCTCTGGGAGGCATCTGACTCTGACCTGGGTCCCTAGAGTAGGACAAACGGGGGGTGAGTGCAGGTCTGATGTAACCTGAAATCCTCAGCCCATAGCGACAGTGAGACTCTAGCACATCCTGACACGGGGCTGAACCCCTTGTCCTCAGGGGACACAGAGGAGAAACCTGTTCTCTTTCACTCTATGGATCACAAACTCCTCTGAGTCTCCACTGCCAATCATGCCCCTCTCCCAGAGGGATGCACACAGACCCCGAATTCTTCACTGCAGTTTCTATTATAAAAATAAGACATGTTCCTTATTTTAAAATATCAAACGGTACAGGAAAAAACTAAAAAGTAAAAGTCCCCTAAGCCCCCAATCATACTCCACAGTTTTTATATATCTTTGGTACTTCCTAAAAATACAAGAATATATGTATACCTGATTTATTTTTTTCTATGTAGATGAATTTGCATACATACTATCCTATAACTGGCTTTTTAAAAGTGAACCCTGTTTTGTAGACACCCTTCCACATTAGAATGATCAGAACACTTGCAGTCTTCTTCCCTGTTGCCAAGTGTTGCAGACCAGGGATGCCCCACATTTTTGACCCACTTGATGGGCATTTTGTTTGTTTCCAATCTCCTTCTGCCTCTGAAACCACGTCAGTATGGTGGTCTTTGGGCCTTTGAGCAAGTATGACTGGAGGGAATTGCAGGATCAGAGAATACGCACATTGAAATTTTGATACAATATGTCAAATACTCACTAACGAGGTGACACTAATTTGTACACACAAAGTGTTCAGACCTGCTCGGGAATCTCCTAGGAGTGAAGGAAATCTAAATTGTGAAAGCATTTTGGTTGGTAGCTGTTGGTTCCCCTACCCTCAACCTCCTATTTTGCAGAAAAGTCCCTTCCAGATTCCCCCTGGGTGTGGGTTCCCTCCCGCATGTGTATGGTGCTTCCCTCTGAGTTAGTGGAGACGTCCCAGGTTCTCCTCTTTTTCTTGTCTCTCCTGGGCGCACTCGGCCCAGCCTGGGGTAACAGGTTGCCCTCCCCTGTCCCTAGGGCAGAGGCTGTTCGGGGAGAGCATCCTGGGGCTGACACAGGGCTCCGTGTCTGACCTGCTGTCCCGCCCCAAACCTTGGCATAAGCTGAGCCTAAAGGGACGGGAGCCCTTTGTGCGCATGCAGCTGTGGCTCAACGACCCCCAGAATGTGGAGAAGCTGAGGGACATGAAGAAGCTGGAGAAGAAAGGTGAGCACCAGGTGTCTGGGCGTGGCTTCAGGTTTTTCCGTTGCAACCATATCTAGTTGTAACCCAAAGAAAGCCAGGGCCCCAAGGCCCCATCTCAGCCCGGTGTGGGCCTGCAAAGCACGGCAATCCCCCAGCGCATAACTGAAAGCAACTAAACCATTTACTGTTTCTCCCATGAAAACCCCAATACCCCACCTCTCTCAGCGTCCTTCCATACACCCATAGCTGCTTCAAAGTCTTTTGTCAACCCCAACTGCACATACCCCAGAGTGCTCTCTCTCTGATCCCCCTTTGCCTGTAACCCAGACTCTACACAACAAAGCACAAAAGTGGCCCAGCAGACAGGAATTCTCCCTCCTGGGGGTGGGCAAGGAGATTTCGGATTCTTCCGTCATCCAGTATTATAGCCCTGAAAAACTGAGCCAGCATTGAGCACCTGCTGTGTGCCCGCCCAATCTCGTGCTGTGACGAAGGGAGTCTAGAAAAGGTCAAGGCTGGGAGAGGAGATACAAGGAACTGAAAAGCTGTCACTCAGGGCACCAAGGCAGTTCCCGCTGAGGGCCCAGGGCCAAGCCAGGCTGTGAAGGGCCCACTATCTGTTGGCCTCAGACAACTCTGCACTTGAGAACTTGGCCCGCCACTTCCTGGCTCTGTGACCTTGGGCAAGTCGCTCCCTCTCTTTGTGCCTCATTCTCCTTCATCTGAAGAGTCTCAGGGCATTGCTGTGAGGATAAAATTACATCCTCCATTCTGAAGCGGGCTTCTTTCCCCCACATTTTGGTGATTTGGGGTTGAGATGCCTCATGCAATTACGGGGATCATTTAAATGAATGTCCTGCGCTCGCCCCCCAAGACTGTAGTGAAATTCAGAGACACTTCTGTCAACCAAGAGACTACAGCATAGCATAGCACCCGGTGTTGAGCATCTCCTATCTCTGAGCACCCAGCTAAGCTCTCTGCATACTTGACACCTGGGTGCTAACGACCAGACTTCAGAGGCAGGTGTGGGCAGACAGGCGTCTCAGCAGAGGGTTTGGGAGGATGTGGAAGCAGGAGCAAGGAGGGAGGAAAGGATGAGACTGGCAATGGGCCCCAGAGTGTGAGGCACCGGCCGGAGCTGCCCCCACCCCCTGCTCCGGCCGCCACTAGGGCATGATCCGGCCTCTGGTCTGCACCCCCTCAGTGCCTCCTTCTCCCGCCTGCCCCAGCCTACCTCAAGCGCAGGTACGGCCTCATCGGCACCAGCTCAGACAGCGAGTCCCCAGCCACCCGCTCGGAGTGCCCCAGCCCCTGCCTGCAGCCCCAGGACCTGAGCCTCCTGCAAATCAAGAAGCCGCGAGTGGTGCTGGCGCCCGAGGAGAAGGAGGCGCTGAGGAAGGCCTACCAGCTGGAGCCCTACCCCTCCCAGCAGACCATCGAACTCCTCTCCTTCCAGCTCAACCTCAAGACCAACACCGTCATCAACTGGTTCCACAACTACAGGTATGGTGCCGGGGCGGCCGGACCCCTGCCCCATCCCAGGCCCAGCGGGAGCCTAGCTTGGCCTCTGGGAGGTGGGGAGACCGTATGGCCCAGGTGTTTAGATTCAGAGTCTAGGCAAACCTGGGCATAAATCCCAGCTCCGCCGTTTCCAGCTGTGAGCCCCTGAGCACGTCGCTTCACCTCCCTGAGTCGGAGTCTCCTGACCTATAGAATGGGGACTGTGGTGGGATCTGCTTCCTGGAGTTGAGGACTGATTCAGTGGGCTACCATATTTACATAACATACTGGCCACATGGCATGGGGTAGGTCATGATACTGTTGTCACCTCTCTTAATTATTACTTCACCCAGTTTGTGTCTGCCTCTCTGAAGGGACAGGGAATGGTATTTGGGGCACAGGACTGAGGAGCCCTGCCTACCCACTGAGCCTCATGTGGGAGCCCTGATTTGGGGCTCTTGACCTCTCCCACTCCCGAGACCAAGAGAAACCCTCTGGCAGCCCCTTAGTCTCCACCTGCCTGGAGGAGTGGGTGATCCCTATGTCTGTGGCTGCCTCCCACTCGCCGGTCCCTAGTCTTGGGGGTCACCGACTTGCAGTGGCTGGGCTTCCTGGGAGTTCAGTGCCGGGGCTGGCTGGGGGCATTGACTGGATTCAGCAGTGCCCGCGGAGACTGCAGAGGGGCTTCCTGAGTTCAGCTGAGAGCCCTGTGGAGAAGGCTTGCTGGATTCCAGGGACCATCTCTGAGCCCCTCTCCACCCACCCTCCGCCAAGCTTCCTGAGCAGGAAAGGTCTCTGGTGTCCATGCGGTGCCAGAGAGAGTCCATCCACGTGTTCCAGGGGCAGGGAGAAGGTCTCTTACTCCCGAAGGGAGAAGAGGAAGGAGGAGCCTGGAAAGGTGGAACATTTGAAATCTCCTCTCTCCAAAGCCCAGGCATGGGCAGCCCAAAGACCTGAGTTCAGTCCCACCTTGGCTGTGTGTTCTTGGGCAAGTTACTGTACTTCTCTGGGTCTCATCCCTATTTTACAGATAAGGCAGATAAGGAATCTAATGCTGAATCAAGGATCAAATGAAAAGACTTCAGGCATAAATATATTGTTAAATATTGCTGTTTATGATCTGGCTCAGATTCAGGGCCTTCCAAACAGCGAACGACACAGGTCCCTAAATCCTCACATCCTCCTTCCCTTCCTGGGGAATATGGGGATGTCTTCTCCCCTCTTGTTCCCCATAGGAACTGAGCACTCCATTTTTATCCAACATACTCATTCAACAAATAGTTACAATGTATGCACAGTGATCCAGGATCTGGAGATACAGGGGTTCAAAGCCATCATCCTGGTGTGCCTGGGGGTTCAGTCAGTTGAGCGTCTGCCTTCGGCTCAGGTCGTGATCCCAGGGTCCTGGGATCGAGCCCCGCATCGGGCTCCCTGCTCAGCAGGGACTCTGCTTCTCCCTCTCCCTCTGTGATCGCTCTCGCTCTCACTCTCTCTCGCTTTCAAATAAATAAAATCTTAAAAACAAAAAGCCACCATCCCTGCCCTTAGAGAGCTTAAAATTATGAACCAGATAATTTTACTACAATCTAATTGCTATAAAGGGGGGAATAAGGGGCTGAGGGGAAAGGGAATCCCGTCCAGGGAAGACTTTACAGAAGAGGTGGCATTTGAGCTGGGTTTCGAAGGATGACTAAGAATTTGCACCGAGGAGCAGAGAGAATTCCACTCCAAAAGAAAGAAACTGGTCTCAGAGTTACAGGAGAAAAACCATTTCATTTTGTAAATGTCTATTGAGCACCTACTCTGCACAAGGTACTGAAGAGAACAAGACAAAGTCCTTGCCCTTAGTATCTCTTACAGACCGGCAGGGACGGTCACTATTACATGAGCATTCATACTAATACATCATTACAAATTGCAGTGAACTCTGGGAAAGGTGAACAGCAAGATGTTTTGAGAATAAATTATCAGGGAGGGGCGCCTGGGTGGCTCAGTCAGTTAAGCGTCCAACTAACTCTTGGTTTCGGCTCAGGTCATAGTCTCAGGGTTGTGGGATTGAGCCCCGCGTCAGGCTCTGCCCTCAGAGTGGAGTCTACTGGAGATTATCTCCCTCTCCCTCTGCTACTCCCCCTGCTCGTGTGCTCGCTCGCTCGCTCTCTCTCAAATAAATAAATATAATCTTTAGCGGCGCCTGGGTGGCTCAGTCGTTAAGCGTCTGCCTTCGGCTCAGATCGTGATCCCAGGGTCCTGGGATCGAGCCCCGCGTCGGGCTCGCTGCTCCAGGGGAAGCCTGCTTCTCCCTCTCCCTCTCCCCCTGCTTGTGTCCCCTCTCTCGCTGTGTCTCTTTCTGTCAAATAAATAAATAAAACTCTTTAAAAAAGAGAGGGAGACTAATTTCTACTAAAATGTGTGAATGACTATTAGCCTCATATTTATATTTGTTCTACAGTTTGAATAGTCTAATGATGGAACGTCAGACACTGAGCCATCCTAAACCCCTCCTCCAGTCTCACCTCAGTGGAACCCACTAGGGCTCTTCCTGATCTCAGCAGCTTTTCCCTCTTCTAGAGGAGACTGAGGGTGAAGGTGGAGTCCCCTGGATGGTGGGCTAATGCCACCTTTGTAGAGGGACTGGAGACTGAACCAAATGACCCCTCCAAGTCCTTGCAGGCCCAGGCTACTGGGATGGGACCCCATCGCCAAACTGGACAGGGAGCCAGGAGGCAAGAGAGTGTAGCCCGATCACTGGGTTCCCAGCCCAACTGCTTGCTCTGTGATCATAGCAATCCTTGGGCCTCTCTGAGCCTTGTCTCCTGTATCTATAGGAATGAGACTAATGTCCTTTTCCTAAGGTTATTATGAAAAATTAATGAAATAATCTGCAAAAAGCACTTGGCCTGGTGCCTGATACATGATAAGCAGCCATTAGTGTGATGTTTGTAACTTATAATTGTTAGTATTCTATATCAATAACTTGTACTTTATTATTAATATAAATGGGCAGAGGGCTACAGCAGGTAGCTGAGGAAGCCATTCTGTTCTATGACCTTGAATGAGTCATTTGACTTCTCTGGACTTCATCTACTGTTAGGAAAATAATGAATGGGGTTAGTCCCAATCCTGACTTATCCTGCTTAAAACGTGTGTAAGACTGAGTTGCCCTCTGATGGCAGGGAAGCAGTTGAAGTGAAGAGAGAGCGAGTGGGTTCTGGACGGGAATCTGGGCTTGCAGGTTCTGGTCCCAGCTCTGTCCCTGTGTGCCGTGGTGACCTGTACAAGTCACTCTTCGCACCTCAGTTTCCCCTTCTGGGCTGATGTCTAAGAGTCCCCACAGGAAAGAAGCAGAGAGATGTTGCCACAAACTAGAGCTGGATTTGACTTCAAGAAATGCTCTAGACTGGTGCTGTCCAAAAGAAACATAATGCAAGCCGCATGTGATTTAAAATTCTCTAATAGCCACATTAAAAAAAAAAAAAAACAGAAATACACGAAATTAATTGTAATAGTGTATTTAGCCTAATGTAACCATTTCGGTGTGTAATCAATATAAAAACTTTACCAATGAGACCTTTTACTTTTCTTTGTATTAAGCCTTCAGAATCCAGTGTGTATTTTAACCCGTACAACACATCTCCTTTCAGACTAGCCACATTTTAAGTGCTCAGGAGCCACGTGTGGCCAGTGGTTCCTCTACTGGACAGCGCAGGTCTAGATGATGAACTTTGGAATCCAACAATCCTGAGTTCAGGCCGTGACTCCGCTACTTAGTGGCTGTGTGAGGCTTGTTTCCTCCTGTGTGAAGTAAGGATAATAATAGCACCCACTAGTAAGGTTGTTGACAGGACTTACTAAGACGCTGCATGTGAGGAGGCCCCTGGGAAAGTGGATGGGGTCAAAATGCCACTTGTCTGGATTGAGTCCCGCCCCTCGCTCACCACCATCTCTGCCCCAGGTCCCGGATGCGCCGGGAGATGTTGGTGGAGGGGACCCAAGACGAACCAGACCTTGACCCCAGTGGGGGTCCTGGCATCCTACCACCAGGCCACTCCCACCCAGACCCTACCCCGCAGAGCCCCGACTCTGAGGCTGAGGACCAGAAGCCTACCGTGAAGGAACTGGAGCTTCAGGAAGGCTCCGAGGAGAGCATCACACCCCCGACCACCCAGGACAAGGCCCAGGTGAGGATTAAGCAGGAACAGACTGAGGAGGATGCAGAGGAAGAGGCGGGCAACCAGCTCCAGGACTCAGGGGAGCCAGACAAAGGCCAAGGTTCCCCCAGAGAGGCGCATCCTGACCGTCCGGGTAACGACAGACTCTCTAAGGTGGCCCCGGGGCTCCTCCTTCCAGGCGGGACCACTCCAGACTGTCCCTCACTGCAGCCCCCCCAGGAGAACGAGGGTGGGGAGCGGCTCCACCCGGACCCTCTAAGTTTTAAGTCGGTCTCAGAGTCCTCGCGCTGCAGCCTGGAGGTGTCCCTGAACTCACCCTCGGCTGCCTCCTCGCCGGGCCTCATGATGTCTGTGTCACCCGTCCCCTCCTCCTCAGCCCCCATCTCCCCGTCCCCACCCGGCGCCCCTCCTGCCAAAGTGCCGAGTGCCAGCCCCATCGCCGACACAGCTGGGGCTTTGCACCCCAGCGCCAAGGTGAACCCCAACCTGCAGCGGAGACACGAGAAAATGGCCAACCTGAACAGCATCATCTACCGGCTGGAGAGGGCTGCCAATCGGGAGGAGGCCCTGGAGTGGGAGTTCTGAAGGCAGGGGCACGAGGGCAAGGGGCATCCCAGGGGGCCAGCTCTCCCCCTCTCACTCACTCTCCCAGACGGGGCGGGGGAAGGAAGGAAGGAACTCAACCATCCAGATGTGGACAGCAGCGTTATGCAGTTTACGTTCTTTGTTGTAATCCTAGTTCTATGACGTTGTGAGTGAGCAGGCGGGCCAAGAGCCACTGCCTTTTCTTTGGGGCACCCCTTGCCCCCCCCCCCCCCGGGAGCATCCTCTTCTCCACCCCGGCCTCTCTGCGGGAGGCGGAAGCGACGTGGCACCGCATTTTCACCTGGAAACTCCAAACTCTTTTAGAAAAATAAATATTTATAGACCTCTTTTAGATATTTTAATAAAGGATCCTTTGGAATTTATTCCCAGCCAATGCTGTTTTGATATTACAGAGAGTTATAAAATCAGGATGCTGTCACAACTGTTGCGAAGTATACACTGAAGTTGTGTCGTTTTTGCCACTAGATGAGATTAAAAGAAGACAATTGTTCAAAGCCATCACAAAACACTATAAGACTGACCAAAATTTAGATAACCCTTGAACTGCGGTTTTTTTTCCATATCTGTCTGTGAGACACAGCACACTGCTACTGCCCTTCCAGAAACCGTGCTGAAAAGAAAAAGTCCAAAAGACTCTAAATGGAAACCTCGACGCCGTTGAGGATGTGTTTCATTCTGGTGGTCTGTTTTGCAACCTTGATAACACAGAACGTCCCGCGCCCTTGTCACAGCGTTGTAGGGGTGTGGGCTGCGGCCAGCCATCCTCCCCAAGACGTGACACAGTACAGAACTGCTTCCGGTCCCGCTCGTCAGATACCTGGGGGCCGCCGAGGTTGGACACCCAGCCTGTCCGTCTGTAGACAAGATGTGTTTCTGGATCCTTCGGAAAGCCAGGCGAGGGGTCAGGGGATTGGAGGGCAGCACTCGAGCCAGAGTGACCCCGTTCCCCCACCTGAATCATGGCCACGGTCCAGGAAGCTTCCCACTGGCTTTCCGGAGCAGGACTGCGGCCGCCATCTCCCCCTCCCCGTGTTCTAAGAAAGTGACAGCGTTGGTCATCCCACGAGTACGCCACACCAAGAAGTAGATTCCTCCAACTAGAGACCCCAGCTCCCTTTCTTGCCATCTTCTCTCTCAAGTTGACCCAGGTGCTGTTTCTGGAAGGCATCTGCAACTCCCAAGCCCACACAGAACAAAGTGAGAGGGTTGAGTGCACCGCAGCATCACCACCGTATCCCAATCTCTAAGTCTGCCCCCCTGCCTTCCAACACACGACCTTCTGGGGAGCAAAGACTCAATCCCCCCAACTCAGAGAAGCCCTTCCTTTAGCATCTTCGTCGTCAGGGTTTCTGGTGGGAGAGTTCCCAGTTTGGACGGAAGAGCCACCATATTGATTTTTGACTCTCTCTCTTCTGTTTTTATTTCTTTTCCTTTCTCAAACTCTCTGTGGGAAGGCTGAATTGGTGACTCCCCAGCTGAATCCAGAATGACGATGAAAAGGTGGCCTTAATCGGTGCCAGTCTAGTGCCGGTGGAGGTAGCTGAGGGCTTTCAAGGATGCAGCAAGCATTTTGAAACGAGGCCGGCAAAATCCAGTGACCAGAAGGGGACAATTGAGGGCTGTTCCAGAAATCTCAACTCTCATGCACCCAGGCCAGGCTGCAGTCTCCACAATCAACGAAGAACAACACAAACCCTGCAGGAAAACATCCTTTTCCACACACCCAGGCTATGCATTGAAGAGTTTTCCACTGTATACATTTTTATCCAGATGAAGGTATTTTTATATTTTGACAATAGGAAACAGTGACCAATTTTCAGAGTAATCAAATCTGGAACAAACGAAACATCTCCTTTTAGCCACCACCGCCCGGTCGCAATTAAGACAACCGTGAGGGAACACACCACTTTCTACTGTTGAAACCCACACAACATTGAAATCCAGGCTCACCCGCAGACTACAGATCTTAGAGGACTAAATCTGGCTTTTGTGTGACGGGATTTGATTAAGCACTTAGCATATAGTCTTTTGAACACGGAAATCCTGTTGTACTTAAAGCTAGCAGACCCATGAACAACTTTGTCAGGTTCACGTCCTATAACGGTAAAAACAAAACAAAAACCCACAAAACCGTTTCTATAAGAGATTGATGAACTTTGTTTAAAATTTTAAAAAGAACACGTTCTGTAAACGCGTCGCTCAATACAGAATTGTATAATAATGTCTGGGTGTCCTGCTTGCTTTGTTCTGGAGCTGGGGATGCAAACTGGGGGTCCGAGCTGACCCTCAGAGGTGTTTTACAAGACGTTTTATAAAAAAAAAAAAACAAAAAAAAAACTGGCTTTTAAATTATCTGCCACCATTAAAATATGCGGGCGTGTCACCTAAAAATCCTAATTACCGGCTTTTCTTGAAAACCATAAGATCTGGCCACACTGGACCCCACTTCCAATGTGACAGCAGCTCCCCCCCTTTTAGAGAGGACACTTGGCTGCGATGAGCCTCAGTCCTCACCTGTGCCACCTGCCTGGGTCCTGTGGACATCTCTGTTGGCGATTGTGCTTTGGGCTCCGGCAAAGGAAAATGGAAGGATCAGATTCCATTTTTCTCCTCAGTGCAGCAGGGTGGAAGCAAGTTAATCTCTGGGGCTGAGATCATGCCCTGCCCAAATCAGTGGCCACAGGTCATGGCCCCAGGATCACCCAGTTTACAAGCTGTGCCCACCTCAGTGGAGTGAGGAGCAGGTGTCCCCGGCCTCCCAATAGGAAAAGGCCAAGACGGACTTACTAGTAACCAACAGAGCATCGCCCCTTTCCACGATGTATAACTCGGGCCTTGGTTTCCCCGTCTGAGAAATTAGGGGTATCACAGCCGCCAGCTCGGGAGGTGATGATGAGGAATAATCATGCACGTAAATTATGTTAGACAGTGTGGCACATCAGGGCTCAACATTGCCTGTTGTTATCACGAGCAGGGGTCAGTTTCTTTCAACCCGTGATGCTGAGTCTCTGCTTCAGGCTACAGGGTTTTTTCTTGACCAGTAATGTCAGGAGAGTCCCTGAGGTGACATTACTCACCCGTGAGCCAAGGCCGCATGGTGTCCCAAGACAGACCTTTCCTCTCTGTCTGGAAACCTTCCACACATCCTTAAAGTGGGAATTAAATGATTAATTACCTTCATTAGGATAACTAATTACTCCAAACCAGCAGGATGGCCACCTGTCAAGGCAGGGAGAGCAGCATCGTGTAAGGCCAGAGGCCCCCGTCCATGGAGGTCCCAAGCTAGCCCTTAAGGGTGACATCTCAGGCAGGACTGGCCTTTGCTCAGAGTTGGAGAGGAGAAGGATGAGAGTCAAGAGCTCAGGGAGAGGGGAATGGCCAAATGGCTCCCACCTGTTGGAGCCATAGGACCCTGGGTAAACGCCTAAACTGCTCTGTGCCTCAGTTTCCCAAGCTGTACAGTGGAAGCGGTAGTAATGGAACCTTCCTTATAAGGTGGTTGTAGGGATTCAAATGACACAAAGCCACGGACTGGCCCTTTGGACCCTGGGTTCACAGCTCTGGAAAAACAGAAGGCAGAAATCCCCAGGATGTGGCCCCAGGGTGGAGGTGGGGGCTGGAGTAGAGAAGAAGCCGCATCTGACACAAGCCACCTAAGAACTTGTGGAAGCAGGTGCCCCCCCCCCCCCGCCTTTGGGAACTAAAGCTCCATCCTGGGCCATCATCTTTGGTGTTGACATTGTCTGCAGCTGCTGTCCATCTGGAGTGGAAAATGCAGTAAAAAACACAGAAATGTGGAATGCTGAACTAGGGAGCACGGGCAAGTGGGGAGTGGAGAGACCAGAAAGGTACAAGAAGTCAGAGAAGGCCTTGGAGGAGGGTGATGGTAGGTTTCGATCAGGGGACAGGGGAGAGCAGAGAGCTGAGCTGGGGGAAAGTTGGTAACTGTCTGTCTGGGTAATAAGTATTTATTGAGTGCCTATGTGTGCTCAGTGATCCAGTGGCAGAAACATGGGGAACCATGAGAGTATGAGTAGTGAGATCCAGGAAGGCTTCCTGGAGGAGAGGACATGTCACCTGACACATGAAATACTATAGGAGTTAGAGAAGCAGGGACAAGAATATGGAGAAACAGGTCCAAAAGAGGCTGGAATTTGAGGTGGGGTGGAGGAAGGAAGAAGGATGAGGGTCAGATCCTGAAGATCCTTGAGCCATGGCGGGAAATAGCCTTTCTCCTGAGGGTACCGGGAGCCATGGACGGTGTGAGGCAGGGGGTTGCTATGGTCAGACCAACATTCTTAGGAGGTTAGGAGACTCCATCTGCCTGGAGAGGTGGCAAGCCAGAGGAGAGCAGCAGGCCCACCTCTACCATAGGCCCTGACCCTCAGTCCGCTATGGTCCTTGCTTCCTACTCCTGCCCTCCTTTGGCTCCTAGTTAAGCTCCTGCACTGGGCCAACAGCCCCATCTCCCATCACCTACTGGTGAGTGAAAAAACCAGACCTCACCTGGCTGATTAACCCATCACTATTCTAGAGATCATTCCGAAGGCCAGGCTCTCAGGAGTGCTTCTCCCTCTCCCTCTGCCTCTCCCCCTGCTTGTGTTCTGTCTCTCTCTCTCAAATGAATAAATAAAATCTTTTTTTAAAAATAAATAAATAGAAATAAAGGCCAGGCTCCCCATAGCTAAAGGCACAGGGTATATGTTGCTCTAGAATCTGGGCTGCCTTTGCAGGCACTCTGGAGGCTGAAGTCACCCCCGTAAACCCAAGGGCAGTAGGGAAGGGGCAGGGAACAGCACCATGAGTGACCTTAGCCAAGGTGACTCCTCACCCCAGGTCAGTTTTCCCATCTGCCACAATGAAGGGATAAGACCGTTGGTTCCGTGATCTACAGCCCCCCAGAGTGTAGTTGTTAAAAGCACTAGCTTTGGACTCAGCCTGGCCTGGGTTTGACTCTCCACTATCAGGTAATCTGGGGTCCTTCAATGAGACTCAGTTTCCTTATCTGTAAAATGGACCAGATCATAATAATATCTACCCGTGTTTGCTGACTCTTACCACATAACAATGCCAAAACTTAGTGGCTTAAAACAGTAAACGTTTACCTCTCAATCTCTGTTGGGTCAGGAATTTAGGAGTGGTGTAACTGAGTGGTTCTGGCTCCTGGGTCCCTCATGAGGGTACCATGAAGCTGCCAACCACGGGGCTGCAATCTCCTGAGGCTGTTCCAGGGCTGGAAAATCTGCTTCCAAGATGGTGTCCTCCCATGACCGGCAGGCTGGTGCTGGCTTGTTGGCTGAGGGCTTCCATTCCTCTGTCAGGGCTGCTCGAGTGTCCCCACAACATGGCAGCCAAGAGAGAGCAAGGCAGAGGCTGCAGTGTCTTCCGTGACCCAGATCTGTAAGCCCTACTGTCACTCCCACAGTATTTCCTTGGCCACACAGGCTTGTCATGATTCAGTGTGGGAGGGGACAACACAAAGGCATGGACACCAGGAGGCAAGCATCATCAGGGCCCATCATGGGGGCTGGCTACCACACTGCCTCAGAAGTTTCTCTGAAGATTAAATTAGCATTTCCTAAGCATGGCCCTAAAATTCCGTTTCCTACTCAAAATGCAGCTTCCTGGGTCCTGCCCCAACCCACTGACCCAGATTTCCGGGAGCCAGGGCCCAGGAATCTGCATTTTAAACCATACCCACCCCACCCCCCCCAGGTAACTAGGCCGTCCCAGGTGTCAGTAAATGGGAGGCAGATCTAATTTCATTGTGTTGGTCCCACTGTGTATGCCAGGCCCCTGGAAGGATCCTGGTGAAACAGAAGAGCACAGGCGTGCAGAACAAACATTCCCTGGGCGTAGTCGGGAACAGCTGGGTTGAGAGAAATTTTGATCCACTTAGAGATGTGCGAACGGCTTATTGGGAAGATCCAGGGAGACCCTGTGAAATCCAAAGGCAGGAGGTTCAGCCGGCCTCTGGGGCACCAGACGGTCTCTCTCTCAGGCCGCCTCACACCTGAGTCTGTTCCTCCCAATCCGAAGTTCCCAGGACCCTGCCTGGCTCAGCTTGCATCTGAGACCAACTCCTGCCCCGCAACCATAGTCAGGGAGGGAAGAATCGCGGGAGCTCCGGGGCGGGGGAGGGAGTGGTTGGCATCTCAGTGCCAAGCCCGGGGGGGGGGGGGGGTGGGTGCACCGACGGCAGAGCTGGTCCCCAAAGAGTTGCAGTCTGGAAGGCCTGGGTGCTCCACCCTGGGATCTCAGCCCCGCAGCCAGAGAAACGATGACAGTTCCCCCGGACATTGAAGGGAGTGCAGTGGTGGCGGCCCCAGCCCACAAGTGCTTCCAGAGCTGCTCCTGGTAAGAACAGCCGTGGCCGTGGCCCCAAGTGCGATCAGACCAAGCCGGCTCTGACCCCTGTCAGGAGCAGGCAGCTGTTTTGATGAAACCCTAAGTAAAAAAGCGGTTCGTGGGCCCACCTTTTAAAAAGTCTTCATCAGAAAATGCAAATCTGGAGTTGGGCTTCATTAAGCAGTTTATCATTTTACTGCTCTTGAGTTTCATTTTATATGCCGCGATTTTAGAAATTGGGACAAGTAGTCGGAACTTTTCGATAACCAACTTTGTGTTAAGGTGAGGTAAGGTATCTGGGGAGGGGTTGGGGGGAGTGGACAGTTGGGACGCCCCTCTTAGAACGTAAGGTGCAGTGCTATTCTTTCAATATTTGTTCGCTCAGAAGAGGAGATGGAAGGCTTCCAAGGAAAGGATGTCCCAGGGAATACCATCCAGCACTAGCCTTCACCCCACTGAGCTGACAACAGCCCTACACTTGGTCACCTAGAGCCATGCTCCTTAGAGGGAACAGCTACAGTCACTCAAACTTACCTATTAGGAAGCCTCTGGCTGCAAAGAAAAAAAAAAGTCCCTCTCAAAGCTTTAAACAAGGACATTTATTACCTCAAATAACAAGATGTCCAGGGGTAGGGCAGTCTCTTTGTCCATTGACTTGTCAGTTCAAGGATATCTTCAAGTGTGTACAAAACCCAGCAGGGCATATTTTCCTTAGCATGGCCTACTTCATGATCACAAGATGGCTGCCACAGCTCCAGACATCAGACATAACTTACCCCCAGAGGGCAATGAAGAGCTCTTCATTGTGTCTCTTTTCAGAAGCAAGAAGACCCTTCTACTCACATCTCATTGGCTGAAATTTGGTCACACAGCCATTCTTTAGCAGCTAAAGTTGATCCCTGAAAGTCAAGTGGGAGCAGCACAACTAACCATTTAGGGTAGATGGATGTGGGTAACCAGCCCATTAGCTTCTGGCCTGGTTGCCCTCTTTGAGGTTCTCATCCCTACCCCAAGTGGCTTCTCAGAATATCCCTCTGCATATATACAATATGCCCCAAACACTGTTTGGGTAAGGACAATTTCCTCTACTTTGTCATGCTTCTGGGATGTTTTAGTCATCCTTACACACGTGCCCCAAACATCCCCCCTCAGTCAGGCGGAAACATTGACATATTAGCAGATGGATGCACACCACTCCAGCATTGACCAACTTGTCTCCCCTCCCCCTTTCAGGGGGTTGCAAGGAAACATCCCAGCCCTAAAAAGCCTGGCAGGTGAGGGCACCCTTGTGACCACCACACACACACACACACACACACACAC